>NC_041016.1:8182308-8508077 GCF_004193775.1 Glycine soja
ATTGTGTAATAAATGAGAAAAAGTTTAATTAACTATAGAGAAAAAAAAGATATATTATGAAGTTACATAATATATTTTATAAAATTGAAAATATTAATTATATTTTTTTAATATCTATGTTAAAACCTGAATGTTATATATATGAAGTAGAACCGAATGAATTTTTTTTCTTTTTTAACTTTTTATAAAATTCACCCTTGAAGCTAACGTGTTAAAAAATTTAAGATTTTTTTTTCTTTTCTTTAAAGTTCTACCTGGAAACCCAATTTTTTTTTATAAAAAAGTCATTATTTATCAACAACATATGTAAATATTTAGGCACGATGTCTGCATGCATATATATATATATACACACACGTTAAGAATTGGCCCTCTACACATCGAATGGATTCTGTAATGACAAAGATCAATTATTTATTGACAGGCATGCATGGAAGAAAGAGATAAGCGTGGATCTTAAGACGAAGAGTATGCAAATTGCAGTATAATTTATGCATACCGAAGCCAAATATGACTGTGTCAAATGGGTTGCCCTGCCTCTATGATGAGAGAAGTTGCACGCGGAAAAGCACCTCATCAACAGAGGAATCGACTCTGTTTTCACATAAAATTATTTATTTATTGGAATAAATAATAAGTCTGGTTAACCAATAATCTTAAGACATTATTAAGAAATTAAATAAAAATATTATTTATTATATAAATTATAAGAGGACATAAAAAATCATAATAACATAATTTTTTATCTTTTAATAAAAACATTTTTATTTTATGTTTCTTAACTAATATACTTAAAACATTAGTTAGCATTTATCATAAATAATCAAAGAATTATAAGAAATAATTGATATCAGATCTACGTACAAATCCAGCAACTCTAAGTCGGGACATCTTGCAAGCCAAACTGAACATACTCAAAGTCAACTCTTATTTCTTTCTTCTATTTCTTCATCCTATGTTTACATGTCCTCATTGTTTCACCCTCTTTGTCAGCATCAAATGAATTTCCAAAGACCGGATTCATCACCCTCCCCATTAACATAGATTCAACCACCCCCCAATACTTCACATCAGTATGCATAGGAACTCAACGACACAACATGAACTTAGCCATTGACCTTTCAGGGAACTACCTGTGGTACGAGTGTGATAGCCATTACAACTCCTCCTCTTACAACCCTGTCACGTGTGTCTCCCCACACTGCCCTCAAGGCTCACCATGCCTTGGATGCGATGGCTCCCCTCGTAAGCCAGGTTGCACCAACGACACGTGTGGGTTTGATGTTGTGAACCCTTTTTCTGACTCCACTTTCATCGGTGACATGGGTCATGATTTCCTATTCTTGCCTCAAATAAAGTTGCCTCAAACTTTTGTTTATGGCTGCGCAGAAACTTCTAGGTTCTCCTCCATCCCTATTCTTTCTGGCCTTGCCAAAGGCATCAAAGGGATTCTAGGCCTTGCAAGAACACCACACACATTACCATTTCAGATCTCATCTTCATTTAATGTTCCTCCTAAGTTCACTCTTTGCTTACCTTCTTCTGGTAAGGGCAAACTTTTCATTGGTGGGAGACCAAGCTCCTCTATTATCTCGCTTTCCCAAACTGGATTCGGTGGCTTTTCTAGCACCGAATACTTCATTCATGTCAACTCTATCACTATCAACGACAAACCTGTTAAGTTTGGGGCTTCTTTTTTGTTCCGCGATGAAAATGGAAACGGGGGCAGTGTTATTAGCACCATGAGTCCTTACACTGTGTTGCACCATTCCATCTACAAGCCCTTTGTTAGAGATTTCGTGGAGGCAGCAACGGCCAAAAACATAAAGAGGGTGAAATCCGTGCACCCTTTTGGAGAGTGCTTCGATGCCAATACCATCAAGGATGGAAAGGCTGTGCCAGATATCAAGCTTGCCATGGATGGTCGATTTAGGAAAGTGAGTTATGGCATATGTGCCCACAATTCCTTGGTTGAAGTGAGAAAAGGTGTGCTATGTTTGGCATTTGTTGATGGAGGTGAATTCGCGGTAACTGGTGTTGTTCTTGATGGCCATCAACTGAGGGATAGGGTTTTGGAGTTTGATTTGAGTACCTCAGTTCTAAGCTTTAGCTCATCCCTTCTGCTTCAAAATAAAACCTGCTCAGATCATTCTTCTCTTTGATTAATTAACCTGCTGCCATCATTAATATACTAATGTTTTGTTTGCGTTTGTTTTCGTGAAAAAATAAAAGGCCCACGTGGTGCTGTCAGGTTAACCGTGTGGATTTTAAGATGAAATCCAAGGATATTTTTCAGATGCACTTTTTTCTTATGTCTTACATGTTGTTGGAATTCGATGTTGTTGGAATAAGTATCAGGTGAAATTTTATATTGGATAAAAATAAAAAAAGTTAAATATAATAAGAAAAAAATCTATAAATTTAAATAAAAATAAATTATTATTTCGTTTCTTTTAATTTCCTTATGGATTGTTCGAATAGCTTAGTCAACTAAAATGTCAACCTCTTTTATCCACAAAGTACATAATACTTTATAATAGTATATAAAGTTTATTAATATTTAATAGGCATCAAAATTCCTTCATTTATTTAAGAAAAAAAATGCATTCTTGTGTTTTCTTTTCTGCACAATCCAATATATTTTAACCTTTATGTATTTGGAGGAAATTCTAGTTTGATTGATTAAGTATTTTGCAACATTTCTTTTTATTTGCAAAAAAAATCATTTATGTATCAAGAAATTTATAATAACTCATACACTTCTCAATCAAGCCAATTAGATTTTTTAGTGTGAGAAATAGTTACTTGAAGGATAAGTGAAATAATTGGGTGAGTTAGATTAAATTAAATAATAAATGAGCCGGTTAGTATTGAATTAGATTGACTTAGTTCAATGGAGTGATATAGTTTGGAATTAAACTTCCTGCATCTCCTTATATATTTTGTTTATTTTACATTACAAATTACAAATTACAAATTGAGCTTTACGTAATGGAATGGGTGTAGGAGGCATATGGAAGCTCAGGAAGCACCGGTCTATAGTTGGTCTCTTTTCCCTAACCCAAAAAGACAGCCTGCAACTGAATTATATGCTTTTGTAGTGTGTTTTTTTCTTCTCCCCTTTTCTCATGGGTTGTTGAAAGCTCATTCCTCAATTTTTTTGTTTTTCTTGCCTTGATGGGCTGGACGACCCTTACTGGCAGCCCAAAAATAGTAGAAGGGTTAGGTGCAATCCAAAGGTGAAAGAGGACCATTGCACTTTATTCGTCGAATGAAAAGTTAGTGGAATGTGCTCCTTTTGATTATTCTTCACTCGGCGAAATCACAAGAGGAAGGAACTGTACTTTCACTGTCACAATTGCATGAGTATAAAGACAAGATTCTATTCCTTTCTCTCTCAACGTCACCTAAATTTGTTTACCTATTTCAAGTTTTCAACCCTTTTTCTTTTTGGGTGGGGATTATTTGCAGTCACGACTGGATGAAATCTTGACCATTAAAATTAAATTAAATAAATATAATAAAACAAAACATAATTTGATATTTTTTGTCCGTTAGATGATGAGTGGAGGAGTCTCTTTTTCTCTACACCCACGTCATAAGTTAGACATTTTTTAAAAATTCTAATTATTTGTGTAGCTTAAGTATGTTTATTGTAATTTACTCATCTTCCCAAAACTTATTTTTTAAAATGATATATTTAATTAAACCTAAGTAAACATAAATTTTCTGAAACCTAATTTAAATTATTAAATTTTTGTTTAGAAACTATCTTACAATTTTAAATATCTCTCCATCTAATTTATTTCATTTTTATCTCAGTAGTTTTTTCTTAAAATTATGCCTTAATATTCATAATTTTTAATTTTATTTATGTGTGTGTTACTTAAGCAAAAAGTGGAGAAAAGTATTATCAATGTAATAATGTGGTTTTCAAAAGAATGACTGCATTATTACATTGACTGCATTTTTAAGTAATTTCTAATCATTAAATCTTATATTAATAATTTTTCCCCATGCTTATAAAAAAAAACTTTTCCCTCCATATATAATTGTGGAGTGTGCGTCTACTATCTACACATGTGGTGTTTGATAGAAATTTCCTTAGTTTTGCTATAAAAAAATTGATATAAGAAGGGAGCCTCTTTGAACTAGTTAAATATATAATCACCCATACTTTAGTAAGAAGGATTAATAAATATTGTCTACATAATTTTTTGACTTAACATACAGTCTGTTTCATGTAAATTTTGAATGAGATCTTCGTTGTCTTCTTCCTAAATAAAACTCATCCATCGCACATGGTTTTCTCCGCAAAAGAACAAAAGATGCGGCGCATAGAGTATCTTTTTTATTCGTTCAAGATGCTATCCGAATATGATATTATGCACACCAATAGTTTTCTTTTCCCCCACAAATTGAAGCTTCTGGAACCATTTTACCGTGTTGGTCTATTCATAAAATCTTAAGAAAGCAAGGTCTACAAAGTACTGCTACATTATCGGAGTATTTTGTATATTTTAAGCTTCTTGGGCTTGATAAATGATAATTCAAATTTCAATTTTAAAGTTAATTTGATAAATTTTAAATTTTATGCTGGACTATAATTAAGTGCGTAACCCTCGGTGGTTGAAAGTAAATTAGAATAAAATCGTTTAGCCACATTTTCTTAATCCAATATCTTTTATTACTTATAGTTTCTTGTGAATATTTTTTTATTATATGTGGGAATCAACTTAATTAAGAAACACCCTTAATGTAAATATTCATATTTCAATTAAACATTTAATTAAGGTGAAATTTTGTCATTGTGCATTATATTTTTAATTTTTCTACATCACAAACATAATCAACAATAATTAACAAGTTATTATTACAAGTGAAAAATGACATCATCTCCTTAAATAAAATTTTAAGTTTGAGAACCATGCACCACTATGTCACCAAGAAGCTCCCCATTGGACATAGTTAAATATGCATGCTACCAACCAAATAAATAGCACATGTTTCACTTGAAATTAAAAAGGCCTATAATCTTTGCCTTGAATGCAGAGCACATTTTTTAATACATTTTTTAAATATATTTTTTATTATTGGATGAAATTTTTCACAAACCACAAAAATGTATAGATTCTACTCTTTAATAAATCTCCACTCATTTTAATAAATTTTAATTAAGAATAAAAAATATTATAAAAATGGATTATTAGTAACAATCTTCCGCCTTCCCTTCAGAAAAAAGAAAAAAAAAACAACTTTCCGCCTTATATGGTGATTTGTAGTGTGTGCGTGTGTATGATAGAAGTTCACCTGACTTTGCTGGAAAAATTAATGCTTCATCGAGTTAATTAGTTATATCATCACCCTTACTTATGTAAGAAAGATGCTTCATTGAGTTAAAATATATCATGTCACTCATACTTACGCGAGAAGTCAGTTAATAAATACTGTCAGAATGATTTGTTGACTACACAGTTCATGTCATACAGATTTTGGATGAAAACTTCATTGTCTTCTTCCTAAATTTTGGAATATTTGATTTGTGGCTCTTAATGAGTTGATATCTGGATGTTGGAATTCCACGTTATGCTTGGTAGCATTTCATGTTGCCCCAATCAAAAGGCCAATTTACCTCTTTTGTTATGACTTTCTCAATCTGGGTTTTGTTTAGATTGAAGACAACAAATGCACCGGAAGGGAAGCAAAGATCATTTATCAAAGATGGGTTTTAACTTTTAAGTATAACAATTGAGTTGCGAGTGGTACACCTGGCTGACTTTCTCATGCTTAATTAAGTTTCCATGGGTTTTAAGCTTAACAATTGAGTTTTAAATACAACAGTAGTGTCTATGGTAAAGACACCATTTCCAGTTCCAGCACCAAATAGATAAGACAACCCTTCCAGTATTAAATATAGCCCAGTAAAGAGAGATATTGCATCAGTCTGATTAAATTTATTTATTAAAATAAGTGTTATTTTAATGTGTTTGTCTAAATTATTTTTGTTTTTTTAAAAAATAACCTTGTATTTATTTTAAAAAATAAATTATATTTGCTTCTTAAAAATATACTTTTATAAAAGTCGCTTATTTTAACGTTGTTTTTTAAATTTAAACAAACTCACCCATGAGAATAATCTAGTAATTGAAAAAAATTATAAAGGAAAAAAAAAGAAGGAAAGAGAAATCACTAATTAAAATATTTCTAATGAAATTAACATTTTTCAGTAAAATAAAAAGTATAATCTATCATCATGTACTAATATTACTAGATTTAGGGGTTTGCCTGTCGGTTGCAACTTGAACAACCAACACAGAAAGTGTGAGAGAGACAATAAAGCAACCAAGATAAGGAAATGGTAGATAGTTAGGTTTGGGTCAAGGTATATTACGTTGGTCAAAATTTTATTTGGTTAAGTTGGATTATTTATTTTTTTAATTTGACCCAAATCAATCTAGATTTTTTCTTTATTAGGGAAAAATATAAAGCAACAAAGCAAGAAAACAACTACGGCATCCTCACAAACAAGGTGCCAATGGTATCAGTCATAACAAAAGAAGTGAACTTCGCCCGACAACTAGGGAGAACCAAGAACACCCATCAATGAAGACTTCTAACTTCTAGTGTGTCACAGTCAAACAAGTCTTGCACGGTGTCACAATTTTCCTCCACCGTTTGATATAATATTAAAGCAATCACTGGCTAATGTTTTTTGTAACTTTATCCTTTTTATGAAATTTTAAAAAGCATATCTCTTTTAAAAACACTCGTGGAAAAGAAAAATGTATTTTTTAACTTGCAAGTTCTAACCTTTTGCTTTAGACTTCTTGATCATGTTCACAACCTCCCCATTTTTCTTTTCATGGCTACAATAGAACTTGACAAAATCACTAGCATCCTTCATCCATGAAAATATGACATGACTACTAATTAACGACAACACATTAAAGCAACCTCAGTCAGATCCATCGATAAAACACCATTATTGTATATCTTCGAAACTATACTCCCAAATGGACAACAGAAAGTTGGGCTTTTACCATTTACCAAAAAAACATATACTTTGGTTTGATAGTCTGTATTTCTTCTCCAACGAAACCACAAGACCAAGGATGAAGCAAAAGGGGAAAACGGTGTATAGCTGTGGATTCTCATTTTCCATTTTCCATAAAAAGCATAAAGTCACAAAAAAAATCAGTTGTTGATTACTTTAGTATTATATCCAATGGTGGAGGAAAACTATGGCACCGTGTAAGACTTGTTCGACTGTGGCACACTAGAAGCCGCCTCAATTTAGATTAAGTAGATGTTTGGCTACACTTTTTCAAGTCACTCTTAGTTCCTCAAAGAAAAAACAAAAAGTTATCCTTAGTAGTATATGTGTCTTTCTATAATTTTTACTCAATTCAAGGATACGTGTGTTAAAACGTCTCTCTAAATACATGCGAAAAATAAATTGATCCAGGTTTAGCCATTATGTTAGGATATGTATCCAATTAAAACAATTCGCATGAGTGTGTATATACCTAATCTATATCTATATTAAAATTGTCTAATCACGTGTCGGTTGAATAATTTTTAAATTTTTTTATTTTAATTTTACTCATTGTATTGTTTTTCTTTCAAAATGTGTGCAATGTACACTTTCCATGCTAGTATTTTATAATTGTTTAATCTTTCTCGTAAGGTCATAATTATATTTTTTTAGAGAAACTGACTAAGTTTCATAATATATAATTTAATCACCATTGACATTAATATATTTTTAAAAAATACTAAATAAATTTAAACTTAAAATTTATGTACAAAATACTATTTTTAGAAACAATTAATATAATTTTCATTCATATCTAAAAATTTTCATTTTCACATGTAATATATAATAATTGTAAATTACCTTATTTTCTTTTCTTATGCTATTTCAATGTTTAAAATTAGTCGTATGAATAAAATTATATATTTTTAAAAGAAAAGGATGAAATGTTTCAATTAAAAAATAGGAGGATTAAAATTATAATTTTTTTGAAAGTGAAAGACGAAAATTATATTTTAATCTAAATATTTTTATATAATTATAATTTATAATAAATATTTTAAATTGTGGTTTAAAATAAATTATTTTTAAAATGCAGATAATGACTACAATTATGGACATTTAAGTATCCAACATGAAATGACACGATATTAAAGTTATTATCCTCACCGGTATGGATATAAGTATAAGAATTTTTTAAAGGATGAATATGAGGTGGTTACTATAGTATCCTACTCAAAACTTATTGATTGTCATCTTAAGTTATAGGAAATAAAATTTAACATTATAATATATTATACAAATGAAATATTAACCATAATTTAATCTTTTTTTTGTTTTATTTTAAATAAAATAAGTAATAGTATTAATTATACTACACTGTAGTAATTAATAACATAAATATTGCTATACTTTATGATACATGATTAATATGTAGCATAAAATTTTTATTATTTTTAGTTCATAATTTCTAAATCAAATTTTCACAAATTTTTAATTGTTAAAATTTAATATATTTTATAGCGCTGTTCCATAATACATTTTGCGCATAACATGCATATCTTTAATTTAGATTTTAATTTAAAAATATATAGTTAAAAAATTATTTCATAAAATCATTGTCTATTAAATATATAATTATACACATATATAATGAACAACAAAGATTAATAATTAAAAATGTTATACTTTAATTGTTAATAACTTTTCATATAAAATTAAGAAAATATTTATAAAAAATATTTAATTCGTGCATGACACTGACAAGACACTTTAGTTTTACATACAGAATAAATCAAACCAAAATTATTCTATTAAATATATTATTTTTTCCATACGTGAACACATGAGAATCTTACACTGTTGTATTAATTCTATATATGAGTTTAATAAATCAATCAAAATTGGGTTTTCAAATTCTTCTAGTTAATCTATATACTCAGAAAACAAGTATTCAAGAAGGGTCATATAGCAATTTCGAGAATATTAATCCCTATCTTAAAAATATAGAAGGGCTATAAGGTAATATGAAAAATATTGGCTAACCTATGATAAACAGTCATATGTAGTTATGTACGCTGGGACCTTGATGCTCCAACAGGTAACAAGTCCATGTAATAACACACCGACATGGTAGTTAACAAAAAATGTAAACCAAGAGTTTATCCTCAAGCATGATTCTAAACGGCAGCATAAACACGCCAAAAATCTTCGGCTCTGGCCCTTGGGCCCCTTCAAGCGACATTATTGTTCAACCTTAATAAATTTATATTATTAGGTATTTACTACTATTAATTGACGTACAAGACTGAAACGCGTAGCCAAGTTTTGTGACTTGGAAAGGATAAACGAAGGAAGTTGGGCCAATGAAAATGGTTTGGCACTTTCCTACCTAAAGAGAGAGATGGGTGGGGACGTATCGTATGGCCTTATGAGGAGCTACCTCACCTCACACACCAATAGCATATGAAGAGAGAGAAGAAGTGAAGATAAGCACAGAGAGTGTCATCTACTCACCTCTACTACCATAAAAAAAGAAAAACAAAAAGCCTTCAGAGTCGACTATTCATCCTTTCTTATTCTTAATTACCGTGCCTTATCCACCCCCAACTATATTTCAGCCAGCCGCGGCGACACAACAACGCCGACACCCTCATTTCCACTACCAACTATTCTCTCTCGTTCTCTGATTTCTGAAATCCCTCACCCATGGCTTCCTCTTCCCTCTCTCTCTCACTCTCTCTCACCCTTTGCCTTGTTTCCACTCTCTGCTACGCTCACACATCTTCCCTAACCCTACCTGTGACAAAAGACCATTCAACACACCAATACCTAACAATCCTCTCTTATGGCACCCCTGTTGAGTCTGCAAAATTTGTGCTTGATCTCGGAGGCTCACTCCTCTGGGCTGATTGTGCATCCAGAACCACCCCATCTTCCACCCTCGCCCCCATTTTCCACCGTTCAATTCGCTGCCTCACAGCAAAGGGTCCTGAAATTGAGACCCACAGGTGGCTCTCGAGTCTTGCAAATCCTATAGATCAAGATCAGCCATGTCAAATTACAGCAGAGAACAGCATCACGGGGAAAAGGGTCACCGAAGGAGAGCTTGTGGAAGACCTAGTGATTCATCGTTCTCACGAGCTTCTCTTCACGTGCTCGCCCACTTTTCTTTTGAATGGTTTAGCCACTGATGCTAAAGGCATTATAGGTCTTGATAAATCTCGTATTTCTTTCTCATCACAAGTTTTTCACTCACTTAAAATCCAGAGAAAAATCACTCTTTGCCTTTCTCACACTTCTGGTGTTATTCAATTTGGAAAAATGACGCATAAATCCCAAACTGAATCTGAAATTTTCAGATATCTTACTTTCACACCCCTTGTCGCAAACCAAGACCCGACACAGACCCAGTCTTCAATCAACGTTAATTCCGTCAAAATCAACGGCAAAAAGGTTGCTTTTGACACCCCCTTAGGTGGGGGCGCGCAGCTGAGCACGGTCGTGCCTTACACCACTCTCCAAACCTCGATCTATGATAACTTCGAAAGCGCTTATTTGAAAGCCGCTTCGTCTATGGACATGAAAAGGGTCGATCCAGTTTCCCCCTTTGGGCTTTGCTTCGAATCCAATGGCGTTGGAAGCTCCCAAGTGGGGCCCAACGTGCCGATCATTGATCTGGTGCTGCAGAGCGAGATGGTGAAGTGGAGCATATACGGAAGAAACTCTATGGTGCAGGTGAGCGACGATGTTATGTGCTTAGGGTTTGTTGATGGAGGTGAGAATCCCAGAAATTCAATTGTGATTGGAGGGTTTCAATTGGAGGATGTGTTGGTGCAGATTGATTTTGATACTTCCATGGTGGGATTTAGTCCTTCCCTTCTCACGAAGCAAGCTAGTTGCTCTGATTTCCAACCATAGTTTCAAACCATAGTTTTCTGGTGAATGGTGATAATAGCTTTTTGTTATCTATACCACATAATTTTTCTTAGATTAAGATGAGTTTCGAAGAGTTTTAAAGGGTTCTGCAATATCCTTTTCTTTTTTTTTCTCCTACCATATGTGTATATAATTACTTAAGTGGCTTATCTATGGTGATGATATTTTTGTTTGAAATTTATAAGATGAAAAAATTTTGGTTGAGTTATGACTTATGAGCTACTTGACCCATTTGATGGAAGCATATGATTGACTGATTTTGTTTTTGTTTAATTTTTAATTGCTCGGTGTGATTGATAAGAAACGCATTTTCCTGTGGAATGTTGATAGTGGGAAAAGCATATCCGTTATAAGGGGAAGGTAAAGATACAATACAGCTCATAGCACACAGTTTTCAAAAGATGTGGCGCACAGAATATCTTTTTATTCCTTCAAGATGTTGGCTAGTGATACATAAATTAATTACCCATAGTTCTCTTTTCCCCCACAAAATAAAGCTTCTGCAATTATTTTTCTTCGCAGCTATAGTCAATTCAAATAATCTTAAGAAAGCAACTCTACAAAGTACAGCGAGTCTCATAATCCGTCGCATGGAATTTTATTTTGTAGTAGTATATTTTAAGCCTTCCTGCGCTTCATAATTCAAATTTCAATTTTAAAATTATTTTGAAATATTACGTCGGAATATAATTAAGTGCATCACTCTTACATTAATAATCCTGTCTTTGGAAAAAAGTTAATAAAAAACAAAAATTAATGGACGTTTGCGTTGGTAAACGCTAGCAAAGTTTCTCCTTTTACATTAAACATCCCCAGCCTCTCAGTCACATTACACAGAAAATTTAACATTATGAAACTGGGACTAAAAGTGGGTATATTTAAAAAAACAATGTACCAAAGAGTATAGTTTGAAAACAATTTGCATGAGTTGTTTTTATCAAGTAGGATCTAAGAGGCATAATAAGTGATATTTTGTGTTTGTTTTTTTCTTATAGCATAAGAAGTCGCTTTGAATGATGTTTTTTATTTTTGGTTGTCATACTGAACCATGAGACACCGATAAGCATGACTTCTCTTGGTACACGATGAAATATAAATACACTGTCATTGAGTGTGGTGCTTCCTCATCATTCATACCATGTAAATTGTTTCCATATTATACTCTTTGGTTAAGTTGTTTTTTAAAAAAATCCATTTTTGTCAAAGAAAAATGTCTGAAACTGGTGAATCCCGTATTTCTTTACGTTGCTAGAGTTCTCTTCCTCTAACTAGGCAACACACCAATATTATATATATATATATATATATATATATATATATATATATATATATATATATATATATATATATAACAACAAACAAACTAGACAACACTGTATGCAACGAAGATTATTAATCTTATGAGATGTATTGTAATTTGTAAATATGTTCCAGATAGTTTAGTGTTCGCCACTAATGTTAGAATTAAGGAATTAACAGTAAAATGTTTCATTAAAAAATGTGATTAAAACAATCTCACAATAATTTTTGATACATCTCCAGCCTAATTTTTAGAAAAAAAACTTATTAATTTTTAAATCAATATTTTATTTTACGTTTTTTAATTAATGTTTTTAAGGTACTATAGTATATAGTATACTCCTATTTAGCAAGATTCCTGTTATTTTAATACTACCTTTTGACGACACGTATAGTAAGGCCGGTTCAGTACAAATTATTGCTTTTTTTTTTTTTTACACGCAGCACAAATAGTTGCTTCTTTTTTTGACACACAGTATACAAATTATTGCTCTGCACCAAAGAAAAGTACAAATTATTGCACAAAGCCAGTATTAATATTGGATAAAGTTTACATAACACAATAACAGCAACGTTGTGTGTGTAGTACGACTGCTATTTGTACGAAAAACATGTATCCAAATATTATTGGCTGAATACTAAATTAAAAGATAAAAAAATGTAAAGTCTTTCTTGACAGAAATCAAAATCTTTGCCTTGACAAGTGTTTTCTTATGTTATTGTTGAGTTTTATTGAAATGGTAGAAATAAAAAAGATAAAAATAGAAAAAAAAATTAAAGTAGAATACAAAATATACAAATTCTATGTAAGATTCACATTTTTTAAAATTTTTTTTATCCCTAACCAACACAGCTCACAAATCCGTAAACATGAGCATTCCCCTCTAAATAAAAATTAGTAATCCACTCGTTTCATTGTTATGTAAAAATTAAATTAAATCCCAAAATATTTGTTATTTTAATTTTTTTAATGTAATATTAATTATTAAAACTAGTTAAGACACTTGGTAACACTAGTTAAAAAATTATCAATTCATCGGGTTGGTTCAGATTTTTAAAAAAAAGAAGATAAGTCTGATAATTGAATTTATTATAATTAATTTGATTCAGATTTAAAGTAAAACAAACCAATTAACTGAACTAATATGATTCAATTCGAATTGTTGAGTTCATCTATAATTCAATATGATGAATATCCCTTATTTGTAAGTCCCCAACAAACATTTTTTTTCATTAAAAAATGAGTTGTGAAAAGGTGTTTTTGAAAGAATAACATTTTTTTCTTAATGGAATAGACGTTCTTATATCCCTAATTTATTTATTTATTTTTGTAAGAGTGCGAGGGGTTTCCTCCAGTCCTTAATTTGGTCTGTTCTCATTTTGTGTTGATGACTCCTACAAATTTCAATCACTTTGCGGATCGTATCATTTATGTTTATATTAAAACCTGTTGTAAAGCATAGTATGTGTACACGACAAGCATACCGAACTGAAATCCACTTTATGCTAGTTTAGGGGGGAAAATGAAACGAAAGGTAAAAGAATAAAAAGTAAAATAACCTTTTAGGTTGTTTGACAGCAAAGAATAAAAAAAAATGTTTCAAATAAAATTTTTGAAACTTGGTGAATATAAAATCCAGACAGGTAGAGTTACTGCATCAAACGTACACGATTCTTTGCAGGAGTTTTAATTCTACAAAAATGTTGATAATAGACTATTCAATACAGCTTTTATTTATTAAAGATATAAAAGAAAGTAAATTCAACTCATAATTTAAGTAATATTCATGATCTTTGATCCGTAACAATCAAAACTAAATACAAAGATCAAGATTTATAATAATTATTAGAATACAAATGTGATGTTACAACAGATAATTTTTTTTTAAATATTATATAAATAAGAAAAAGATACATAAATATGAATTTTAAAGTTTGGAATTTAGACGTATAAATTCATTTTCACTAATATGATTGTTCATTGAACCGATTAAGATAATAACAATAAATCCATGAAAATGAAAGTCCCTTGAATCTAAAGGGGTGTTACAGCTGTGCAAGATACTAAAATATGATGATGGTAATAATTAGATGAACAGGAACAATCATAATTAAAATCTAAGGAACACTATTGGATAATATTCTAAAATTAAAAATGAATATGATTATATTTAACCAACCCAACTAGATTTGTTCGGTTCTTGATAGTCCAAATGGATATCATCATCATCATGATAATTTACTAAACATATCACGAATATGCAATATTTCAGTAGTTTTTTGGAGACGTTGTAGATTGGTACGTACAAAAATGTTGATAAGAGATGCACATGCATTGGACACGCGTTGTTGATAAGGTGTGTGGAAAATAGGCCGCGTTGCTGGGAGTGAGTCACCGTGAAAAGGTCCTTCTCCTTCGTACGGGACAAGTTCATTCTCACCTTCTCGTGTGTAGTCACTTTACACGCCAACAAACCAACAAAACAAAACACACCTTACCCAATAAATCTTGTGTGTAGTCTACTTTCTAGCAACAAGTTAATTTTTTAAGATTATCAATTTTTTTTAATAGAAATTATTAACAATATTAATTTTCTTATGTATAAATAAATGTATATATTACATTTTGTTTTAGTATCTTGATATAAATTTTCTTGTATTATAAAGACTTTTGATTTTTTTAACCGCAATTATTATTATATCATTTTGGGTTTAATATAATCTACATTTTTTCCAAAAAAAAAAACACACCTTACCCAATAAATCACGTGTTTACATTAACTTTGTATAAGAATTAAGAATTGCCTAAGCTACCACTTTCTTGTTCCTAAACTTGAGCTTATCCTGATCTCAACGGCGTTAACATAACACAGCACGTGTTAGGTAGTGTTTCAATTCTATCCTCGTCAGCATAACAATTTTTTATAAAAAAAAAAAGAATTATCCTTTTTCATTTTTCCTTCTCTCCACTTCTTAAAACTGCAACACGATAATCAAATTGAGTCCCACCTGCAAAAGTGCTAACTCACTCGCCATTAGTTCAATCTTGACTCACCATAGTTAGTAACTATTTTTTAAGTGCAGTCGCAATTATTGGCAGCTTCATGTGTGTTCTGTTTAAAAATAATTCTCCCAAATTCGAACGTGTTTGATAAAATGTGTGCCAGAAATTTGGTTTCCTAAATTTTCATTATCTCATGTTATGTAGAGAAATGGATTAGAAAATTGCATTGGTTGGTTTCCAAGGGAATTAGACCTCACTTGGTTACGTTGCTTACCATAGTTAGAACATCTTTAACTCATCATACTAATTGGAATTGTTAAGTGAATCGTACTTGTATATATCACTTATTTTTATCTTTTTCTAGTTAGGCACCTAATTCTTCCGACCTATCAAGTATCACCTCAAAAAAATTTACTAAATTTTTCCACTAATAATTTCCCATCCTTATATTTTATTAATAATTTATTTACTAAGTTACAAAAATCAAGAAATTTATTCATACATGTTGGCTGTATTTTTATTTTTTTATTTCCCATCCACTAATACTTTTTCTAGTTTGGCTGTATTTTTATTTTTTTCAAATTTTTTTTTCATTTAGTAAAAGTTCACAAAAAATATTGCATTGTGTATTGCTACTCTGCAACAATTTTACAGAAACATTTGAAGCCATTTGATACACAGGTGACAGAGAATCCAACTTGAGGAGAAATTCAAACCAAGAAAGACGGAATGATGAGGACATAGGAGAAGGCGTGATGGAAGGAACACAGCGTCCAAGGATTGGGAAGATCAATGAGAAGAACAAGAGTCAAGAAAGCTAAAGAAGCTCTAAATCAAATGGTGGCAAATTTGATCAAGGAAGGCTCCAAAGTTGAAGGCCCAAAATGTGAAGTGGGGGAGCCCAAAATAATTGGTTGCATTCAGATTGAAGACCATGAGAGAGAGTTGCATTTTTATTTAGTCTACTTTTGGACCATTTTAAGCTAAATAAAAGCGTGTATATATTTGTGTGTGTGTGATAAGAAAGGACATGATTGGTTGCTTGAGGATGGCTAACTAAATCAGTCCATGGATATGTGATAAGAAAGAACATGATTGGTGGTGCAAGTTTGAGTAATTCCCCTATTGTTATGCATTGTAGTTACTTATGTAAGAGCAAAAGAGGTTTTGAAAACCTCACTTATCGAAGTACTGCTTGATAGACTTCTATGATTTCGTCCTATTATCAAAATGGGTGCTTTGAGGAAGCAATTGATGTTTTTTTATGCAAATGCATGAATCAAAAGTATAACCTAATGCAGTGACCATGATTAGTGTTAGTGAGCTGAAATTATAATCACAAGGTGTATGTGAATAATCTCTTTGAAGATATATTTATGTTTTCTTGGAGTTATCTTCAACATATTAGATTTTGTTTTTAGCTTCTTTTTTGAATGGTTAAGCATTACATTTAGCTTTGCTCTTGATAGTTAAGCTTAGGTTGCTTGATTGCTTCTGACTTTACGTTGATTAAGAATTTATAATTCTTTTGCTTCTGTTTTTAAGTGGTCGAACATGCTTGTTTTTGTTAAGTGATGTAGCTTCTGCTTGTTGTTTATTTCAGCAGATGTACATTTCCCGAATATTTCAATATATTTTCCTTTGATTTTTTATAAACACTTATATTATACATTTCAAATTGAAAGTGTTGTGAACACCTTCCAACTTGAAAGGGGTTTTCAAATGCTTAATTTGGTTTATTCTTATTTTTTGTTGATTACTCTTCTAGACTTCCAGGAACTTTGCTAATCGTATTATTTACACAAAACTTTCTGTAGCATAGCAAAGTATGTATATACGACTTCGATCCATACCTAACTGAGAGCTAATATACTCGGCAATTTTTAGATTCCAGAGTGAACTTCAGTTATTTGAGAAGATACGCAAATATTACAATGTAATTGACTGTTGAGTATTGCGTGCACATAGAAACAATACTTAAAATAATCGTATAATGGAAGCAATACCGCAAAGAATCGTGAACAGTGTACACAATACAAGTGTGTTGGCAGTTTTTCCTTTCAATTCTACTCTTCGAACTTCTGCTGGGTTCCAAAAGGATAAAGCAAATCTATTGAAATCCTTTCTTTTTTGTGGCAATGCCATTGTTGTTGAATGAAACCAATTGACTCTCAAATTTTCGAGTGGAATAGTCAATGCAATCATACTTCTGAAACATTCAAAATGTTTGAATATAATGAGTCTGCTACTATGAAATCAAATTATTAAAACGAAATTTACAATTTACTAATATTTTGGCATAAGAATACAAAACTTATGGCGCACAATAAAACAAATTGGTTTACAACAAATATGGCTCAATAAAACAAAAAATGAAAATACTGTATAGACTAAAAGCAAACTTCATTATTCACCATGACTAATGTAAATGCTGCAGAGCTCAGAAGCTATGACATTCAAAGGTGGAAACATGTCGCATTGTGATACGGTCCTAAACTACAAGAGGAATGTAAAAGAAGTAAAATCTAGAGATAAGTGTTCTTATTATCATTTCACAATTTCTTATTTACATTTATAGTCCTTGAAGCTAACTGAATTCTAACTGAATTCCCCTTTCTAACTAACAGCACCCTATAACGGATTCTGGAAGGTTCCGCAATCCTTCGAAGGTCAGGGACGAAAACTACGGGGCCGCAAGGCGTCTAAATGAAATCCCGCAAGTAAGCTGGCTTCTTACACTCTCTCTTAGGCCTGCTTGTATCCATATGTTGATGTTGGTCTGCTGTTGCTGTGTTACTATCAACACCCCCTTTGTCAAAAACGACCTTGTCCGCAAGGTTGTGAAGAACTTTTAACTCATCCCAAGATTCCCAAGATGCCTCCTCTGGAGGGAGATCATCCCACTGGACCAGCACACGCTTCACCGGCGGTGTGACCGAAGAGTCCAATTTCCAATCTAGAATTGCGAAGGGATTAAGAATGGGATGGTTGTCTGTGGAGAGCTCAGGGAGCGTCCCTGGTGAGGCTGGGGAGGGGCCTTGGTGGAGCTTCAAGAGGGACACGTGGAAGACCGGGTGGATGCGCGAGGATGCCGGTAACGCGAGTTTATAGGCTACTGGGCCAATGCGCGCCGAAATCTGAAAGGGACCATAAAACCGTTTGGCTAACTTGGAGTATTTGGGGGCTATTGACGTCTGTCGGTATGGTCGGAGGCGGACGTATACCCAGTCACCCACCTCAAAGGATAAATCGCGGCGGTGTCTATCGGCGGCGGTCTTCATGAGTTCCTGTGCCCATTGGAGACGGTGGGTCAATTGGGCGTGGATTTGCACGCGCGTGGTGAGTAGCGAGTCAACAGCATCATTCGAGGAGTGACCTTGGAGATAGTGGGCCACCGTAGGCGGGGGTATACCGTAGACTGCCTCGAACGGAGTCATCCCGGTGCTGGAATGCAGAGTCGTGTTATAAGACCATTCGGCGAGTGAGAGGAAACGGTACCATCGTGATGGCTGATCATGAACGTAAGCACGAAGGTATTGCTCGAGGGTACGATTGAGCACCTCCGTTTGCCCGTCCGTCTGCGGGTGGTAGGCGGTGCTCATCCGGAGCTTGGTGCCGCTCAACCGGAAAAGCTCGCGCCAGAAGTTGCTGATGAAGATAGGGTCTCTATCCGACACTAAACTGCGTGGAAACCCGTGGTGCCGACATACCATGTCCAAGAATAAAACCGCCACCTTGTAAGCGGTGTGATGGGTGGGGAGAGCACCGAAATGGGCCGCTTTCGAAAATCGGTCGACAACGACCAAGATCACAGTGTACCCCTGGGATAACGGAAGCCCTGTCACGAAGTCCAGCGATAAGTCTTCCCAGACCTGAGAAGGGATGGGAAGAGGTTGAAGAAGCCCTGCACTCTTCTTCGTGTCATACTTCGTCTGTTGACACGTGGCGCATTGGGCCACATACCGACGGACGTCATCCTTAAGGTGGGGCCAATCGAAATTCTGGCGGAGCCGATGAAGGGTCTTCGTGACTCCGGTATGACCCCCGAGGGGCGACGAATGGAACTCCTCTAATAGAACCCGAGTGAATGGGGTTGCGAAGGGGATCCAAACGCGGCCGTGTCGGAAAAGGAGGTCTTGATGAGTGGTAATATCGGGATGATTCGTAGGATGATCACGAATATCTTGGAGGAGGGCCACGTATTGGGGGTCCAGTAACAGAGCTTGACGCAGTTTTTGTAAAAAGAGGAAATGGGGAGCAGTTAGAGTAAGGCACGTGGCCTCTGTAGGACTGATGCGTGAGAGTGCGTCGGCGACGACATTGGCTGCGCCTGGTTTGTATTTGATGGTGTAATCAAAGCCCAGTAGTTTAGACAGGTACGTCTGCTGCTCCGGTGTTTGGATTGTTTGAGACATGAGATCTTTCAAACTCTTGTGGTCCGTTAGGATTATGAACGAATTCCCCAACAAGTAGTGACGCCATTTACGCACCGCGGAGGTAATGGCGTGGAGCTCCCGGACGTAGGCGGAGGCTCGTTGTAGCCTGGGGCAGAGGGCTTTGCTGTAGTATGCGATTGGGTGACCTTCTTGCAGAAGGACCGCACCCATGGCTGTGCTGGAGGCGTCCGTCTCAAGCGTAAAGGGTATGAGGAAATTGGGATTGGCCAGCACCGGAGTTTCGGTCATAGCTTGTTGCAGTTGCCGGAAAGCTTAGTGCGCGTTAGGGGACCACGCGAATTTGTCCTTGCAAAGGAGAGAGTTGAGGGGTGCGGCAATTGCGGCGTAGCCCTTGACGAATTTACGGTAGAATCCCGTCAAACCCAAGAACCCGCGGAGAGAGGTGGGACACGTGGGTAGAGGCCATTCGAGCATTGCTGCGATCTTGTCGGGATCTGGGGCCACACCCTGAGAGGAAATTATGTGCCCCAGGTAATTAAGCTCACGTTGTGCAAAGGAACACTTGGATTGCTTCAATAGAAATTCACGATCTGCAAGGACTGATAGAACAGCTTCCAAATGGGACACATGGGATGATAAATCTGGGCTATACACTAAAATATCGTCGAAGAACACGGCGACGAAACGGCGGAGAAAAGGTTGAAGGGCATCGTTCATGGCGGCTTGGAATGTTGAAGGTGCATTACACAAGCCGAAGGGCATCACGAGGAACTCGTAATGGCCCTGGTGTGTTCGAAATGCCGTTTTGTGCGCATCTTCCTCGGCCATTCGTATCTGATGAAAGCCTTGACGTAAATCCAACTTTGAGAACCACGAAGCACGGCCCAAATCATCCAGTAGTTCATCTATAGTTGGCATGGGGAATCTATCTTTGACGGTCACCGCGTTAAGAGCTCGGTAGTCGACGCAGCATCGCCATGTGCCATCCTTCTTCTTCACGAGTAGGATGGGTGAAGAAAAGGGGCTATGGCTGGGTTGGATTATCCCTGTGGTAAGCATTGCTGAAATTTGTCTTTCGATTTCAGATTTCTAAAAATGGGGATAACGATAAGGGCGTACATTGATGGGCGCGGTGTGAGGGAGTAGGTGTATGTGATGTTGAATATTATGGGAGGGTGGTAAGGTTGAGGGTTCTGTGAAAATTGCTGGAAAGCGTTCAAGGATGGATACTATTTGAGGAGGTAAGGGCTCAGGGACAGGGAGCTTAGCGGTGCATGTGGAGGAAGGGGTGTCTATTGGTAACGCGGAAATGTGGTAGAGAGCGGAGATGCTCTGAGTCTGGGCTAGCCGTTTTAGTTGGTGGGCTGACGCAGGGGATAAGGATGGGGGTGCATCAGCATAGAGGGTAATGTTGCGGCCCAGATGAGAAAAAGTCATGGTAAGGTGCTGGTAATCAGTGGTAATTGGGCCTAGTTGCTTAAGCCACTGGACGCCCTAAGACCAAGTCTGCGCCACATAAGGGTAAGTGAAATAAATCTAATGTGAAGGTGTGGTCCTGGATCGAAATGGGTACCTGAAGGGACTGAGTGTTGCATTCTAGAGTGTTCCCGTTGCCTACCATAACCCTAAGGGTGGTTGTTGGGGTGGTCGACAAGGCAAGGAAACGTGCGAGCCTGGATTGAATGAAGTTATGAGTCGAGCCACCATCTATTAAGATGATCACTTGATGACGGCGCAGCTGGCCGAGGAGTCGGAACGTTTGGGGGGCTGGAGTGCCCTCCATTGCGTTCAAGCTGATTTGGGGGGTAATCTCGAGGTCGGCAGTGATGGGGTTCGGGATGTCGCTCGTGTTGAAATCCGCCGGAGGCTCGAGGTCATCGTCCGCAATGAAGAGGTGGAGACGAGGTCTGCAGCGGTGGCCGTGGGACCACTTCTCCTCACAGTGGTAGCAAAGCCCTTGTTCGCGGCGGACCGCGAGTTCCTCAGAGGTAAGGCGCTTGATTGGTACTTTGGTGGAATTTGAGGGTTGAGGATGCCCTGTTTTGGGTGGAAGGGTTGTGGAGGACGAGCGTTGGCCGCGGCGGCGGTCTAAGAGCTTATCCTCTTGTAGACGCGCGAGTTCCGTGGCGTGGGGAAGAGATAACGGCCGCAGTGCTTGGACCTCCCAGAGGAGTTCCGGAATCAAGCCGGAAACGAAGCAGCTTAGCAGGCACGAAGGGGGTAATCCCATGGTGCGATTTGCCAAGCGCTCAAATTCCGTTAAGTATTCACTAACGGTGCCGGTTTGCTGGAGTTTAAACAATGCGCCCTAGGGATCGTCGTAGAAGGAAGGGGCGAAACGTGATTCTAGGGCCTGTAGCATCGCTGGCCAGGACGGAAAGAACCCGTTGCGACACATCCACTGATACCAGGATAACGCGGGTCCTTCCATGTAGAAGGATGCGACGGTGAGCCGTTCGTTCTCTGGAATGCCCTGGTAGTCAAAAAATTGAGATATTTTGAAGATCCACCCGAGGGGATCGTGGCCGTCGAAGCGTGGCACTTCCAATTTCGTGTGATGGCGGTGGGAAGAAGAGGAAGAATGTACTGGTGTTGGCGGTGGGGGCTGAGGGGAATTAACGGCGATGGCGGCGAAACGATCGAAAAGTGCGTCAATCTTGGCGGTGAGGGACGCGTGAATGGTATCGATTTTGTTGTTCAGAGATGAGTTGTCCTGGGAGAGGGTTTTAACCGCTTCTTCCAATTTATCGGTGGTAACCTGGCGTGTGTGGTGCTCCGGCATGGCGGAGGACGGGAGGCAGGTCGGACCAGTTGATACGGTCCTAAACTACAAGAGGAATGTAAAAGAAGTAAAATCTAGAGATAAGTGTTCTTATTATCATTTCACAATTTCTTATTTACATTTATAGTCCTTGAAGCTAACTGAATTCCCTTTTCTAACTAACAGCACCCTATAACGGATTCTGGAAGGTTCCGCAATCCTTCGAAGGTCAGGGACGAAAACTACAGGGCCGCAAGGCGTCTAAATGAAATCCCGCAAGTAAGCTGGCTTCTTACACTCTCTCTTAGGCCTGCTTGTATCCATATGTTGATGTTGGTCTGCTGTTGCTGTGTTACTATCACATTGTGGAGCGAAAGCGAAGAGCTGAAGCTTAATTTGGAGGAAGCCACATCAAACACCAAAAGATTTTCCTCCAATTGATGCGCACCTATAACAATTGAGGCTTTAAAAAACGACATTGTTGCCATTGTCCCTCTATCAACAAATGCGGGGCATGCTACATTTTTCTTCGCCATTGCACTCCCCCTTGTAGCACGTACAAGATCAATAGTTGGTACAACAAAGCCAGTGATGGAATTTCCAATGCTTCTCGAATCGAAACATGCCTCAAAGGGAGTCACTGATGCCACTCTATTGAGCCTTCTTAAGGAAATCTTTAACAAAAGGCTTATAGACAAAACTTTGGAATTCAGCAAAACGAGTGATGGTGCTAATTTTGGTGCCCCCGTTGCCCTTCCTATCTATGGACAGCAGAGAAGGCTTTAAGTTCACAACATTGCCATAGATCTTAATTGATCTCACATCAATAAAGTATTATGTAGAAGGAGCACCTTCCTCAAACAAAGGACCTGTGTCAAAGTGGTTGACAACAAGAGGAGTGGTTTTGACATGTTTGGACACATCCCGAGGATGTTCATGTCCCTCAGGTCCAATGAGTAAGTTAGTGAATCCTAGGTTGTTCGAAGAATGTAAACAAAGAGAAAACTTGAGGGAGTTTCTTCAACAGTGCAAGCTGAGTTGGCACTGCAAGTTCTGATCTTGCAAGGCCTAACATCCCTTTGCTGCCTTTGGGTAACCCTCCTACAAGATTAATGCTAGTGAATTTATGTGCATTTGTGCAGCCAGAACGGATGCCAGACACTTGAATTTGAGAAAAGAATAGGACATCCTGAGCCTAGTCCCCTGGAAAAGTTACTTGAACTAAGGATTGTAATTGTAAGTACCACAGGTGTTGTTTGTGTAACATCCCAATTTTTCGTAAATAAATTTAAAAAGCTTTTTAGTAATAAATAAATAAATAAATAAATATAGAGCAAATAATAGGCTGAGTACCCTAGGTATAAATAGTTATGTTAAGTCAGCTGCCTCCTTTTGGCCTCATTTTCGTTTTTTCCCTTCTCCTCTCAAAACCCTTTCTTTTTCTCGCAGCCCACCAAACCAATCTCAGAAAAACGACGATCTCGAACCCGTTCACCGTTGGATCGTCGTGAAATTTGAGTATCATGTTCGCAACACAATTCCGAGAATTCTCACCGTTGGGAATTTCGATATCATGTCTGAACTAAGAGAAAAACCCTTCTCATTGTAGCCTTTTTCTTTCCCGCAGAAACCCAGAGCTGTCTTGGTAAAACTACGATCCTGATTTCGTTAACCGTTGGATTATTGTGAAATTTGGATATGTTGTTCGAAATTCAATTCCTCACGCTTCCACCGTTGGGATTTGCGAGATAATATTCCTGGAGGGAGAAAAAGGAATCGTATGAAGACAGTACAAGTGGAGGTTTCAATCTCTTCTCCGTCTCTCTGATGTTTGGGAATTCTATCGGAGCAGTCGGATGAATAATTGAAAGAATTTCCGGGAATCGCTAGAGATGTTGCTATCGCTGGCTGAAGACACGTGAGCCCGCTTAGAGGTAAGGGATGAGTTATTCACAGTTGGGGATTAGTGAGAACATGTGTAGGGATCCTTAGAGGATTAAATTGAGATTTTATTTTGGGATGTTTGTTAAATTGCAATTTTTCCTTTATGATTATAAATAAAATATTGATGTCCTGATGAAAATTGCTTGATAAATTGTGCTCTTGATATTTGTATATTTGGACCTATGATTTGGATATAATTGTGTAATATTATTTGAGGGGTTTTAGTCCTCATGTTGTGATAGTCTTTTATATAAATTGTTATATT
The DNA here is from genome assembly GCF_004193775.1 of Glycine soja. NCBI lineage: Eukaryota > Viridiplantae > Streptophyta > Magnoliopsida > Fabales > Fabaceae > Glycine > Glycine soja. The sequence continues at coordinate 8,206,951 of NC_041016.1, forward strand.
GAGGATATGAAATGATAATTCAAATTGTGAGTATGTGATGAATTGTAGAATAACATGCTACTTTGAGATTATAATATTGTTATTGAGATTGAGTATAAGTGTAAAGTTGAACATGTGTTAATTTGTGAGATACGTGTAAACATGTGATGGTGGATTGTGACACTTTGAGATGTGAAATTGTGAATGAGTTCTAGTTGTGGATAAGTGTGTAGTTAACACTTGATGTGAAATTACTTGTGTTGTAAGCTATGAATTGTACAATACCCGACCAGCGTTATCTTGAGAAAAGCGTTGATGCGCAGTGTTAAAGAGAAAATGTAGGTTTCCTATTTAGGAACCAGTGTTAAATCGTAGCGCAATTGTGTTGAACGTGTTTAAAACACGAGTGTAAGGTCGTGGGTATTGTATAATTCATGAGCAGTGTCTGCATGTAAAAAAAAATTATTTTAGGGGTTGGACCTGAATCAGGAGGGAGAGGCCCTGACGGACTCTTCGGAGTGTAGGCCTTGGGGGTCACCGGGTTTGAGTGCTCCTTTAAGCCTATGCTGATCTCATATGGTTGGAGCATTCTCGCAAAACATCGTGACCCTGACTGGTCTCCCTATGATCTTACTTAGTGAGAGTGACCTGACAAACCCATTGTGTGGTGTGTCTTGTTATGTACTCCTAAGCGCCCCAGGGTGGTTTTTCACTGACATGGTACCACATTGCATATAGAATTGAGTCTTAGCATAACTATTGCATATGCTTGCTAATTGATGTGTTATTATATCTTGATCGAAGTGTGAGATTCTTGTGTAATGTGATTGATAATTGAAAAGTGAATTTTGAATGACGAAGTGGTGAAGTTACGTGAGCTATGTTTAAGCAAGTGGTATCTCATTTATATAATACGTATATTTAATTGTCTTGTTTCTCTATTAGCTAGGAATGTGATAACTCACTCCCTGTGTGTTGTTGTGTTTGGATCCTGTGATGATCTTGAACTTGTGTTCGGGGGAGCAGATGAATAGGTGGATGACTATGAAGAACCTCATGTTAGAGGACACGGAAACACCACGCTCTGATAGGATGTGACATTAGGATATAGGTTCTATATTAATTGTATGAGACTTATATGACTTTCTTTGAGTCGAGATGACTTTATTATTTATTTGGACAAGTTTGAATATGATGTAGAAGAAAGTGAATGTGAGCCTTTTACCCATTTGAAAAGCTTGTATTTAAAAATGTTTTAAAAATACTTTTAATTAATATTTGAATTTTTATTCCTTTATTAATATATATGTGAGGGGTAGAGGGTGTCACAGTTTGTGCAACCAGGTTTGAAGGACCATGACAAGCACTACATGGAATAGTACTTTTGGTGGGGCAAGAATGTGAGTCACAACTGACAGGATTATAGGATAATGAGTTGTAGTTAATGGCACAGTCGTACCAGAGGCTTTCTCCAGTAAGATCAATGGCTACATCAATGTTGTGTCGTGGAATTCCTATGCCAACTTAAGTGTAGAACACATTGGTTATTGGGTCTTTCTTAATGGGAAGGATATAGGGGGGTTTGGAGTTTGGAGTTTGGAGAATGTGATAATGATAAGCATGAAACTGCAAAAAGTGGCAATAGAGAAAACAAAGAAGTGGATGGTATATGAAGAAGTCATTGTGGATAAAGCTAAAGGAGTTTGTCCTCGAGTACAAGATGAAATGTTTTGGAGTAGTAAGATGAACTCTCATATCATATATGAAATGTTTTGGAATCAATTAAAGTAAAAACCAACCTCAATAATTTTTTTAGAAAGTAAAAACCTTCCGATTAACCCACAAAATTAATATTTTTAAAATTACAACAAAACCCCCCAAATGAAAATTATTCTAAAATTGCAAGAGGGAGAGAGAGACGTTGAAGAGAGAGAAAGCGATTTTCCAAGGGTGAAAGACATTGTCTTTGTACGAGCCGAGAGTGTAGGGCACCTGAAACTCCTCGTCCCAGAAAATGACGCCTCTTTGGTGAAGGTTCTAGCAACAGCGTTGCAGAGAGCTTAGGTTATGTTTGGGACCCTTCCACTTAATCTAGAGCACAAAACCTTTCTCTGCGGATGCGCGCACTAGATTGCAGCCCTGGAGAGTTAGGGTCTTCATGACGAGCTTCACCTCATACTTCTTCGAGACGAGAGAGGGCCATGGCCTCCACCCATCATCTTCACCACCATCAAAACCGTGTCATGTTGTTGGTCGGCATTTAAAGGGAAAATAGAGAGAGGTTTTTGGAGAGAAAATGGAAATGAAATGAAAGTGGAATACAGATTTGCGCGTGGAGAGTAACAACCAAGCGAGCGTAACAACGGCGAGGACGTTGTCATCCTTGGACGTGTCAAACTCCACGCCGACGTAGTTAGAGACGTTGCCGCCGTCGCCGGAGACGGAGAAGGAGAACTCCATGGAGAGGAATGTCAAGGCAGAGAAAGCGAAGGGCTCGTAGCGGCGGAAGATGCCGAAGAAAGAAGGGGTGGGGTGCATGAGTCGCACGCGGTTATCCGTGTTCTAAATGAATAATAAATTTTTAAAATACCTGCTACGCTAATTGGATATCCCTCACTGTGTATTTTTTTATTTGTGAGATTTATACTTTGGTTATTTGTAGGAAGTAGTAACGTTAACATCAATAGAGTCAGGCTTGTGTTTGAGAACACGTTGAACCACGTTCAATGCCAAAGTTTTGTCGCTGTAAAATTGTGTTGAACGTGTCTTGTAACACAAGATTTGCTTAAATCAAACTCACATTCAGCAGTACTCGAGTGATGCCTGGTAAGAACCCATATCTGTTGGAACCAAAATGCAAAGTCACCAGATGGCAATGCCCAGAAGGAGTTATCAGCTTGTGCAGTGAGGGAAGTGGCCAAGGAAACGTTCCTGTGAGTTTGTGCAACAAAAGAAAAATATGGAAGCAAAGGAAGAAATGCAAGAGACGATATTGATGCTCAAAAGCGCATGTGGATACATGACTTAATGAGTATTCAAATATCTGTTTATTGCATAAAACCTTTGTTTTGTTTTATGGATTGAAAAAGTCATGAAAAACAAATGTTATAGAAACTTCCTTCCTCTTTAAATAATATCATATCTACTAAAACATTTTCATACAAGTTCTTTTAAATTATAGCAAAGCAGTCTATAACTTGTAAGACACATACCATACTAGAAATAAGTCATTTATAAGAAGGGAAATATAAGGTTGGCTTTATAATCAGAAAGAGGGGATGAAGGGAGAATGGAGAAGGAAAATGGGAGAGGAAATAATTTCAAATTTCTTTCACTAATAATTTTATCAAAATTAATAAATTAACATTTGCAGATAAAATAAATCATTTATGACTTATGACAACACAATTGCAATGTGTCACTGAGGAGTTTTTTGTTTTCCCTAACTAACTGCTAAAGCTTAGGGAAATAGAGAAAGAACGAGCAACAACTTTTGTCCTTTGGGTGCTGTGTAACTTGACTTAAATAAATTATGAATAAGATGTGTGTGTGGGTTTATTTATTACTTATTTATCTTATTTAGTCATTTTATTGTTGAAAAAAAGAGAGGCTTACTTATCTATTTAAATCCGGGCCTTGCTTTCCAGAGAGTATTGGGCTTCGATCACAACACATGCAAATATAATTTTATACATTAAAAACGAAGTAGGGGATAAAAATGAGAAAGTAAGAAAATAATATATATTTTTCTCTCATGCGGATGTTGTAAACGGTATATGCATATTCATTTGATTAATGGATAATGATTAACATAAATGAAAAAGTAAAGTATAGAAAATTTTCTCCATTTTTTTAAATGATTGAAAGATAAAATGAAAATGAATAAGTAATCAATATGAAAAATATTTTTATATTAGTTAAAATATTTTTTTTATTCTATTATAATCTTCTTAACATAAGACTATTTTTTTAGCTTTTTAAGTCATAAAAATATTTATTTTTAAAAAACTAAAATAAAAAAAATGAAAAAGAGGAATTTTCCTCTCCTCCCAATTCATATCAATTTGGAGAGGAAATTTTTTCTTATAAGTCTAAAAAACACTTTTTTCTTTCTCATATTTTCCTCTCAAATAAATGAATAAGTAAAATATTTTTTATTTTGTTGTTTTCCTCATTTACGGAATTATTAAGCAAAAGAACGAGCTTCGTTAATGGGAGTTTTGGGAAAATTCAAAAGTACTACCCTCTCCACCTACAAAGTTATGGTCTTAATTAAAAGTCATTAATATAATTTCTTTTGTCGAGGGAGGCAGGCCCATCTTTGTTGGGTCCACACAACAACAATAATAAGTGACCCATCCAGCTGGAAAATGCTAACCACAACAATTTTTCTGTTAAACTATCCAAATCTCTGAATATTAACAATCTAATTCTCTTAAAAAACAATTTAATTAAAATGTTCAGAATAGTTTAATCATAAGTTAGCCCATATAACAAATTTCAGAATTTTTATAGTAGCATTTTAAAAAATTATATATAAAATGTTTTTTTTTTTATGGGTTGATAGTATAAAAATATTTATATTAATAATATATAAAAATTAAACCCCAATATTAATCCATGTACGCATAGTCATAAATTATACTAGAAATGTTTGCAAATAAATATTTTGTGATGGCAATACATTGTGAATCTTCAGCCACATATTCAAACACCTTAACCTTTTTTGAGAGAATTTTCATAAATAGAATTGACCTGCCCCAAAAAATTAGAAACTTCTAGTTGAAGTTGATTCTTCTCGTCAATTCCCAACGCACACTTCTTTGGTGTTTGAAAATGCTTAATTATTATGTAAAATTAATTATTTTATAAAATATTTAAAATATAATAAAGTAAAGTAATTCAAACACATGATCTTTTTTTAGACTTCCTTAACTCAAACACATGATCTTTTTTTAGACTTCCTTAACTCAAACACATGTTTTAAAATAAAAATATTTAATAAAATTATTAAAAACATATCATAAAATAAAGTAACTCAAAAACATATTTTCAGATTTTTTTTATTACAAATGTTAACTAATTTTTGTAAGACACTATAAAATTAAACATAAAAAATAGTAGTATTAAAGTATTATTAGTGTGATCTCTCCATTTTTTTAGTACATACTTAATTTAATTAGTATGATTTTTAATAATAAACTTTAAATTTTATTTCTTAACTAGTATCTTTAATAATATAATTTTTTAATTATATATATATATATATATATATATATATATATTAAAAATCACAAGCATACATTAATAATATTTTTTGTTTTTTTTAATTGTTCCTGAAAATATTAGTTAGCATTGTAAAACAATAGGGTATTGTTCTATTAATTTTTCCTTCTTTCCTCCTACTCTCAACACTGCCCACGCCACTACCTATCAGAGTATCAGTTTGCTATTAAGGTTATTTTTTTAATGTGTTGTATGAATCAAAAACATGTATTAAAAAATTCACAATAACTTATTTAACGAAACAATCACCTAAATTTATAAATTCTCGCACGTAACAGGAGAGGATCACGGAAGAAAAATTGAAAATTTCACAACTGATGAGTGATGACCGTGGAGGTCCTGTCATCGGTGACAAGGGAAGTGGTGCACTTATGATGGACGAAGCCAATTATTAAAATGTGGGTCTGCATACCCATCTTCAAAAATAGTTGCAATAAGCTAGAGTTATTATCTAATGATTAATTTATACAAAAATTATGTTTTTAACTTTTTATTTTGTTACGGTAAATCACTTATTTGCTTGACATGTTTTTGTATTATTTTTTAATTGCAAAATTATTAGAACTAGGTGGTGTAATATATAGTTAAAAAAATGGTTCTAAGTTCTAACATCTAAAGCATCAGTTTCTAAAAAACTGATATATATATGAAACAATGATAATTTTGTAATATTATTAGATATATTTTCTAACCACTACATAAATATAATATAGAAAGATTTTTGTCATTTATAATAAATCTAAATAAAATTATATTCTGTAAAAAATACGATTTGGGAAAAAAATAATATAAACAGAACAAAACAATAAATAACCTTAAACATACAGTGGCTTAGACTATTTAGTTCACAGCCTCACTTGTTTCCTCCTCCCTCCTTATCATTGATGTCTCAACCAGATGAGTCATATCCAATTCATCATTGTACCTTAATGAGAAATTATAGTATCACATAAACAAAGCAACAAATTAATCACACACTATCCAACAAAGCTAAGAAATTCCTCGTCACCAACAAACATTACCAATGTATATTTTGTTTTATCATTAACCAATATATATTCCCTCCATATCGTGTTCACTCTCACATGCAGTTCCATCTCTCCACGAAAACCCTCAGTCAGTTTCACTCTCTCGTCCTGAAAGCACTGGACAATTATTCCCGTGTGACTGCACTGGTGTTTCGTCAAATAAGACAAGCTATATATAACCACTAAACTGCTACAATATTAATAATATATATATATATATATATATATATATATATATAAATATATTTTTAATCCTTCAAATTGAATCGTATGTTTTTTAGTCCTTCAAATTTAAAAAATACATTTTTAATCTTTTTCCCTTATATTATTAACCTGTGTCAAACAAGGAATAACAAATTTACATTGAAAACTTGTCAAAACTATTTGTTCATCATAAAGGCTTAACCTTCATACCAAATCTACCCATCACACACGCACACGACTATAACTTTGTACCATCTCCTCTCATCCAACTAACACCAGATTGCACAATTAGCTAAAATTATGATCTTGAGCATTTTTTGCTGCATTAATGAGAATTAGCAGCATCATCAGTTCCTACCCCTCCATTGCCCCATAAAAAAAATATCAGAGTATCTAATAAAGTAATAACATTAAATAAAAATAAAAAAAATAACCCACCAACAGGACACACCACCAGAAACATATCAACATAAGACGCGCTGCTGAAAACACCGTGACGGAGAGCAGGGTCAGAGTAAGGTCCATCGGTATTTACTATGAAGTTTAGGGTGTTTGCGAATTGCGGGAAGGGCTGAGGTGGGATGTTAGGCAACGTTTGGATTGGAGAAAGTAATGGTGGCTGAGATTTTGGGACAAGGAGGTGACTGAGTGATGCAGGAGATTTGGGAATTGATTTGGGGTTTAGGAATTTATGTTGGATAATGACAAACTCTCGTGTTTTTATTTGTTAATTTTGCTTTAAAATTAAAATTTTGATCATTACAAATTATTATAAAATATGATTTTTTTTTATTTCTTATTTGACACACATGATGTGAGAAAATATGATTAAAAAGAATATTTTTTAAATTTAAAAGATTAAAAAAAATAAGATTAAATTATTTATTTTGGTCCTATAGTTTTACCATTCATATCTTCTTAGTTCTTATAATTTGAATATAATTTTTTTAATTTCTATCATTTATATTTTTTAATTCTCTTTTAATCTTTATAATTTGAAAGTTATTTTTTAGTTCTTATCATTTGTATTTTAATTCTTTTTTAATCTCTGTAGTTTGAAAGTGATTTTTTAGTCCATATTATTTATATTTTAATTACCTTTTAGTCCTTATTAAAAAAATATAAAAATAATTAGTTATAAATTATCAATTATTTTTTATTATAAATTATCTTACAATAAATTAGTTATGAATTACTTACTAATATTTTATAATTAATTATAATTGATAACATTACTTATAGTAAAGACTAAAAAGAAATTAAAATAAAAAATATAAGAACTAAAAACATCACTCTTAAACTATAGGAATTAAAAAAGAATTAAAATGTAAATTATAAGGACTAAAATAGAATTAAAATATAAATTATAAAAATTAAAAAAAAACACTTTCAAAGACTAAAAATGTATTAATCGTGAAACTATAAGGATAAAATGAATAATTAAACTCAAAAAATATTTAAATTGAAGAATTAAAAAATATGATTTAAATTTAAAACATTAAAAACATATTTAGTTTAAAAAAATACTTTAAATTAAATAAACACATAATACCAAGCATAATTGCCTCTACTAGGATACTTATTGTCTGTAAAAATAAATAAACACACAGAATTACCAAAACATTAAAAAAAGGGTGAAAAGGCAACCCATGCATCGCTGGTTTTTATCGTGTACGTAGTATATATCTTGTGCAAAATGCATCCATCTAGATTCCGTATTGAAGATCCTATAGCTATTGTTAGTCAATTCACAAACACCTTTTTTTTTTGGAGTATGAAACTAATTCCCTCTTCCTTTATTTATATATATATATATATATATATATATATATATATATAAAGCTTCTTTTTTACTCTGTCGTGATTTGTTCGTCACAAGCAAAAGTCCAAGTGCTAGTGAAGTTTAACTCCATAAGCTACGTTCTCATAATGTCATGTACAAATATCCAATTAAGGAGGAGATTTGTGCGCCATTTGAATAAAAGAGTAATAAAAAGGCGATGTTCCTTTCTATGCTGAGTCAAGAGAGAAATTAAATAATGAAGATGTTCCCCTAGTTACCAAATAATTGTAGTTTGGAATGTAAATCAAACTAACCAAACCAACCATGTAAAAGACAGTTCACCAAACTGTTGATATGTGTAGTCGAGGGTTTCACGCAAGAGGCAACTAAGTTGTTTGTCTAGGCCAATTGAAATGGAAGTTCAGACCAAAACAAAGACGCCAATTGGAAGTGTAATAGAAATTGGACAAAATAATTCATATTTTTTTAAAAAAATAATATTTAAAACACACTACTGATCAGTCACTCACACACATATATGGGATGAGACTCATTTATTCAGCAATAATTCTGGGATATATATTTCCTCTGCTCCTAATATTATATATATAAAATATGAATTCATCAAATCTAATTATTGAATTATGTGATATAATCTTAACAACTTTGGATATTAAGTTTTAGATAAACTAATTATCATGTATATTACTTGTCTTATAAAAAAATATTGTATTTTGAAATAAAATTGATTAATGAAATAAACTTATGCGAATTTTGTAGACTTTAATTTTTTTTTGAAATTTTTTTATCAACAAATATTAATTGTTAATTTTTTTTTCAAGAGAATCAAATTATGACTTTTTTTTATCATCAAATCAATCTTATAACTTTTGAAGTATTAATTTTGTAGACTTGATTTACCTAAGTTGTGAATAACTTTGCAAGATGCTCGTGGCAATCAAGCAATCTACCTCTCTTCCCATTGAAATTAGTTATTTATGACATGAAGCAATTAATGCATTCAATAAAATGGGTTTAATGTATTAAAAAAAGATAAAGAAGCGCTGCATCATTATGAAAGCCACAGCCACAGGATTATATTAAATTAACATTTGTACTCATGCGATTTGATTAATTAGTCAATAGGGGCAGAAAGTGAGATGTGAAAAGGCCAAGTGAATGGGACCAAAATCTGGGATTAAATTTGTTGCATTAATTCATTCCATAGTGTATGGAAAAAAATCTTTTCCAATGTTGATATAAATTAAAGCAGACCGTATTTGTAGCTTTAGAGAGGAGAAATACATACAGGAACAAATGTTTAAAATAAACAAACTGACAATAATTTTTTACCTGTTGTTAGAGAAATAAAACAAATTGTAGATAAAATGTTACCTATTAAATTTTTTTTTTCAATGGATTTAACCAACGTATATTAAAAATACAATTTTTCCCACTAACCAACCATAAATATATTTAATAATTGTTATCTATGATTTTAAAAAATGATTGTCTATTATATGTTTTGAGGAAAATATTACAACCATTGACAAGAGTAATATCCATACCTTTAAAAAATATTGTTTATTTTATATTTCAGGAAAAAATTTACAAGTGTTATTTTAAGAGAAACGCCAAACATTTAAAATTCATTGTCTAGTATATGTTTTAGGAACAATTTTACATGAATGTGAAAGATTAATGTTTTTGTAGTCTTTTCAAGAATTTTAATTATAGGTTAAATATAATTTTTGTTTCATTATGTTTTTTAATTGTTTCATTTGATATATTAAGTTTTATTTTGGTTGTTTTTGAAATATACCATTTTGATCTTTTTTTCATTTTTTTTATTAGGAATGTTAGTACTCTGTTAACTTTTAAATATTAGAAAATGACTAAAATGATACATTATAAAAACACAAAGAATTAGATGAAACTTTTAAAACTTAATATATCAAAGCGAAACAACTATGAAATATAATGAATCAAATGTAACATCGGGCCTTTTAATGATGACAAAAAACTTTAACTATCTTTATTTTATCTAAAAATAAATAAACAACTAAAAAATCATTATTTCCTCCAACCTCTATCAGATCTAAAAAAAGATTTAAAAAAAATATAGCATCACACAGATCGAATATCGTCAACACATAATCTTGCTGGAATCACACAAAAAAAACAAAACCTTTCATATATCTATGCAATTGAAAATAAAAGAAGGGGAAGATTAGAGTAAGAGTTGTCTTCAACTAAAGATAAAAACATAACCTTAACTTGTCAATTAACCCATATCTAAACGAGGAAGTCACAATGTGACTCTTCATGAGGTCTGTGAGCAAGACCTCTACTGTCGCACACAATTGGGCTAGACAAATAGATGATTTTTCATCCGATATCTACAATTGGGCCAAGCAAAAAAGAGCAGCACAAAGAAAGACCAAACAATACATTCTATTGGAAGATGATTCTAACCGATTGAACCTCATCCACAACCTTAAAATTTCTAATATGTATATTGGGACAACTATTTATGCTTAGAGGCTATACAATTTTTTGATCCATAGGAATCGAAAGAATCGAAGACAATGTTAGGAGATTCACAATAACTCACACATCCTGCTCAACCAACTAAGCTAGACCCTTTTACCTTAGAGGCTATATATTAATATATGGTGTTGGAAATAATGACTTTTGTGTGGAATTTATCTTTTTTAACTTGTCAATTAACCCATATCTAAATGAGGAAGTCACAATGTGACTCTTTCTGAGGTCTGTGAGCAAGACCTTTGTTGTCGCACACAATTGGGCTAGACTAGTAGATGATTTTTCATCCCATATCTACAACTAGGTGAGACGAAGAAGAACAACACAAAAAAGGACCAAACCTCATCCACAACTTTAAAATTTCTAATATGTATATTGGGATAACTATTTATGCTTAGAGGCTATATACTTTTTTTATCTATAGGAATCAGAGATAGTATCACAAAATTTACAATAACTCGCACATCCTATTCAACCAACTGAGCTAGACCAGTTTACCTTAGACGCTATATATTAATATATGGTGTTGGAAATAATGACTTTTGTGTGGAATTTATCTTTTTTTATAATCAGATGCATTTATTTTTTCAACTTTTAGACAAAATATTTGGATAACATTTATTTTTGAAATATTCTTTTGCTTTTATAATGTTATTGTTATTTTAAATGTTATGCATAAATTGGAATATTGGTTGTAGAGCATCCTGTGAATATAAAGCAGTACACTAGTAAGTCGAATGAGAGTATCTTACCCCCACCACATTGTGAGAGTTTGGATTATGATTTTGATGTGTATATATGACTGGGACATCCCATCATCAAAGGAAAAGCAATACGTTATATATGCCCGTGGCTGTGATTCTGCTTCGACGTATATATAGAACAGAACATAACTCGCAGAGATTTTTGTCTTTAAAGTCATGTGGTTGTGTTGTGGCCTGTGGGTGGCAACCATGGTTTGGGTGAAACAGTGGGCATCCCTACTGTGTTTGGATTATTTATAACACCTTGCGCTGTGCGCAATTGGAAGTTTTGAACCCACCACCAACTTTTCTGTTGCTCCATAACCCACTACCAACCTAAATGTTTTTTTTTTCTTCTCTTTTCCATGTTTAGTTTTAATTAATTTTATCAATTTTGTGAAGTTATACTGTGAAAAAAATATTAATTCTATGATTTCGACATAAATAGCTTATTATTAGTCAAATAAGAATTTGTCACAGTATGCAAACTAATCCAAACATTAACAATTTAACAACAAGAATTACAAAGAAAAGAAAAAAAAAAAGATATGGTCGTGAAGAAATTAATGAAAATAAAGTTATATTGCATGTTTTATTAATTTTTCAATTTCTATAATAAAACATAAAAATAACCTTTTATTTAAATATTCACTGTATTTTTTCCCTTGCACCGATTGAGAATTTGCCCCTTAATTAAATGTAAAAATTAAAAATTATGCAACGTAATTTAATATACACTCAGTTTTAACAAGTTAAATTTAAAGTGTTTGATGAAATTAATTTTTAGATGAAAACTATAAAACTAATTTATTAAATTAAAAGTGATTAGTAAAATTAATTGTTGCACTAGCCAATAAATATAAAAAACATCAAAGGAGATGCTCAGATTTTTTTTTTTTGTTTTGAAGTCAAATTTTTAAGTAATTAAATATATATTTTTAGAATTTTTAGTTAATTTTAAAGTCCATTTTTATTTAATTTAAAGATCAAATATTTTATTAAAAATTAAAATAAATATTGTAATAATAATAATAATAAAAATAAATTAATAATATAATGTTAGAGGATATAATAAATGAAAATGTTTATTAAAACTTACATGTGATATTTAACAATATTTTTTTTCTAACACTTACTAGATATTATTAGAACTTTTTGTTTAAAGTGATAGCACGACTATTGTATTTACTATTTAGATTGTATTATACGGTGATATGGTTAGCAAACATTATAGAGATATAATGTTGACTTAATGACGAAGAAAAAAAAAGATAAAATTCATCCGCTATCATAAATTAATAACTAATTGTTTATAAAAAAAAAATTAACATGCATATGTTTGTTGGTCTTTTACATTAACAAAGGATGCTATGCATGGTGGATTTAATCTAAATGTTGCTCCTGTTTTGGGGTGTATATCGGAGTGGAGGGACAAAAAATAGAGAGAGAAAATAATAGATATAGTAAGTCAATATGTGATGTGATAAAAAAAATAAAGATAAAAAAGAATAAAAAATAGAATGAAAGTGAATTTATAAGAGAATAAAATGTATAAATATATATTATTTTTCTTAATCTAATAATTTTTTTTAAGTCTTATACGAATGAAAAAAAATAAAAGAGTCTTACCATATTAAGTTAAGAATACAAATTAAATGTTACCATTAAATTAAATAAAAATTACTAATGATTTGTCTAATCGAAACATAAGAGGAGAAACCTTGACGCAGACAAAAGTACTGAAACACATACGGCTTACAAGCTCAATGTTTGACGATTTGTGGTTCATCCTACTAAGAAAGGTGGTAGAATTCGACCCTAACAAGAACATTAATGAAAAAATTAAGCCTTAAAAAACTGGTGCTTGATGGGTTGTGGTCTCCACTAGCAAGATGGAAGAGAAAGCTCGAACCAAACTAACATTGCAGCACTTACGCCTTATAGGCTTAGTGTTTGGCGGGTTGTGGTCTGTTTGACTGAGACAAAATAAAGAGTTTGACCTTAACAAGAGCACTATAATACTTACCTTAAAGGGTTAATGCTTGGTGGATTGTGATTCATTTGATTAAGAGATGGATGAAGGAGCTCAATGCTAACTTAGCATTATTGTTTGGTGGGTCATGGATCACTACGGGGCAACCCATTGCTTTGATGAATTTGGTCGACCTGCATAAGCAGTCCGAGCTTAGAAATTAAACTATGCTTGATAAACCGATTATCATATATGGTTGAATGCTCTTTGAGAATAATATTGTGAATGTTCTATGACATTTCATAAACAGGTCTTTGCCACAAACTTGTATAACTACTAATTTGCTAAAATGTGTGCATGTTAGAGAGACAAATAAATGTTACTTTTACTGGTCATGTATATGAGTACAGAGCAGTCAAGATCGGACATACAAACCAAATGTAGTCAATATAGAAGGAAGAGACACATAAAAGACATTATCAGGTAGCCCATATAAATGGAGGAGACATAGTGTCCATTTCAAGTTCATGGTTAGATAAAATTAGGAGGTGTGTAGCTTTTAGGTGCTCTGTCATGAACACTTGGGGTATATTTGTTTTAACGTTGCAAGTTGCAATCCATTTTCACTCTTTTTGATAAATAAGAGCATTTTTGAAATAAGGGAGAAAATGACTTTTGAGACAAAAAAAATATTTTGCAAAAGGGTTGAAATTCTTATTTTTACTTTTATTTTATTTTTATTCATTAGATGTACGCTAAAACCGTGCATTACAATAATTTTAACTACGAATTAAACTAAACATGTACTACAATGTAGAAGTAACGAAATTGTTACTTTTGCCTTTCATGCCTTGTAAGATGTAAAATATGTTGAAAATATCTAAACAAATATGCACTTAATATTCTTCAATTTAATATCATAATAAAAACCTATTAAAGAATATTAAATACTTAAATTAAATTCTTGCATTGGGAATATCAGCATGCATGACATTGGAAGCAAAACAGAAGCAAATCTGGATGCTTCCGCAGCAGATAACTCCATTCCTCTGTCCCTACCCACGAAACAAACGGTGATGATCCCATTCAGCGTGATGATAATCACAGCGGCTAAAGCCAAAAAGGTATCTGATCCTGATTCTCGTGCGAAACAAATCATCACCATCACGTGGGCCCCACGTGCAAGAAATTATTTATTTTTCTTCAACTAGTGATGGAGTTATAGACATAAAACAATATTTTTACGCAGGAAATGACCGAATTGCCCCCCTTCCTTCTCTTTATAACGAAACGCAGACTCCTTGTGCAGTTCCTATCCCATTCTCCGTCGGGTGTACTTTCTTGCGAAACCGAGAGAGCGAAGGGGCAAACACAATTTTTTTTATCTTCTTTTTTATTTTTTGTAGAGAGAGAGAGAGAGAAAATGTTGGGGATCTTCAGCAGTTCAGTGGTGTCGCCGCCGGAGGAGCTGGTGGCCGCTGGCAGCAGAACGCCGTCGCCGAAGACGACGGCGGGGAAGCTGCTGAACCGGTTCGTGGAGAGCAAGGCGTCGGCGGTGTCGCTGCAGGTGGGGGAACACGTGCAGTTGGCTTACACACACCACAACGAATCACCGTGGCATCCCAGGTAAACGCATCATAAAGTGATAAATTCCACCATGCACACCGTTGAATCACTCAAGCGACGCCGTTTTTGTCACGTCGCTGTTATTATTCATTTCTTCGCATTTGGTAGTTGGTGGAATTGGAAACGCTTCCTGCTTCAGGAATTAAGAGCGTGTTGCTCACTGAACTTAAAAAGAAAGCGTTTAAAAAATATAATTAAAGGACAAATGAATAAATTAAGTAAAAAAATTTCTGACACAGAATGGAAGAATCGTCTGTGATCGGTTGTTGCTGCTGGTGATT
The DNA here is from genome assembly GCF_004193775.1 of Glycine soja. Taxonomy (NCBI): domain Eukaryota; kingdom Viridiplantae; phylum Streptophyta; class Magnoliopsida; order Fabales; family Fabaceae; genus Glycine; species Glycine soja. The sequence continues at coordinate 8,222,400 of NC_041016.1, forward strand.
AAAGTTTTGATCCTTCGGATCACTGGCTACTTGATCGTATATATTAATTTGCCGGATTGCATGCTTTCTTATGATCTTGATAAATGATTAGCAGTGTCTTACGGTATGATTGAAAACAGATTTATAGAAGTAAAAAACGCCGGGTTAAAATTTTCATTTTTTGATAAATATTTTTTGGTTTAATATTTTCTACATTAAAATGATACAAAGTGTTATAAAAAAATACTATATAGAAGAATTATATGAATAGTATAGTTTTAAATTTAACTTTATATATATTAGTTTGTTCCCTTTACTTTTATAATTTTTATTTTTTTAATTTCTGAGGTTTGAACGTGATTATTTTAATTCTATAATTTATATTTTAATTCTTAAAATATTTTTTTTAGTCCTTATAAGAACTAAAATAAATAAGAATCATAAAATTATAAAAATTTTTAAAAAACGATTTTCAAAACTGAAGAGATTAAAGGGATTAAAAAAGAATTAAAATATAAATTATAAAATTAAAAAGATCATTTTTAAATTAGAGAGACTAAAAAGAAGTAAAAATCATGAAATTATACTGATTAAATGATTTAACCTATATATTATGCATAAATATTAATATTATGTAATTCTATAAATTAAAAAAAAATTGTCCTCTTTATTTCATTTTTTTTTCTTTTTGAAGGCTCATTTTCATGAAAGTATGATTGAATAATTTTTTAAATAAATTTTATTGATATTTTCAATTATTTATAAAAATTAATGTTGATTTGTATTTTTAAATAAATATCTAATGTGCACTTAATAAAATTATCTTTTTGAAGGTTTTCCATCTTTAAAATTTGTCAGGAGCCAAACAGACATGGATAGCTTCTCTTTCTTTCGTTTTTTTCGCTAAAAAATATTTCGGTTTATTGCAAATTTAAATTGAGAGTTATGAACATCCGATATTGTCTTTCTACCGAAAAAAAAAAACGTACAACTGGGAGATGAAAATAAATATAGAAGTTGTTGATATTTTGCGGAAGACAAGTTAAAGATGACCGACAGAGTAGAAAATGCGTCATTTCTTAGAAAATAGCATTGTGATGTGTAATAACTGTTTGGACTATAGTATGGGGTCGATCGGTGAGTGATCTTAATTCCTACAGTTATAATTTAACAATGATACGGTTAAAGAGAAGCAAGTGGTTGGCACAGATGCTCTTCTTTTGCATGATGATTGCCACGTCGTGACTAAGTTAAAAAAAAACAATACACTACCGGTTGATGAGTGAAAAAACAATACAGTCATTGCATGGAATCCTGGCCATAGATAGGAGGTTGAAGACTTATAGCTAAATTTTTATTTTATTTTTCAGAAACACGTAAGTACTTTTGTAGTATGCTTTTATGTGGGCAGTTTTTTTTTCCATGAACAGCAGTTATTTTAAGTTCGAGTTAATAATAATGGTTAGGAAAATAAACGTTTCGAACTAGGTCACGATCTCTTTTCGTTACAAGAGCTTCTTTTCACGTTACTGTTTATGGATCCCAGAGTGTATTGTTGAACCCATTTCCATGGCTCTTGTGGATTGTAAAATTCGGGGTTGATCTTTGTTGAAAAAATGAGAGAAAAAGTACTGGTATCCCATTTTACTTGGACCTTCTTTATTTGGAAAATTTCAAACACTTAAAAGTAAATAAATTAAATGAGATCATTGCGTCAGCTAATATTACGGTTTTTTATTTTTTATTTTGTTTATGTGGTTTTTATCGAGTTTTTAGTAGACGTTATGTTTACGGAAGCACTCTATAGTTTATACAGTTGTTTTATGTACTATAGTTGCTCTTTCATTGAAAAAAAAGGTGCTATAGTTGCTCAATGTTTAGAGTGAACTTTAAGATAAATGAATTAGCGTTAGCACGGTCTGCATTCATGTTCAATTCTGTTCTGTTTTTATTTTAATTGTTGTTAAATATGAAATAAAAATTTATTTATTATGATTTTTTTTTAATCTTTCTACCAATGATCTTAAGTAGTATTTATTCATTATGCACATTTTTTTTTATTAAATTCTACTACTAATAAATTACATATTCTAAATTAAATAAAAAATAAATATATTTTACCTCCAGACGTCACTGTAGGCTCAATATTTGTTGGCAATAAATGATGTCTTTAACTTTTCATTTCTTTTCTTCGACAAAAAGACGTGAAATTTGGTGGCCCCTTTAACTGGTATGTTCACTTTCAATTATTAGTCTTTGCGTCTGCATTTTCCACTTCAAAATGCTGACTATTATTTCCCGAACGGTTGTTTTCGTTCCAGTCTTTTGCTTTTATGGCCCAAGGAGGATATGAATGAAGATAACTAGATAAGGATAACGTAGATTAGATTGGTGGGACCGGAGAATAAAAAACTCCGTTGAATCTATTTATATTCTCTTTTAGTGTGTTTGGATTAGATCTATACTGAAAATTAATTAATTTTTTTTTATAAAAAAAGTAAAAATTATTTGTTTCTACTTTTATAGGATGTCATTATAATTTTGTGAGAGAATTGATTCTCATGTGTTATTCAGACACACTAGTTATAAAGGTTTTTAATTAAATAACGCAGATGAATATTTTTTAGACATTAAATATTTTTTTATTAAAATTATGTTTTTGAATCTGAAAAGGAACACCTACATCTTACTATTTGATTGTGGACAGTAAATAAATAAAGAAACTTGATTCAAGTTTTGTCCAAAAATTGAAAAATATGTTTGCAGAACATTTTGCTCTCCTAGAAAATGCATAAAAAAAATCAATGAGTGTAACTTAGTTGTACACTTCTTTAACGTAAATGTTGCACTTTGTATCTCAACTAGTAGTTGTTTTAGGTCAACATAATAAGTATGTTAGTGTAAGATATGTGAAGTGTTTAGCTAGATTGCACCGTTTCAATGTTTCGTATTGATTTTTTATCTATCTATCTATTTATATTTTTGGTTTAAATGCTAAGTGGAAAATGGCAGATCATTTGCTGTTAAGGATGAGATATTCTGCTTGTTTGAGGGGGCTCTAGACAATTTGGGCAGCCTGAGACAACAGTATGGACTGGCCAAGTCAGCCAATGAAGTGATTTTGGTGATTGAGGCTTACAAAGCTTTACGTGATCGAGCACCCTACCCTGCCAATCGTGTTGTATGCCATCTCAGTGGGAGCTTTGCTTTCATAGTGTTTGACAAGTCCACTTCTACCCTTTTTGTGGCTTCTGTAAGTTATCTACCCCATCAATTTGTCATGACTATCCACCACATGATCTTTAGTCATTTTTACTCACAACCTTCAACTTGCATTGTTTTTTTACAGGATCAAGCTGGCAAGGTTCCTCTCTATTGGGGAATCACAGCTGATGGTTACGTAGCATTTGCTGATGATGCAGATTTGCTTAAAGGTTCTTGTGGAAAGTCGCTTGCTTCTTTCCCTCAAGGTGAGTTTAATTTTGTTAGAGTGTATCACAATTATCAACATTTTAGCAACTATTTGTTCCAAGTGATCACAGATTGGATCATTCCCTCCTCCCCCAAGATGATGATAATTCATAATATGAGAAATTTACAAGTAGAGGAGGGAAAAAAATATAACATTACCAAATTCATGAAGTTTTTTATATTGATATGTTCTGTTTCTTTTTTATACCCCAAAATTGTAAGTATTTTGTTATTATTGACATTGTTATTCTGTAAATTGTACAGGATGTTTCTACTCTACAGCAGTTGGAGGATTGAGATGCTATGAAAATCCAAAGAATAAGATTACTGCAGTCCCTGCTGAGGAAGAGGAAATCTGGGGTGCATTTTTCAAGGTAACGAGATGACATGAGTTTAAATATAATTGCTGGTACAGCTCTCAGTTCTCTTTGCAGAATATTATTTTCTTCTGTTTAGAATAGAGAATCAGTGATCAGTCCCCACAGTAATGGAAGGTTAATGTCAGTTAAGACTGCATTAGGTACAAAGGAAAAGTGTAAGGTCAGAGACAATAGAACAATAGAACAGGAGTGCATAAAAAGGCCATGAATAAAACGACATTTCACTAAATGGAAGGTGTAGTGTCCAAAATGAATGGGTTAGACTAATTTAAGCTTAATCTCCATATCTCTTTTGAAGGTAACCTTAGAGCTTAAGATTTTAGAATTGAACATCCGTTATGTAACTAGGATTGCCAGTTGCAACAATTTCACTGAGGTAATAACATTGTAAACTATACTTATACTTGTTCGTAACTCATTCCTAATAGCAAAATTAGAATCTATGCAAGTTTAATTTGCCTCCAAGTGGTTGACAAGTCTTGTTTGGGTACAAGGTCTTTGGCCTTGGTTAACAAGAAAATCGAGTGTTAGGAAAATTGAGTGTTAGGTGCAAAAATTGGAAAGCTCCACTACAGATAATAGTGACATTATTTACTTAGTTACTTACAAATTGACTTTCAACATTTATTTTTGCGTTCATGGTTAGTTTGTTTATTTTGTCTGTGTGGCTCTCTCCATTTATGAACTTAGATACTTATATCTTATGATATATTTTGTTTATTTGATGTGATGAATTATCAGGTGGAAGGATCAACTGTTCTTGCAGCCACAGAGTAGAAGATTCATTTTCAAATAGAGTACCGTGTGATGCATTAATGGAGTAATGCATTTATGTGCTTGTGACGGTAAGGCATGCATGAGGGGTCATGTAAATAATGTTAATGATGACTATGACAAGAGTGCGACTGGTGGAAGAGTTTATTATGGTGTTCATTAGTTAGGATTTTGTGTTTCTCATGTACAGTTGCGCTTTCTAATACAATAAAATATATGCTTTTGGCTTGAGATTTTCTAATAATGATTCAATACAAACTGTGTTCGTATAAGATGATTCGTAAACTTCTAGCCAGTAATAATTTAAGAAAGACTAATACTTGGACATTCCAAATGCACATATACTTACTGAGAGAAAAATATAAGTATTATAAGTAATAATTTGATATGATGTGATGAGAAAAAAGAGATAGAAAAAAATTATGAACGTTGAATAAGAGTTTAAAAAAATGAATGTATAAATATTGCTCTAATTTAAGGGGGGATTGGATTCTTACGGCTTTTCCTAAAAATTGAAATAGGGTTCTTCCATTGAGGAGTGTTCTAGATATACAAGTAATTTTTTTTATTCTTTCTATTTTTTCTTTCATGGAATGTATTCCTCCTCAAGTCGTGTAAGGTCACTCGTTTGCAATGAGTGATAAAATTCCGAAAAATTTGAATTCAAGATAATTTTTTAAATTAGAATAACTGGTGTATCATTTGATATAGACACTCAACTTGGCATTCAAGTCTTTTTAATCATTTAAAGAATAAATTCCTTGGTATTCACGTCTTTATAGTCATTTAAAAAATAAATTCCATGAAAGTTCAAACCATGTAAGCACAATAAAATTCTTAATGGAGCAATAATCTCCATAAATTGTGTTATACCTTTCTAAAGACATGTAGCAATCTCTTGTGTCTTATTTTTGTCTTGTTAGTCATGTTTAAAACTTGAGAAATTATTAGATAATTTTGAATCACATAATTTCCAATTAATTATTACATGACATATAATCACGTGTTATAAATTTTCTCCTCAATTGAAAAATTTAAATACATATCATATAGGAATTGATTGTACCATGAATGCTTAATTGTCTTAAATTACCTAATAATTTTCCCTAAAACCGAGGCTAAGTTCTTTAAAAATTCGTTGCAACCTTGAGCTAATGCCAGGATACTGAGTGCGTGGAAACAGCTAATATCATCTTATTGGCCTGAAAAGGAGCCATAACCATTATTGACATGCTTCTACACGTTAATATGGTTTTCCTTATTTGTTTTAAAACTCGAGCCAGTAATTGGCTTGACAATGATACTTAGTTATCATTCAAACTACTGAATCAGTGATTTACGTGAAAAATGAGAATAATTAATAATAATAATTAGATTAAAATAAAAAAAAATATACTATTGAAATTAAAATATTTAAAATTTAAATTTAAATATAACATAACCATCAAATCTTTAAAAAAATCATAAAACAACAATCAAATTTATAAAATTATTCCGTGACTTTTTTTTTAAGATTATCATTAATCCATTACTATCATAAGCATGATGACTATCTTCGTTATGCCAACACTAACGATGGTGATGTTGATCATAATAGTGGGATCAATGTTCATAGTAGTGATGATGATGATTGATTAATTGAGATATTGTACGAAGTGTTAAATTAAATCTTTATTAAATATGTTTATTATTTGATAAATCATTTAAAGATTTGATGATATATTATATTTTAATTTTAAATTTTAAATATTTAAATCTTAATCTTCTATTATTTTTAATCTTGAACATATAATTATTATTAGTTATTCTCATGTAAAACAATGTTCTTACTAGAGTGACCCTCTTTATATATGAGTTCACTAATACACAATCACCACTTTTTTGGTTGGTGTGCATTAACACTCTACACAAACAACTATGGACAAAAAAATCACTACCTCTATTATCCTAATTATTTTACTTTAAGGGTTTCACAATAATTTCATATTTTTAATTATTATTTAATATTTAATTTTAAAAAATCACATTTAAACCTCACTTTTCTCTCTCTTATATATTACCACTTTGCCTTAACAGAGCTTTTAATTAAAGTCGATTGTGATACTTTGATGGCTGAAAAATTGACGTTGTATATAAATGAAATGGAGATAACAAATTTATGAACTTCATTCATGATTTTTTATGTAATTGACATAGAATTGGTCACATTATACAAATATAGGCTCGGATTGGTTAAATTAAATTCATACCGGAGATATATGATGTGAGTTATTTTATTCTGTGTAACGTTTTATTACGCGTGTGAATGAAAAAACCGGGAGCATGTCTGGCGAGCAACATCTGGTTCGTTGGAGAGATTGGGGTGGTTTACACTAGTTACTGGTTTAATGATGTCAATGACACCTCTGGTCGAATAATGGAACCGTTCTAGTTAGTTGCAGTATTGGTTTTTTGTCAGACCGATATGACCAGCCAACCCAAGTTAATTTTTAAAACAACGGTTTTCATTATACTAGCTATAATTATGACCGGAGGCACAATTCAAATTACAAGAACTCTTTAATTAATGAATAACTGCTATATTACAATTATGGTCTTCTTATAATTTGACACATTGTAACTCAAGTTATGTAGGATATTGATATAATAGTTATGTAGTAAGAGATTAAATGGAGTGAAAAAAAAATATTAAAGTAAGAATTGATTTATGAACTTTTATATAATAAATCATTATGTGACTTGTTTTGTTGGATTAATTTTGTAAATAATATTTTGTATGTATCATTAGGTTAAGAGTTATTATTATTTTTTAATTATAAAAAAATTATAAATTAAACAAATTATATAAATAATTTACATATTAATATGTAATTTATTTTAATAGAATAAAAATTTGTACAATTTACATATTAAAATAAATTTACTTAATTTTTATGCAATTTTCTTCATTGCTATAATAGGAATATTTTATTATTAAATTAATTTTTATATTTAAAATAAAAATATTAATATGCAAGTAAATGTAATGTACTCATAATTTTTTCCCTTGTAAATATGTCATTTTCTATTTCAGCCCTGTAAATTTTGATTATTTTGATTTTAGTTTATGTAAATTAATGATGACATGATATTTTATATCGATATAACATGATATTTTTAAGGTATCATCAAGTGATGACATGATGATGTCATCATTTTGTTTACGACATCATTATTTTTATAACAAAAATTGATCCCAAAGATAAAAAATTAAAATAAACATAATTTATAAAAATTTAAAAAAATATACAAGAAAAACACTAAATTTTAAGGATGAAAAAAATATACTTATGCCTAAAATATTTATAACAATTTTTTAGTATTAAAATTAGAAAATTTAATTTTAATTATTTAAGATCATTTAGTTTCAATTTTAAAAAATTATTTATTATTTAATAATAGTTAAAATTTTGAAAAACCATTTGATAATTTAAATTAATAAATTAATTTAAAACTACTTATCTAAATCTAAATGAAAAATAGCCATTTCCTATTCTAAATTAAAGATAGCATGCCAAATGCATACAAAAGGTTAAGCTGATCAAAAGTGAATAGATTATTGAATTACCTAAAACATGACTTCATAATTATAACTCAATATTGAAAATTATAATAATCATGTATTTTATGTCATCAATTTTTTTTATTCTTATCTATTAAAAAAATCAAAATCTCTTCTTATGATTTATTTGAGTTATGACAAAATTAACATTAAATGTTAATTTGAATTCTAATAAAATATCAATAAATGCTAATGCAATATTTTACTTTTTAAATTTTTTTACCGTAATTTGTAACATAGTGATTGTCAAAATATGTGATTAAGTGATATAAACTAAGTTGCAAGAGAAATTAAATTAAATTCTATGTTTAGAAAAATATAATGTAAATAAATACCTTTTCATTGTTTGTGTGCTTTGAGCTGTTTTATGTTTGGTCTTTTGTTTTGGGTCATAAGGAGAGTTGAGGAGAATGAGTATGATTGGAAGAGTCTTTAGGAAATCCCAAGCCCTAGTCACAAAAATATGAAAACTTTCCCTTCAAGTCCATCTCCCTTTTTCCTCTCAACCACTTTCATTTCTCTAAGGAAGATTTAAGGGTCTCTTTACATTTTTGCTCTTATTCCTCCCTTGGACTCTTAATGACTCTGTTGTTTAGGATTGTTTTATGTTTGATCTTTTTTTTTTTGGGCCTTAAGAAAAGTTGAGGAGAATAAGTATGATTAAAAGAGTCTCTAAGAAACTCCAAGCCCCAGTCACAGAAATATGAAAACTTCCCCCAAGCCCTTCTCCCTTTTCCTCTTAACCACCTTCATTTCTCTAAAGAAGATTTAAGAGCCTCCTTACATTTTAGTTGCTCTTATTCCTCTCTTGGACTCTTAGTGACTCTTTTGTTTTGGCTGCTTTATGTTTGATCTTTTGTTTTAGACCTTAAGGAGAGTTAGGGAGAATAAGTATGGTTAGAAGAATACTTATGAAACCCAAAATCCTAGTCACATAAATATGAAAATTCTCTCCCCCTTTAGCCGTTGTCCCTTTTCCTCCCAATCTCCTTCATTTCTCTAACGAAGATTTAAGAGGTTTCTTACATTTTAGTTGCTCTCATTCCTCCCTTGGAATCTTAGTGATTCTGTTGATGTGGTAAGTTTCTTCCTTCCTTCTTTTTCTTATTTTTCTCTTCCATGAGTTGACCCAATGAAGGATTCTTGGTTCAAAATCTAATTGAGGTTTTGTTTATGTAATGCTTTCATGCCTATGTGTTAAGGGGTTGGTGGGATAGAAGAAAGCTTCTCACTTGACTTAAGGATCGTTCCTTTCCTTTCTTCACCTTAGGCAAACCCAAGCTTGAAACCCAACAAGGTAAGGGAAGCATTAACTTTTTTCTATTTGATTGCTTTGGATTGATATGAAATTTGCTTGAGAAGGAATCAAATGTATGGAAATGAATGTTTGAGAAAATTGAGGTTTTGAGTTTAAAATGGTGTTTTTTATTTTATTTTATTGATGAGTGTTAATGAAAATTCTAACTTGAAGTTTGTTTTGATGTTGTTGATATGTTGGAATTATTTGTACATTGTTTGGAGTTGCTTGAAGGATGGATTTAGTTTTTGAAATATAAAAAATGTTGATACTTGGAGAAGAGGATGGACCAATACGCATATTGGTTCTTCATAATTCACTAGGCAAATGTATAACAGAGAGTAAAGATTCTCCCTATCATAAATTCGATGGGCAAATTTATAACAGAGAGTAAAAATTAAGCATAGATGTATAACAAGTAAATAGCATAGCACACATCATATATATAGTCACAGAACGAAGACATATGACTTTTCCTTTTAATTTACTATCATTATTATTAAAAAGAAAAGATCATATGGACTCTGAATTGTGTACCTGCCAGGCCTTTATGTCTACTATGGGCTCGAATGTTGCTCTCATCAACCTCAACTGACCTTAGGTGTTGCAAATTTCTAATGGGTGTGAACCAAGGTTTTAAAAATCTGTCTGCCATTGCGACTTGAGTGTTTTTGGAATCACTGTGACCGCAATTGTGGCTGCGGCAGCTGCATTTGCCCTGAATTTCTTGCAACACCCAGGATTGTGATGAAACCATGACCGCTGTTACAATTTAAAACTTTTAGTGTGACGAATAATGCCAACTCCCAGGGATCTTATCAGTAACTATTGTCTTCTGAGAAAAGGTGAAGAAGCCAATAGCTTGAGTGTTTGCACAATCTCCAGTTAGGATAACTGAGGATTAATGACATTTCATATTCATTAACATGAATAAACAACACCCTCTATTCACAACCCAAGCAAGAATATTATGTAAACCTCCAAAGCTTCTTTCCTGCAATATCTCCAAACTCTTTTTCAATTAGGCAAAGGCACTGATTAAACAATATTAAAATACGTAAAAACATTTTTAGATGTGCTTATATATGTGTTTTTATATAATTTTTAATATTTTTTAATTCCATAACTGTGTTTTAAAAGACAAGATCCTTCAATTAATTCGTCAGAAATTACTCCACTCCGTTATCAATTTTTATAATAAATAAAGATAAATAAAAATAATCTTATCATACAGAATATATATATATATATATATATATATATATATATATATATATATATATATATATATAAACTTTGCTAACAGAATATTATTCTAATTAAATTAAAAAAAAGAACTATAATACCTGAATTATTCATTTCTTTTTACTAAACAGAAACCCGTAAGGCTTCGAAGTTCAAACCCACTGTCTCAGACTCAATCTCGCGTGGATAGTTTAGCTGAGAATTCAAGAACAGTAAGAAAGTTTCTCTCTTCTGCATTTTTTCTTTTCTAGGTTTGGCTATTTGTCGTTGTTTGTTCCCAATTTGGGAGATGTTAAAAAACGACGTGTCGTTGGCACCTTTTATGCTACAGCTTTTTATTTCCTTTCATCAAAGTTGTGTTGTGTCTTCAGGAACCTCGAAGAGGCAATGGTCCAAAACCTGGGTCAGACATGAAGATGAACGCGATTAGGTCAGGGATAGTGGTGCTGGGAGCTCTTGCATTCGGGTACTTGAGCATAGAAATTGGCTTCAAGCCTTATCTGGAGAAAGCTCAGAACCAGAACGCGCTCTACCAATCTGACCCTTCTCAGGAAGAATCATCTTCAGCTTTCTCAGAACGCCCTTCATAACCACACACACTCTGTTCGGCTTAGGAGAAATGGAAGGAAATTTTGTTGCCCCAGTTGTGTGTTGGTAATTAACTAGTTTTGTATTGTTCAACTTTATTTATCTATTTGTATTTGCTCACATAATAATATCATGCATCTACCTTGAGGCTTGTGTGGTTGGTGATGATATCATCCTGAGTTGTTATACGGTTTTATGTGTTTGGAATTGGCAGTAATATTTGTTATCATTACTCCAATAACGAATCTTTTTTATTTGAAATGAAAATTTTCCTGTGTTTGGTAGGGAGTTAGGGACTATGCGTGCTTGGTTATTTGCCTGTGTTGTGCATTCAGAAGTTGAGTTCCTGGAGAATCTGTGTCTATACTTTATTCATGAATCATAATTATAAAGCATGTGCATTATACATAATTGAAGGTTAACAAACCCCCAAAGACACAAACTGACACTTCTCAGTTCACTTTAAACTGAAGAGGGATTCGTGACAAGTTTGTCAATCTGCTTGCAAGATTGAGATTTAGCTATTGCTCAATCATAGAGAATCCGTCAATTGCATGAATAGTTTTGTAACATTTTGAGTTACAGCAGGTTACAGTTGTATTTAGGCTGTATTGCTCCAGTGTTTTCTGTCTTTTTCCTCAGGAAATTCAGCACATATTAATCCAAGAAAATAGCACAAGTTAATGTATCAAAGGGAAAATGACAATATTGGATAAGTTCTGTAAGATTAATGTAGGATTTATATTTTTAGTTGTTTGATCTATGATAGTGTAGCGCATTAGCAATCCTCTGTGTGACTGTCTGGACTATGGATGTGAGAAATTGTTACAAAACCTTATCATCCCTCTCAATCATCTGAATCTCCATTCCCACCCAGGCCCTTGTAATGGCTCAGAGAATCACAGCACGTCTCCATCTTCTAGCTAATAGACCACGCTATCTCGTATTTTTCTTCTCGCTTTTTCCTTTTTCTCTCCCTCGTCTCCAATTATCCTTCCTCATTTTTGTTTTCTTTTCTTACTTCACTCTATTATTCTCTTTCCCACATAATCCGCTGCCCAAAGGTTATGCTTTCTCTAAACCTTCTCTGACTTCTTCTATTGATTATGGTACTTATACTAGAAGGGCAGTTACTCACAAGAAGCACAAGAACATCCCTGGAGATGTTACTACAACTTATGTCTGCCTGAGGACTTTGAAGAACACATCTTTAATAACAGGTCAAGCTTATCTTGCGATCTTAAAACCCAAAAAGTTGTTTTTGCAACTGCAAATGGAGAAATTAAAATCAGAAGAGAAGTGGAAGTGAAATTGGACAAAGGAGATTGGCATATGCCAGTGTTGTCAAATGGCGGCACTATGGATGCTATTTGTGAAGGGAGACCCGCTATGGCGACGCCTTAAGTCGCAATGGTGTGTCCATATACTGGAATTTTTGTCTTCCGCCATCGATAACATTAGCCATATGCATTCTAGGACCATGGACTTTGATTGAACTTGGTTTAGAAGTAAAAGCATTTATCTGTTTTATATCAACATACCAAATCGCGCAATAGTTAAATAATGAGTAAAGTATTGTTCCCATAGAGATTTGCATAATACATAACACTTGACACACAGATTACCATTCAAACAATCGGAATAAAACTTGACTTAAAAACACAAATGAATGCAAGAATTTTAAGAAAACACTAGTTAAGTCTCTGGAATTTTATCAAATAGTTGGTGAGCAGAAAATAGTTTAACAAATATAATGAAAATGTTGGAATTTAGACTTCAAAAAACTTCGGATAATTTTATCAATTATATTGGCATATGCATTCCCTGACCATGGATTGTGACCATATTCATTCACTTTACACTCCAAATATTAACATCAACCTTTAAGAGTATTCAAACCTTAATCTCTTATATGATTAGAGCCCAAGTCCCTTGGTTAAACTCCAATCTTTTGAATAGCTTAACTAAGTAAGTTACATTAAAATTAAAGGTAAAAAATGACTAATAAGCCAAGTATCATTCCTATATTCAAGGTTTGTTAAGTGTTTTACTTCAATTCAAGGTTTAGAAAGTCTTTTTTCAATCATAATCAAGCTATGAAAGATCAGCTCACAAGAAAGTTAAGTAAATAAGTAAAACACTAAGCAATAGCATAAAGATGAATGAATATCTAAGAAGAAATACATTAGAGTTGGTTTGGTTATATCTAACCCTAACAATAAAAAATTTAATAAAAAATAATATTTATCTAAAACATAATAATACCATGATTAAATCATAATTAAGTAAAAATAAAAAAATATAAAAATAAGAACTATTACTTAACAAATATATATAGGAGATGTTCTAATGATAATAGGTAATGTTGTAACAACTTACAAAAAATTGAATCTTTAGTTCTCCAAGATTTAGTCAAAATTTAAAATTAGATTTATAAAAAATAAAGATACTTAAAATAATTTAATATAAAATTACTGACTATTTAAAATGCATTAAAGATTAATAAATCTTATATTTTTTAAAAACAATTTGCTTGGTAACGTATGCTGGGGTGGCGGTGTCCAGATAATTGTTAAAACGATGCCACTGACCCACGCTCCATCATTTGGCGCATGAAACCACGTTCCAATCAAGAAGCCCAATTTCCCTCACTTTCTTCAAAACAACGTGGTGCACGTCTCCGTCTACAGTTACTCAGTCCCTCCATGTACCCATTTTCTAAATTCCAATAACTCTTCGGATTTTCTTTTTAATTCAAATAACCTTTCAGATTTTGCCATTTGGAAACAAATCCTCCCCACTGATATATAGTAATGACCAATAACCAATAATCAATTCCTAAGAAAACAATTAAAACTCACGGTCCTTAAAATAATAGTTGGTCAAATTGTTTTTTGAGAGGTTTTAATCAAACAAACCAAATTAAATAAATAGAGAGAATTAGTAAATATGAAGCCATGAATGCTAGCTTCCTTGCTTCTTCATCACCCATAATACTTTTCTGTTTTGGCTTCTGATTGACGCACGATATTTCCGAAACTGATCCATCAAGCAAGGCTTAGCAAAGGGGCCAATGAACATTGCTTGCATGCCACCCTTCTGCGTTTACGGTTCACGAACTTATTGTCATCATCTTAATTTCTCTGTCTTTTTTCTCTTCACTCCTCACAACTTCACTTACCCAGATTCTCGAATTTGAATTAATTTCCTCTCTCTCTCTCTCTCTAAATTCAGTTTAATCTCTTCTAAGAGGTCCCCGCAGCAATACGTGGAAGCTATGCCAGTGTTGGAGACTTTAAGGAGAGTGAAGCGTTTAAGGTTGTTTGAACCGTCCGTTGGCGTTGCTGGATTTATTCTAGTATCTACCTTTGTTATATGCAGCTTTTTCTACTTGGACTACAGTGAACTCGCAGGGAAATTCGGGTTCTCGGGTCAATCAGAGAGGTTTACTTGGTCGCATGAGAAAAGAGGTTCAGTAGAGAAACGTGTGCATAGAGTTGAATTTCTTGGAGAAAAGGGAGGTGGTGGTGGTGGGTGTGATTTGTTTGAAGGTAACTGGGTTTGGGATGAAAGTTACCCTTTGTATCAGTCAAAAGATTGCAGCTTCCTTGATGGAGGATTTCGGTGTTCTGAGAATGGAAGACCTGATTTGTTCTACACAAAGTGGAGGTGGCAACCCAAAGCTTGCAACTTGCCCAGGTACACTTATGTTATGATGCTTTTTTTTTTTTTTTGTCGTCATCTTTGGCACTTTTGCATGTAAAAATGATATAATAAAGTATGAAATTCATACAAATTTTAAAAATTTTACTCTTACTTCTTTTCAATTTGAATACAACCAAACTAAGGATAAAACACCAATCACGAACTAAAACAAAAAATTGGTCATTGTTTTCAGCAACGTTTGGCTGCTGAGAAATTAAGAAAGGAAGTGGTATACTCAATTGTTGTTTAATAATTTCAATTTAATTTTTAAGTGACAAAATCGGCATGTGCCTGTGTTAGAGAAACTCGGAATAGTATATATATATATATATATATATATATATATATATATATAATCATGTTAGTGTATGACTTTTCTATTTTGGTAACGTTATAGTGTTAGTGCACGATTTATTGAATATTGACTTTGATCATGTCTTACTCTATTCTTATCCGGCATCTTTTGAGAGTGACTCGATTGCTGGTGGCTATTGATAATTCTTTGTATACAAAATTATAAACTCTTTAGATAATGTGGGAACTTTGAGAAAATGACAAAATTTGCCTGAAGTTGCTTGACTTGGCCAATAGCCCAATAGGCATAGATGATTTATTGAGAAATTTTTATGTGGTCTAATGAGGATAAAACACACTAAAATATTTATGATATATAATTTTCGTGCAGAACTAGAATCCTTTTGGGATGGCCACATTGATAGAGATGGGGAATTGTCGATTAATGACCTAAGAATATTATTTCATGCCATTCATATTTTGAGTTTAATTATACTCTCAATTAATTATAAATTATTTCAAAAATAATTATTATAAAAATCAATAATTATCCTCTTTTATATCAAATAAAATCATGATTACATGTGCACTATCGCTCTTTTTTTTTTTTTTTTGGATTAAACATCCATGGATTAAACCCTCCGATCCTTCCTATATTAGTTGCATTCATGGCCTTTTAGTCAATGTCCTGGAACTATATTTGATTAATTTTGGTGTAGTGTCCAGGAGTTTTTTCTTTTTTTTTCGTTTCTTAATCTTTCTTTTTATGAAAAACTTGGCATTTATAAAAATTACTGTTAGTCAATTTACACACCCTAGATTATTTTTTTTTGCAATTTTTCCACAATTTTATTTGTACTCAATAAAATGCTGTATCTTCTTTGTGATCATGATATTAGTACTAAATATCATCAATTATATTACTTTTCCAACCACGTTTTTTGAAGTTGACAAAACTTGAGTCCAAAACCTTTTTAAAGAATCCAAACCTAATTTGAGTCGGACTAATAACATGTTAGTACAAAGTACAAACATTAGGTATTTTAATGAATCAAAGACTAACTTTGTTTATGTTCATATGGGTGAGATCACTTGTTTCATTTATTTTAGCTTGTAGCATATTCTTTCTCTGATTGATTTGATGGAAAAGTCGAAGTAAACCTAAAATTGAACTTCTCAATAAGCACAGATTCAATGCAACAATAATGTTGGAAACGCTGCGGAACAAACGCCTAGTGTTTGCTGGGGACTCAATTGGTAGAAACCAATGGGAGTCACTATTATGCATGCTCTCTTCTGGAGTTCCAAACAAGGAATCAATCTATGAAGTGAATGGTAGCCCAATTACAAAGCACAAGGGGTTCTTGGTATTCAGATTCAAGGATTATAACTGTACAGTGGAATACTACAGAGCTCCATTTCTTGTATTGCAAAGCAGGCCTCCTCCTAGAACTGATAGAAAGATTAGGACAACCCTGAAATTGGATCAAATGGATTGGTACTCTTTGAAATGGAGAGATGCAGATGTCCTAGTTCTTAACACGGGACACTGGTGGAATTATGAGAAAACCATAAGAGGGTAACTCAATCCTCCCTGATTTTTATTGTTTTGATATGATCAGTGTATGACATTTATGTGTATTTTTCACCTGGAGAAAGGATTGAATTTTTTTCTCTAATTGTTCAGGGGTTGTTATTTCCAAGAAGGTGCGGAAGTTAAGTTGGAAATGATGGTAGAAGAAGCATATAAGAGGTCCATAAAGACAGTATTGAATTGGATACAAAATTCAGTAAATCCTAAGAATCAAGTTTTCTTTCGTACTTACGCCCCTGTCCATTTCAGGTATATAATTTGTTTCACTTTCCAAATTACATATATTTCCCTTTACTCTACTAATAGTATAACTTGCATTGTTCTCCTGAGTAAGTTGTGAAAGTGTGGATTGTATATATTCCTGGAACTATAACTATTTTTTTTATATATACAATGAGACAACAAGGTTAGGACTCATTAAGTGGTGCAAACTACCCAAATCATCTACCACTGGGACGACTTTAGTCTGTTTGGAACTCTTAACTATTGAATATTTAAACCAATCCATTTCTGTTAGTCCTGGTGTACTCTGACTATTCAAGATTTGCATAACTCTGTAAACCTCTTTCTTTGGTTGAAAAGAATTAACATATTTGAATATGCATAAGTTATTAGAAACTAAATATCTCTGATGTGTATCATGCAGAGGTGGAGATTGGAGAAAAGGCGGAAACTGTAATTTGGAAACACTGCCAGAGCTTGGTTCCTCATTGGTGCCTAATGATAACTGGTCACAATTCAAAATAGCCAATTCTGTGCTATTAGCACACACAAACACCAGTGAAGTTTTGAAATTCAAGATATTGAATGTAACTCAGATGACATCTCAGAGAAAAGATGGTCATTCATCCATCTATTATCTCGGTCCTAATGCGGGCCCTGCACCTCCCCATCGCCAAGATTGCAGCCACTGGTGTCTCCCTGGTGTACCAGATACTTGGAATGAGCTACTTTACGCATTGCTCCTAAAACATGAAACTTCTCATACATGGAACTAGTAATACTCAATGTCAAGGAACATTATTATGCACATGATCCACAGAGAGCATTTTATTTGTTCTCCTTGAATTCATGGAACATTACGCAAAGGAAAATGAATACACCAAATTACCAATTCTTTGCTACAAGTATCACAAAGAACAACAATGCATGATTTGCAACAAGAACTAAGACCTCAGATTTTATCCTTTTATTTAAGCAGTGACTGGTGAGAATTTCTTATCTTAACTAATCGAAGACTTCAACCTTGGAATGCAATGCTGCGGGTAGATACCCAATTTCTTAATTTTTTGCTTATATATTGTGATTAGATAGATTATAGATTAGACAAGGGAAACATCAATGATATATAGTGTAATTTTTGTTGTTAGATGAATTGTGAATATAGTTGAACAAATTATAATTAGTGATATAGTAATAGAAATAGTTTTCACTTTCATTTGGTAGAACCATGGGACATATCTAGCGTGAGGGGGCATTCATCAATTCAAATCTCAGAAATCACAATACATTTCATTTCCTTTCTCTTCCAAATGGGTCATTTCTTAAAAGAAAATTAGCAAACTATTCCAATTTTAACTCTTTAAACACAGACTACAATACGACAACTAATAATCAACTTTGAATAAATTTTTTAAAAAGTGGTAACAATTTCAACTCCAAAGAAAAATTATTATACAGTTTGGTTTGAATTAATGTCCGCATAACACATTATAGAATAATATTAATTCTTTTTTCTGAATTAAAAATTTTAAATTTATGGCATGTAAAGATTAGTTGAGGGCTATGTATAATGGTAATCTCAAATTATTATTAGATGTATGATAAGAATAATTTCTCCCAAATCTCCTACAATTTTTTAAAAAAATATTATTCTCCTACATCTAACTTTTCTTTCATCTCATTTTCATTTAATCTTTTTTTTTTATCTTTTTCTTCATTTTTATCTTCTCGTCAATTATATTTATTAGTTTCGCCCTTCTTCTTTTCTCTTTATCATTCTCTTGCTTCCACTTATACATCCCAGTGTCTTGCTTAACTGTATTTTTTTTAAAAAAATAAAAAGTAAAATGATATTAGAAGTTAACAAAAAAAACTAATAAATATAATTATAGGAACAAAATGATCAAAATATAATTATAGGAATAAATACAATTATAGAAAGTAATGATAAAAATAAAATAATAACTTATAAATATAATTATAGGAATAAAATGAACATAAAAATGTGGACATAAAAATATTTTATTCTTTTTATATATAACTAGTGGAGGGAGAGCTGTGTCTTTTTACCTATTTTAGTTAAAAATAAAAAGAAAAAAATATTAGAAGTTTAAAAAACTAATAAAATGAGAACAATAGATAATTATTAGGAGAGAAATAATAAAAATTAAAAAATAATAAAATAATTTAGTGAAATGCGTATAAAATGAGAGTATTTGTTTTATTATAGAAGATTATAAATACAGTATAATTTAATCTATAAAAATTATTTTTAATGATTAGGATTCATACACTGCAGAGAAAGAGGAGAAGAGTGATGTATCGATCATTGGGCAACCAAAAGAGTAGTCGAGATGAACAAATTGGATGCTGCCACGTCAAACTAAGGTAAGTTAAGAAAGCACCATTCGGTAAGAATACATTTTAGTTCACTTGGTACAGTTTTGAAGGTGCATCATCACCAATGGGGGACGCCAACTTCGCCTTCTTCCTTCTCTTTCTCCTTCCCGCGTTTCTTCTGGCGCTACTCTACTTCCTCGTTCGTCCGCGTCCAGTGAAGATCCCCATCAAGAACCGGCACGTGTTCATCACCGGCGGATCGAGCGGCATCGGGCTGGCACTGGCGCACCGCGCCGCGGCGGAGGGCGCGCGCGTCTCCATTCTCGCGCGGTCGCCGGAGAAGCTGGAGGAGGCTCGCAACGCGATCCGCCTCGCCACGGGGATCGAGGTGGCTGCGTTCGCGGCGGACGTGCGGGACTTCGATGCGGTGAAGCGCGCGGTGGACGATGCTGGCCCCATCGACGTGCTGCTCCTGAACCACGGCGTGTTCGTGGCGCTGGAGCTGGAGAAGATGGAATTGAGTGACGTCAAGTTCACCATGGACGTCAATCTCATGGGAACGTTGAATCTCATCAAGGCCGCGCTGCCCGCAATGAAGAACCGCAACGATCCGCTGCCCGCTTCCATTGCTCTTGTTTCCTCGCAGGCCGGTCAGGTACACCGTACACCTCTTTGTGCCCTTCTGTTATTTATTGTTAATTACTCATTTGTTCTCTATACATGCACAATTTTTATGTTTTAGTTCGTACATAGTTGTTTTAATCCCTATGCATACATTTTTTAATCCATTTTAGTCTCGGCCGTCCACAACTGTAGGACTAGAAGTTTAAAATGTACGTGTAGATACTAAAATGAGTTGTTTTTAGGTGCATGGACTAAGGGTCTATTTGGGTAAGTTTATCCAGAAGCAATTCTAGGAGAAGAAAATAAGAAGAAAAAATGAAATGAGTTTTTCTATAAACTTTGTATATGCACAAGTTAATTTGTATAAACTCTCTAAAAGATGAGAGACTGTCTACAAATTAGTCTGTGCATAAGTTAATTTGAGCTTGTGGAGAAGCTCATTTCATTTTTTTCTTCTTATTTTCTTCTCTTAGAAGTGTCTTTGGATAAACTTAACCAAACAAACCCTACATAAAAGATTGTGTAGGTATAGAGCCTAATGAATAATTAAACCTTATTATTATTATTATTATTTTGATCTGGAATTTATGTTTATGTTCAGGTGGGAATTTATGGTTATGTAGCTTATTCGGCAAGTAAATTTGGCCTTCGTGGTTTAGCAGAAGCATTGCAACAAGAGGTTATAGCAGATAATATTCATGTTTCTCTGATTTTCCCTCCAGATACGGATACTCCTGGATTAGCAGAAGGTAGGTTTTATGTTGGATGTTTGAGCTTATTTCTTCATACAGATTGTAAATAACTTGATATTTTATGTAAAGTTCTCACCATCGATGTGAAGTGCTTGAATCCATAATTGCTTGAAATTGCATAGAGTGTGTTTGATTTCTATTTTCGAAAAATGTAACTAAATAAGGTTGCTACAGCTGGTAGAGGGTTTTGTAAGGTGGAGAGAGTGTGGGATAGAGGAAGATGTTGAACAAGATGAAAACAAAAGGAGATGAAAAACATCTTCTAGTTGTTTCTATTTTTTAGTTTTGAAAACAATTTTCATAACTTTAGATTTTGGATGAGAAATTGATTGTTGAGTAGCGTGAAATTGTTTTAGAAAACTGTTTTTAAAACCAAAACATGAAAAGGGAATCATGAGGGCAGTAAGTTTGTTACACAGAATTCTGCACCAATTGCCAATTTAATTACTCCATCTCTCTTATTATCAGAATGCCTTTACTTTCTGTATGTGATCTACATTTGACTGTTGTCATGTGGGATGCTAATGGATCTGATGCGTATTGTATCTGAGAGATGCTGGAAATTAGGAAAACAAACAGAGAAAGCACAGAAATAAATGAGAGCAGAATACTCCCCCAAGTTAGAGATGATTCTCGAGACTCCCAATTCCATTTCAAAATTATCCATACCCATCAGAATCAGCACCCTCCCCCTATAACAGGACCTCACACACATTCTCTCACCTCTAACTAACAATTGCCCTTTTGGGCCTACGGGAGTAATAAAACTTAAAGGGCTGAACCTTAGATGGATTCCTATCAGGATCAATCCTAATTAAAAACATACGGAGATTAGAGAATGGAAGTTATTGCTTAACATGATAAGTTCATCCATGATTATTAAATATTCATTTAGAATTTATGCCTTCATGGGTTTGTAAAAGATAAAATTTATGCTTTCAGCATGTTAAATGTCTGTTTATAGCATATCTTGTGTGAAGTTTATGTTTCCTGTTATCCAAGTGGAAGTACTAGCTGAAAGGTTACTTTTTCAGAAAACAAGAGAAAACCAGAGCTCACCAAAATCATTGCAGCCTCCTCTGGTTCTATGAAAGCTGATGAAGTTGCTCAGAAAGCTTTGGATGGTATAAAATGTGGCAATTTTATTGTTTCTTGCAATTTCGAGGGAATTGCACTATCTCTAGCAACTGCAGGTTTATCCCCTCAGAGATCTTTCTTAATGGCATTTCTTGAGGTTGTTGCTGCTGGAATCCTACGGATTGTTGCACTAGGTATGCAGTGGACTTGGTATGGAAGCATAGAGAAATATCACAGCCAAAGGAAGGGTAAGTGTTGCACAAAATGATATATCTATGCAGGGATAAGGAAATCATCTCTCATTTTGTCTTAATTTAATGCTCATTTGTCCAATAACTTGTTAAGATTAACAAAAAAGTTTTACTTATTCTATTTGTTGGTTCCTATACTTTACCCAGTTTCCAAATTAGTCTCTAGAATTTAGAAGTTTCACATTAGACCCATAAAATTACCAAATGTTTCTGATTGGCTCCCAGTTGTCACCAAATGTACGGCATCTGTTTATTATAGCCGACATGGGAAATGGTGTGAGGTTGTGGCAATCAATTTTGCTCGCTTGGACTACAGAGGTGGCTAAATTAACCCATTTTTCTCTCGGGAAAGTGAAAATCAAATCACATGACGGTGTTGGGCACATGAAATTGGTTGATTTGGTTACCTAATGATATATGCTAGCAAAATCATTGCCACATCAACTCACCATATGCTACCATAGCACTAACTAATGGATGCCTAACAGTTGTTAAAGGTATTGGCATGGGACCAAAGTTTAGCAATTCCGTGGATCCATTTAGAAACTTTTAAGCAACAGGAACTAATTTAAAATTTGGTTAAACTAGGGACCAACAAAATATTTTAAGTATAAAACCATTAACAAGCTTCAAAGTGGTTACGAAGAGTTTGCATTGGATATCAGTCATTAACAATTTATTTAGCAATTTCCATGAACCATACCCATTTATGTTCCTGGGCTGTAGAAGTCATAATGTTATACAAAGGCAGTCTTTCCAATTAATTTAGAAGAGTAATTTTATAATTGTTTTTATTCCGGTTACAATTTAAAAATGGTTCAGTTACAGATTAAAATGAAGAATTGATTATTTGTATTCTTATTTATTTATTTATTTTTGTTTTAAACCTTGTCTTTATTTAGCAAAATTTCAATGTCCTGGAGATTGTTTGCAGCTTATTTTACCACTCCTGTTTATCAAATTAACAAAGACTGTCTAGATTGGTTGAATGTTATAATTACAGAGCTCCTTAGCGGCACCTTTGAAGAGAAGTATAATATAATGTTTTTAATTCAAATGCAATTAGAACATTGTAAAAGGTTAATTGTATGTTACTTGTCTCTGGCAGGAGCCTCTTAAAGAATCGTTTGTACCCTGTAAAAGGTTAATGCTATTTCAAATGAATTACCCTAGGTAAAGCTTGTGAAATTGATGATTTATACTTCTAACAGGTTCATCCCGAAGGAGCTGAAACACTGAGTTCTGTGCCCTTCTTTTAGGAGAGTTATATGCAGATATTGGGTTGCGGCTTTCTTCCACCCTGTTCTACAATGTGATTGATATAGGGAAATTCAAATACTCGTTAAGAAATGAGAACTCGATAAACATCAAGTAGTTCTAGTGTCTTGTTTCTGATTTTCATCCTTAGTACTTGATAGAGACTGAACAATGAAAATATGGCATATCTCGTTTTTAATCACATTTTTGTTAGGCAAATGTATGATTAGCTACTTTGTATCCTATATTTTGAACTACTCATTTTCCGCAGTCCTAGTTTTAACTGTATCAAGTTGACCTTATAATTGTTTTCTGATAGTAGAAAGGATTTGCTTCCTGGTTCTTTAAAGAGTACAGTGTTTTCTGTTTTGATTTCATTGTTGTAGTTGTATTAATCGATTACCCTGTGAAGCATGAGTAAAGGTATCGTCCTCTTCCTCTGTATGTTTTGGAAGGCACAAAATTGTGATCTTTACATCAAAGATATCATTTTCCTCTTATAAGCTTTTGTATCAAATAGAATTTACTTAGATGTTGCCGAAGATCTTTGGTGGTGACTATTTGGCCATTTAACTATGTAGTGTAATTTGTTAAGCTAACAATCAGTGTAAGTCTATTGCACCGGAGATAGGAATAGGGTATAGTAGTATACTACGTTTCAAATTCTTATTCAGATCCATTATGAAAAACAGACGATACTGACCTGTGAAGCTTCTATTGTGCACACTGGCACTGGCAGAACCCCTACAATTATTGGAAAATGATTTGTAGACACCAAACTCAGAAGAAATTGTAGGTATAATTAAATCAAGTGATAAGACGCTAAAGATTAAAAAAAATAATGTGTTGACAGAGTTTTTGATATATAGAGATGCATATTATTATTAATCCAAATTATTACATAAGATCATGTGATCTCAGTCCATCTTCACGTGATAAATAATTACATTTTTTCATTTATGAAAAAAAAGTAATAATATATCACATAAAAATGGTCCGAATACATAATTTTAAACCATACAATTTCTCTTACATCCATAGCTCGTATTAAATATGCTCACTTATTGAGTAGAAGGGGGTAACAGGAGAGATTATTAGGTGGCCCTCATAAAGAGGAATGAGTGAGTATTAGTGAGATTCTCTCGTATTATTTTCTATATACTTGTTCTTATTAGGCAAAATTCAAAGTGATTTTTTACTAAATAATAATGTGACTCTCCGAAATAAGATTATGTGAATGTCATTTAGTTATGAAAAAGAAGGCAGAACAGTCAATTTTTCCCTTAAAGCATATGACGGTATCAAGTTAATTCCAGATTGTTAAAAAAATAAAAAACAAAATTAAAAAGTCTTTGAAAGAAACTTTTGTCTTTTACGTCCTTTATTTTAGATAGCTCCATGCATGTTATTATCATACAAGTACTTATCTGAAACGAATGATGAACGTGAAAGATGGAAGCGTGACGCATGTTTGGAGTGGTAATTTGCCTTGACTTCCAATTATGCTCCGGGGTTCTTTATTACGGGATAAACTTGATAGGGTGACTTCTACTTGATGGGGGTTTTCTTTTTGTTCAGGACAAGGGGCGTTCTTTTGTTTCTGTTTTGTAAATCTAGCATGTTTGGAGGATGGGCACACCTTGTGCTACTGTCAAACGTCTCTATCAATATTCTGTCTGAAAAATAACGTACAGTGAATGCGTTCAAGCATTTCTCTCATGATTTAATTTATTACTTTCCCTTATTTCTTTGCTATATCTTATAATATGTCTTCTAATAAATTTAATTTTTACCTATTTGAAAATGAATCTACAATGTTGTAGACTTGTAGCCATTGTTTTGCAGTTAGTTTCTTGACCATTCAGTGTACATTTTATGCCCATTAGTTATAAGCTTCAATGTTTTATTATATTTATATAGGCTTTCAAGAGGGCTTAGCTTTTTGGCATTCCTGGTGTTACTTATTCACTTACCCAGGTATCTAGATGATTTGAGATCTTAGTTCTTCCTACCAAAAGTTTACATTTTTGCTTGATGTATAAGATATTGAATCGATCGTTTGATATTTATGTCATTTATTGTTTTCCCTTGTTAATTGTGATAGTCTGAGTATATTTTTCTTGTTCATAATCAAGCAATTTTGTCCTTTCTCTTAGTTAGCAATGCAGTAAATTTCTTTGTTTCAAGTTCTTTGTCCTTTCTCTCCTCTTTGCAGGGGTCAAGCCTTCGTTGATAAAGACAATATTGAAATGGTAATTTTTATTTAGCTTTGGGCTTTTGTCTAAGAAGCACTAACTGGCATGAGATACTACATATACATGGACACAACACAACACACAGCAAAATCTGAAGTGTCCCACTAGGATTCCAAGTGTCATGTCTGACTCAAGTGTACGTGTCTGACATGTGACACTGACTGGCATGAGACAACACATACAAGAAGGACTAAGAAGTACTAACTCAAGTGTTTGAAATGGTAATTGTTATTTAGCTTTGAACTTTTGTCTAAAAAGCACTAACGTGCATGAGACACAGCATATACAAGAAGGACACAACACACGGCAAAATCTGAAGTGTCCGACTAGGATTTGATCAAGTGTATGTGTACATGACCTTCCTTTAATGTGTCTGTGCTTCAAAGATTTTGGTGCTGGCTATTTATAATTAAAATCCATACTTAACTTTGTTGCTGGCAGCTCTCTCTGGTTTATTTAACGCAATAGTGTTAGAAAAGTAAAAATATTCTCTCATAAACAGTTAGCATCTCAACAATGTATCAGTGAAAGTACATAATTTGGTTTATTATTGTTCAGGGTAAACTGTCCGAGGATGCTGTCCATGTAAAGCATACAACCTGCAAGGACCACAAAAGGATTCTCCTGTCTCAGAGATTTAAGCCTTGTTTTCAAAAGTTGGTGGGGTTACTGACATGGATACAGCTGGAGGAAATAATTTTAGGACATCCAAATATACTTCACTGCTGGAATTTTCAAGGTTCCACTAGCATTATTGATCGGTGTTTGAGATCACAGAAAATTGCACATATTGATTAGATAAGGTTAATCGTTCCTACCCTGTAAAAACTTATTCATAGATGGCTAGGCTAGTCAATACAAATTGATGCCATGGTTTTGTTTTGTCACTCACAGGGCCATATTTTTGGCTATTTTATTTTGTCACATTCTTTTAGGCTACAGCGGAATCAATCAAGTTGATTATCCGTTTCTCACTGCTTTCATTGCGATAATGTTGAAATTCACTTCAAATGAAAATATCTTGATCTTGATGGATGGTTAATTTAATTTGTGCTAGAAAAGTTTGTACATGAGTGTATTATCACATTCACATAACAAGGATATCTCCTTGAAAACTACTTTTGCAGACTATTACTAGTGTGCTGTTAAAGCACCATGTAAGGAGTGGAATAAGTTGTGCATGCATTTGATCCTACATAGACTAAAAATGGTCCTAAAGGAACATTTAAATTTGTACCTTGTAGGCTTGGGAGTCAGCTATATCCATGTATGGTATCTGATACTTGTATCATATATGTGCTTCATAAAGCTTCACAAAAAAGTTTCCAAACCAGTGTGTCATATGAAACTTACCTTGAACTAATGAACTTACTAATCTTGAACGTCAGAGTTGATAGCCAATTTTCAGTTAAAGCACTAGGTGATAGTTATATATAATTATCAAAATAAAAACAATATAGAGAAATTAATGAGTGATATGAGTAAAGCTAATAATTTCTTGTGGTTACCACAAGATAATATATATTAGTAGCAAAAGCTGAACAGAGAAATGAGAAGTCTGATGAAGAAAGGGCCTATGTACTGTACTATTGGCAATGATTCCTGAATTACTAGCAAATTTCAAACCACATAAAAAAAGGGCATGTGAAATGAAGCATTGTTATCACAAGAAAGACTATTGGACAGGTTAAAATCGGTTTCTGAAACTATTGTTAAGTCTACAACTTTAATCTGCATAAGATTCACCATCTGCTTTATTTGAATTGATAGAAAATGTGAAATAAAATGGAATTTCAATCAATTTCGCTTTCCGATCGCTTAATATATAATGGAATGGAATTAAAAAAGATGAAATAGGTTCCATATAATTCATCCACAAAACATCTATTTTTCCTCCGTTTTAATTTGGAAAGTATGGGATTGTATTATATTTTTTTCATTATATTTATCATATTACTTATCTATCCTTCTTTAGCCTTTAGTCTCACGATTGAAGGTCACCCGATAGCTTTCGAGCTATTTCATGCTTCTTTTATTGTTTATTTTGTGTAATCAACCTGAATTACTACAACCTGAAGACCATTTCAATGTGCATCGAGGCTGATTCATAATAGCACATATCAGTTATATCATTCTAAAACTTCATTTCTCCTAGTCAAACAAATTTTGAGTTAATATGTTTTGTTACGGGAATTTTGAATTTTCACATGATCATATGATGTGAAAATTGTGTCTATCACAAACAATTTTCACATGAGCTTAAATATAAGAGAATCCATTTCCGTTTTGCCATGTAATTCTTTTTTCCCTGCCAATTGCATATTTTGTCTTTGGTGCCTATATATAGACAAAATATCATCTTTATTTCTACTTAATTAATTGATTAGTTACGAAAGATATGTTATCTCCGTGATTTATGTGCATGGATGTCAGTATTATATTAGGGACCATCTGCTATTTGTGAAATTTTCGGTCATTACTATTGTGATCGTATAAATTACTAAAACTTTTGCCCCAACGTTTCAAACCTGCACAGCTACACATGTCAATAATAATTAACATAGTTATGATGAAAAATGGGATAATACTGAATTCAAAATTAAATGAAATGCTGGTTTCTAAATTTGAACACTGTTATTAACCTGCTCTTCCAGGAAGGTTTCTCCCTTTAACTTGGCCATAGACATTGACATATGGGATAAAACTCAACAAAATGCACAACTTTTTGTAATCAAATGATAACAAAAATTATTTAGATGGTGAATACATATACACTATTTACTCTGTTTTTGTTTTATTTCCCAAAAAAAGTTTGATTAGGAAAGATAATTGTACATTTGTATAGCGAGATCAAACTTTCACTTCAAAATTACTTTAAAATAGTTTTATTATTTTAATTTAACATAAAATAAATCTTAATTCTAGAGCTACGTTTGCATTTCTATAGATAGTTATACGCGTCCCTTTAAATAAATTGACGACTAAAGTCACAAGTTACAAGTTAGGTACCTTATCTGAAAATCAGTTGACATGCAATACATGGACTATAAAAACTAAAAAGAAAAAAAAAATAAAGCATCAATATTAATCAAATCAGAGTCACAGTAGTGTGGACTTGGGTCTACAAGTACAAATCTTAAGTTTCTAAAGCTCACGCGGTTCAGCTCACGTGACAACACCGACACACACTACAGCTAAGCAAGTTGAGAATTTGGACACTCATTAGCCACTCATGAGTCATGACAATGAAAAAAATTCTAAACTATACCACCGTTGCTTACTTCTAAGTTGATAACCTTAATGTTCCTTTGAATTCATTTTAAATATGATTTAAGGACTTTAATTTTTAAATTTATATGTATGAAACATATCTGTTAGCAGAAGTAGAATTAGGTTAAATGAAAAAGGATACCCCCCCCAAATAAAAAACGTTCCCTGACATCTACTTCAACATTAAATATTTGCCCGGCCCTTTCTAATTTTTAATCTTGTTACTCGCTATTGTATAGGAATTATATAAGAAGCCAATCATCTCTCACAGCGGTCCTCTTGAATTGTACCTTGTTCTTTCTTTGCTTTCTTGCAATCCTTAGTGTCTTGTTTTTCAAATATTGCAACATTATCTATCTTCAAAGACAGTAAGAACTACCAGCAAAGTGTCTTCTTCTACTTTCAAATACCACATCTCAATTTTTCTTTTCTTTTCTTGTATAGATTTTATTTATAATTAACAATAACTTTATACATTTAAGTAAAATATAAGTTAATTGCTTTAATTTGATGTCATGTTCGAGTCCATTCTCTTTGATTTAAGAAGATATCAACAAATCACAAAATCAAGAGAGAAACGGACAAATATAAGTTAATCACTATAATTTCTTTTAATTGCTCATCATTATTGCTTTTAATTTGGCAGATAAATTAATTTGTATATAAAAATAAGTTAATTTTAGTTACAAATCATTATTGATTTTGTTTATTATATGTTAAATCCCCCCCCCCCCCCCTCCCAAATAAAATATCCTGGTTCTACCCGTCTGCTAGAAAGTCCGTCAGATTTTAGTACTTTGTAAAATTAATCTAATTTTCGGCTAAAGAATAATCAAACCTCAATACCTTAAAAGAATTACTTCTTCTCTCGACTAGGATATATCAAAATTTCATTTTACTTTCTACATGCAACATTTTAAGTTTAATTATAGAGTGTGTATTGTTTGCGGTGCTCACATGCTATGCTTTAAGCAAACCGAGTGCAGTATTTTAGGAATAATTAAAAAAATTCACTAGGAACTAGGGGCATCGGTGTTACACATAAAAAGGTTCCAAATTAATGTTGTTGATTCTACTGGACCCTCATAGCAAGTAGTTAAACAAGTAGATCCACCGACCCATGCAAGTAATATTTGTCCGGTTGGTTTAATCTTAACCATGAACAACCACATGAGATGGGAAGGGATAAGAATCTTTGGGACAAATATTCATTTTTCGCCTATATGCATATGAAATAATTAGAGCCATAACTTACTGTTTTTGATGAGATGAGAAGAGACGGAGAGAGAATAAGGCCCATCCACAACCATATCCTTACCTTTTTTTTCCCCTATATAAACTTGTATATCCATAAGTTTTGGAAAACAGAAGGGAAGAGAGAGAGAGAGAGAAAAAAGAGAAAGTGAAAATTAGAAACTCTTGTACTTGGTTTTATGCCAAATTAGGGACTCTTTTGGTTGTCAATTAGATCACAAAGATATGGAGGTTGCCATGGAACTGGAAGATGATCTATTTTTTGCTGATTTGAGCAAGGAAATTGCTCTACTAATTATGGATGAAGATGAAGATCCACTTGCTTCTTGTCCTCCTGACTCTCTTCAGGTACTTTACTACTTTCATTTCTTCCAACACATGCCACCACACATACTTTTTTTTTTCCTTATTCTTCTTCCAATTATGGCACTTTGAGAAGAGATTTTGTCTATTACAATAATATTAACATGGTCAAACGAATTTTCAGGCTTTTTCTGGGGCAATTCATCCTCCTCCACAGTTTGCTTTCATCTTTGAGCATGCTTTGAGAAGAGAAAGCAAAGGGACAGGTGTATTTATCCCTCAGGCAACACAGCCAAGAAGGAAGCAGAGGAAAGGAAGGGCTAATAATTCATATGCAAAACATCAAAAGCAGTCTCAAGATACAAGAATGGTTTCTCAAGTTCCTAACAAGAATTCTTTCAAATCCAGAAATGGCTGAGAATATTATATTATATTAGATTATATAGATCCTTGTGAAAAGCCAGCATAATCTTACAGATTCTACTGATTAATTTGTTTGCTAAGTTTAATAATTTGTGGATCTAATTCTTTTTAGCCTTTAGGCAATAATTATATGGTTATTTATTTTGTATTGTTTATGTATAGCTAAATTTACATGGGAAAACCATATATACCTAAATATTAGGCATGATGTAGGAAGGTTCACCCAAGGTTTTGTTACCTTCCTCTGCAGACAAGATTTTCGTTGTTATCTGGTTTGATGTGGTAAGTTTTGTCATGATTTCAAAGATACTAGTGTGACTATTTTCTTCATAGTTTTCCTTTCTACTCATTATATAACTGCAAGTTATCCTTTGTTTTTTATTTTGTACATATCAATCAACTTAATATCTCTGGTTCATATTCTTTAAGGTGTTAAGTAAGATTGGAAATGAAAAAGAAAAAGAAAAAGAAATAAAGGGGAAAAAAATCAAAAGGGAGGGGGGCGGGGTGTAAATTGATTCCATATCAAATAAAAAAACATAGATATTAATTTTGTAAAATTAATTTTAATTTAACCAGTTGAAATTTAAGAGAAATAATTTATATTTAAGGTTTTAGTCAAATTTAATATAAAATTCTTAAAACACTTATATTTTTCACTTCTAATTAAATGTATTTTCACAATAAACTTATTTTTTTATAATCAATCACACTATTTTTATTATGCAAAATTGCGTTTATGAAATAAATGTGTTTGGAGAGCTCAAAATATCCGTGATCGAAACATATGGTTTTTTTTTTCTTAATCTACCGTATTTCTTAGCCAAGAGTTGCATACTAATTCTTTAAAATACTTAAATTTATTTAAGGATCAAACTCACAATCTCCCCAACCGGCATATGCAATTGGTCCGTGCTAATATCGTGTAGTCTTTTTCTTCACATCTTCCATATCAAGAATCTTTCAAGTTTCAAAATGAAATTCCAAAGCATGTTCTTTGTGGAAAAAATAGAGCTAATTTGGATACGGTTGGAAAAATAATAAAAGTATGTTTCCATCGTGATATACATTTTAATATAAAATTTACTATTGAGATCAATTTAGGTATAAATTTTTAATTAAATAATAATGATTATATTTTAAAAGATAAATAAACAAATTCATGAAAAAAATTGAAGTAGTTTTCATGAAAAAATTGAGGCGTATAAATTAATTTTAATTTAAAAGAGAATTTTAAATTGTTATATTATTATTATTATTATTTAATAAAATTATTGGAACTAACTTAGTGTATAATTCCTCGAGTAAGATAAAGGCTGCAATTTGAATATGGATTTCTAGATCCTCATGTGGACCGGAGAGGACCATTATGCTCCAGTGAAGACTTTTTGATAGTGAATAGTAAAGGAAAAGCTTCGAACCATTGCTTTCCTTGAAGACAACAAGAAAGGAAAAGTCACTAAAAATTAAAATAATTTTCACTTTATCATTTTCTAGATCATATATTAACTAATAAGATTGGCATAGCAACGTAAAGTTTTATTATGTTTACATATGGAAAAATAATTTATTTAATAAAAAAATTTATATTCGATTATATTTGTATGTAAGATTTCCTTCAATCAAAGATATTAATATGATTTCTGAACCAACAAAAAATCTTATTAGCACCATTGGAAAAGTAAAGTGTTGTATATGATTGCAAGCATAAGTTTTGGGGTTTGCCTATAATGAAATTGTCAATCAATTATTCTTGGCCTTCCTGGCAAGATCTGCTGTTTAAGAATGTCCTATTGCGGTTGTCGTGGTTACAAAGAAATTTCCCTTTATTATTATTTTTAAAAATATGATTCTTCCTCTGTCAAAAGAAAAATATAGTATATGATTCTTCCAAGAAATTTTCCTTCTAGCCGACACCCTCAAGAAAAATGAATTTTTTATCAACGCCTTTTCTTTTTGGCCCAAAAGTTTAATCGACACCAAATACTACTACCACTCAAGTATAAGTTTATGTGCATAACTTTAGGACTGTATTAAGTAAAAAAAAAAAAAGTAAAAGAAGCATGATAGAAAAGAAAATGAATAATTTTTTTTAATAAGTTTTCAAATTGTTTAATTTAAAAATCAGAAACATAAAAATTAGAAATAAAAAATAGAAAAATTATCAAATATGCTGCATCACATCAATCACTCACTTAAAACACTTGTCTTATGAAAATATCAATCCCCATTTTGCTTTCAGGTTCATTAAAGCCAGCATGTTGCAAACAAAAACACGTTAATGACCTTCATTTTCTTCGCTATAATAATTGAGGGACACATTGACAGGATCAGCATAACAGCCAAGGAAGTGGCAGGGATGCTTCTTAGATTTTAAAGATATTTACGGAATTTTTCGTTCATCTTACATTTAAGAATTGGCTAGATAGAAGATATATAAAAAAGTTTATCTTTCTCTCAAATCTCATGCATCATTAGAGTCATCTGATCTCCCCCATAATAAATAAAAAAATTAAAATCATCTCATCCAAAGTATTATTATTCATTGTGGTGGTTAGTGGTCATCGTAGTTTTATCCTTGTTTAAAAACATCTCGGCCGATTAAGAAGAGAAATATGTTTATAGATTATTATCTCTTACTTTCATTTCTACTCCACAGTAAATACATTTGTGTAAATTAACTAAAGATGGGATAAGAATAAAAATATAATTAACAAAAGAGCAATTAATGTTCTTTAAACTTTGAAAACAAAAAATAAATAAAAGCAAAAACTTACAAAAAATTCGACAATTAGAAACACGAAGGTAGTAATAACCTTCGACACTCCAGATTTAGGACGAAATTTCAAATGAATAATGACTCAACCCATTGTTTGCGGGTCAGATTGAATTGGGCTAGACTAATTGGACTGGGCCTACTTTAAGAAATGGCCCGGTAAGGGCCCATAAAATTGGAATGTTGTTTCTTTTTCTTTCCATAGAATTCAGTGCTGAGCCTTTGTAGAAATTTGTGATGGCATCGGTTATGGTGAATCGAGGTGGTTCCAGGATCATCAAGTCAGTGTCTGCAGCTCTTGGTACGAGGTTTTTCGCAAAGGTTGCAACTGGGACTGACATAGTCTCTGCCGCACCCAATGCTTCTCTCCAGAAAGCTCGTACCTGGGACGAGGGTCTTGCTTCCAAGTTCTCCACCACTCCTCTCAAAGACATCTTCAAGGTCCCTCTTTTTCTATTTTTCAAACCCCCTTTTCTCTTTTTTCCTCAATTGCTAATGCCCCTTTTTTCCTTCATGTTTCAGGACAAGAAAGTTGTCATCTTTGGGCTCCCAGTAAGTTTAACTTGCAATTTTTTCTGATATGTTGATATGTTTTGGGGTGTCTCTTTGGTGTTTGTTGGTCTTGTTTTGTAAAATTTGGTACTATTTTATGTGGTTGAATGAATGCTTCCTATGGTCTAGGAAATGGAATTGTTTGAAAGAAATGTGTTACTTTTTTTTTGTTATAGACTTATTCCATAGTAATGTATTTTTTGCTTTGGCTTTCTCTCAGGGTGCATACACAGGAGTTTGTTCAAACAAACATGTTCCTCCTTACAAGGAGAATATTGATAAGTTTAAGGCTAAGGGGATAGATTCTGTTATTTGTGTGGCTATTAATGATCCATATACTATGAATGCGTGGGCTGAGAAGCTTCAAGCCAAAGATGCTGTAAGCTACCCTGTTTTCCTTGCATTACTATTAAAAAAAAGCTTCATGTGCTGAGTTTTTCTACCTACAATGTTGCGTGTGCGCTGGTGATTAGTTTTTACTTTTTGCCTTGAAAAACAGTTGGTATTTCTTTATTTGCGCTGTTGAATTTTTGTTACCAATTTCTTGTGTCACAACTAAAGGATCATTGAATCTGTAAACTCGTTTCTAATTGAGTTTGGGATGTTGTGCTGTGCATTGTCATCTTGTTAGTACTAATCACTAGTTTGAAGATAATGCATCAACAGTGCAGCAATTTGGTTAAATGAAATATATGAAATTGTAGTAATTTTAAATTAAGCTCTTCAGTGAACATAATATGTTCAATAAATATGGAGATTTCTATGTTGATTATCATGCATCAATCAACGTTTTGAATTAGAATTTTTTTCTATTTGCTGCCTTATGGTATTCTCATTTCCTCCTTTTTGGGAATTGGTTATGAGCATTGTCTTTTCTTATTATATAACATTTGTCTCCAGATTGAGTTTTATGGGGACTTTGACGGGAGCTTTCACAAAAGTTTGGAATTAGTTACTGATCTCTCTGGTGCATTGCTTGGAACTCGATCAGAAAGGTATATCATATACCCTCCTTGAACATTTGTTTGGTTTTGATGTTCTAGAAAACTTGTTTATTCTGATATTTTAAAACTAGACCATACACCAAAGTGTTGCGACAAGTTCATTGTTTAAAAAATTAACAATGGACGTAAAGTACTGAAGGATTTACCAAGTAATGACAACATCGCAAAGTAAATATATTAACAATGTCAAACTTTAGAACTTCTGATTCAACTTGGTTTGCTACCACTTGCTGTTTTTTGACCAAATACGGGTTTTGACCAGAAACCAGACCAATTGATTTGGACGGCTAATCCTTAGAACATTGTTTTCTACACAAGACATGTCTGTTCTGTTTTGCATTATAGATTATAGATTTCAATTCTCAGAAAAGTAGCTGTTGTTTCGTTGTAGATGGTCAGCATACGTGGTAGATGGAAAGGTTAAGGCTCTTAATGTTGAAGAAGCTCCATCTGATGTTAAGGTTTCTGGCGCAGATACCATTTTGGGACAGATTTGAAATCTCTGTTGGTTTGTATGTACGTAGTAATAGGTTTTCAATAAAATGTACATGATACTTCCAGCTGATCCAATGTTTTGACTCGAGAGATTTTGTCCTTTTTGTTGTAACTACTCCCTTCTTCATTCCCTGGATGCATGGTTATTCGATTAACAGGCAATCAAGATGTAAGAAAAAATTCTCTTTAAATGACTGTACTTAATTTTAATTAGACTCAGATATAACTTCTTTCAAATATTCGTTGTATTGAAATGTAGAGATTTCAAACAAAAAGTGATTGAGAATCCAAATCATGTCTAAACAGTTTTTTTTAACCAATCAAATTATATGTGATTTTGTCATTAATTAATTTTTAATTTTAAATTAGTTATTGATTATTATTTTTTAAAATTTTATAATTACAGCATTTTTAAATTAAAAAATATGATTAAAGATAACTTTAAGTTTAAACCCTGAAATCTTTTTAGTTACTTTAACACTTTTTATAAAAAAAATATTTTGGGGTTTAAGGTTTAAAAATTTCTTATTATTGTTTCTTAAGCATAGTTTTTATAAATGTATTGAAAGTTATTAATTAAAAATATTTTAGGGTTCAGACTTCTAGAATTTATTTTTAATTTAAAAAAGTTTATAATTTTAAAATTTTAAAAAATAATAATCAAGCACTAATTTAAAAAAACAAAAAAATAATTAATAAAAGCATGACTTATAATTTGATTGGTTAAAAATTAACGGTATTAAAACTCTTCAAATTAGTGGGACACCATAGAAACTCTTTTATAAACAAAGTACTTTATTTTAAACTTAAATCTTGGAAAAATGTAGATACCGTTGTAAATTATAATCTACGAGCACGGCTATATTGTACGAAAAATATAAAGAACGAAATGCACTATCACTTAATTAAACCCTGATTTAGCTATATTGTTGTCAATTAATATTTAGCAATATTCGTGTGGCTCTGTACAATGAAATTTTTGTAACATTTAGCATTTTCCATAATGCTCTAATCTACACATTCCAGAACATTACTTTTGGATAAAATGTGTTTGAAGTCTTTTGATCAAATTTTTCTTAATTCCTCCATTTTAAAATTCATACTTTTGGCCATTGTTTTCAAAATCAAAATCGGTTTGATAACAAATTCAGATACTCCAAAAAACCCGAAGCATTTTAGAACTGGTATCCGGTCCAAAATCGATATTAAACCGATTTGAATTGATCTTTTTTATTTTTATTTTCATTTTAAAAAAATTAAAATAAATAAAAATATATATTAAATATTTCATATAAATATTAATCATTTTATTAATTATTATTAATTTTATTTTATAAAACAAATAATTTAGTCATATATTAATTTATAATTTTTTAAATCTTAATTTTTTATAATCTTATATTATTTTATTACTTAAAATATCATATAATATTAAAAAGTATACAATTGATTCAATTATGATTAAACCATTCAACAATTAATCAATCTCTTCATTGATTTAATCTCCGATCCAATTATAAAAACATTGCATTTAGCCCTTGACTTTCTAAAATGTTATGGAATTCATCTGTGTCCTTTGGCACTGTTAGTGAGTTGGTTTACATTACTAACATCTGTCTGTAATGCCTTGTTGAGCCAATAATGTTAGAATGAGAAAGGTTAATCCTCTCAACTCCAGCAATTCTTTGACAAGTTAGTTTTTACTAAAGGAATTTAAGAATCCCAATCACTAATCGGGATACTCCTTTTTAATCATATGCAGAAAAAAAATTCTGGACACCGCATGCATTTAATTTGATATTAAAGATGTATATTTAGGAAGTGACTGAGATTATTAATCATAAAATTAATTAGCAAAATTAGAGACTACAAAGTGAAGGACCTCTAAATTTAGTAGTAACCCAATTTCTTTTGGTCGACCAAAATATTTATGTGGCGGGGATTACCTTTAGAGTGAAGAAGGAGCCTAGAGAGAGAGAGAGAGAGAGGAGTGCTGAAGACAGGAGCCAAAAAGGTGGATTAAAGGACAAGACAAGAATGATAGGTTGCGCTATGGAGTCATGCATGTAAAGGCAAAAATAAGCCTCGTACATGTTGGAGTGCATGTTTTGTTCGTATGTTTCATTGGCATTTTCCAACTAAACTTAAGGAATCCCAGCCACGAAGCCATGACACCCGGTTTGGTGAAGCGACTCACCAAGTCATTGTCTGCAACTCTTGGGTTCAGATCTTCTTCCTCTGTCGCCAAGGTTACAACTGGAACTGACCTTCTCTCGATTGCACATAATGTTTCTCTTCAGAAAGCTCTCACGTGGGACGAAGGCGTTGCTTCTATGCCATTCTCATTTTCAAACCATTTTTATCCTTTTGGCTCAGTTACTATAACTAATGTCCTCTCCCCACGATGTTTCAGTACAAGAAAGTGGTCATATTTGGAATCCCGGTGAGTTATATATCTTCATACTTTTCTTATCAGTTGATGCCAGGTTTTAAATTGTGGTGCATAACGTCAAGGTACTTTCACACTCCGCAATCGTATCACGACCACAATGCGGTCATATCAGCCGCATTTTTCTGCAATTGTTTCCAATGTAAAGATTTTCTGGCTCACCGTAATCGCAATTGCAATTTAAAACCACATTATGCATTTTAGGTTGTGTTGTACTGTAGTACTTATTTTATAAAATTTCTGTGATATTTTGTGTGACAGAATGGATACTTCATGTGTTCTGAGGAAAAAAATTGCTTGAAACAAATTAATGGGCACTATTTTCATGTTGTTTTTTCCAAAATATTTGTTGTGATGCTTTGGCTATCTCTCAGGATGCATTCACAGGGGTTTGTTCAGAAGAACATGTTCCAACTTACATGGATAATATTGATAAGTTTAAGGCTAAGGGAATCCATGCCGTTATTCGTGTCTCGATTAATGATCCATTTACTATGAATGAGTGGGCAGAGAAGCTTCAAGGCAAAGATGCTGTAAGTTTTATACATGTCTTCTTGCCTTACTAGTTACTTTCTCCATTCTTTTTAACTACTGTTGCTTGATATTAGTAAATAAAAATTAAGAAATATAATTAATATTCACATTTGTATCAAGATTGTTATATGATTTTATATTATACTACATTTTTATTTATCAACTAATTTTTTATCATTTATTATTTCCCTTTCTCTCTCTAATGATATAATCAATAAAATGGTAATTATTATTTCCCAAGTTACCTTTTTATCCTAATGTTGTATTACATTCACTTCTGTCGATTTTTTTTTTCTTTTGGGGTATTTTTATTTTTATTTTACCTTTTTGGTGTATTTTTTTTACTGCTTTAATCTTTAGCCTAATGTTATGAGTGCAACTCTCTATTTTACTTTTTTAAAATTGGACTTCTAGATTGAGTTTTATGGGGATCGACTTTGATGGGAGCTTTCACAAAAGCTTGAAATTAGTTGCAGATCTCTCTAATGTTTTGCTTGGAACTCGATCTGAAAGGTATATATATATATATACCCTCCTTGAATTAAGACTTGATACATTCTGTCTTTCAAATGAACATTTATTTTGCTTTGTTATTTTAGAGGACTTGCTTTCTTCTAATATTTTGAAACTGAACCCGAACACTGAAATGGTGAGGTCACAGGTTCTTGTTTAAAAAAGAAAACAAAAGATGGATGTAAGTGGCAAAGAAATTACCAAACAATTAATGGTATCATAACAAAGTAAATATGTTTAACAATGTCAAACTATTTTCATGCTCAAGAATGTATACTTTTAAAGAGGAAATAGACATAGACATTTGATTCAGAAGTTAGAAATTAGAAAAAATGGTAACAACCTGATTCCTGGACGTGTAGTCCTTAGAAGATTGCTTTCTACATAAGACGAATCTATTATATTCTATCTTTGACTACAGATTTAAGATGCCAATTCTGAAAAGATTACCTATTGTTTGCTTGTAGATGGTCAGCATGTGTGGTAGATGGAGTGATTACAGCTCTTAATGTTGAAGAAGATCCGTCTGTTGTCACGGTTTCTGCTGCACAGACTATTTTGGAACAGATTTGAGGTTTCTGTTTACATGTATGAAAAAAGTTTACATTATAGTATTAGGTTGGTTTATAATTCAGTAAAATTGAATTTGATCGATTGAGATTTAGCAGGTTGGTTTATTTTTTATTTTTAGTTTTGAATTTTAAATTTTTTTTTAAAAAACAATCAATTCTTTGTTTTAATTTGAAAATAATTTTAAATCAACTTTTAAAATATAATTAGTTTCAAATAAATTTATTTTAAGAGTTTCATATCGTATTAAAATTAATTTTAAAGTATTTTTATGTGGTAGTGATAACAATGATAATAGTGGTGTTGTTAGCAATGACGGCGGTAAAGATACTGTTATGACAATGACGGTGATAGTGGAAGTGATATTTGTAGTAGTGGCGATGTCAATGATGATGACAATGATGACAAAGTAATGGTGGCGATGTTGATGATGACAATTAGTGGTGGTGTGGTGACGGAGGTGGTATTAGTGGTGGTGGTGGTGATGGTAGTAACAATGTTAATGGTAATGGTGGTAATAGCAATATTAGTGGTGTTGATAACGATGGTGTTGATAGTAACAATAGTGGGTGGTGGTGGTGGCGACGTTAATGGTGGCGTAACAATGACGATAGTGGTGGTGGTAATAATAACAATAACACTGACCGTGACAATAATGGTGATAGTAGTGGTGATGATAACAATACTAATAATGCTAGTGATATTGGTGACTACAATGATGACAATGAAAGTGTTAGTGGTGGCATTAAGTGGTAGCTGTGTGGTGCTAATAAAGGTGGTAACAATGATAGTGCCATTAGCATTGATGATGTAGTGACGGTGACAAACTAGTTATGACGTGACGATGACAGGAATGATATTGGTGGTGGTAACATGTAGAAAATGTATTTTTTAAAAACTAAAAATCAATTACAAAACATTTTTGCTTGGTTTTGAAAATTAGTGTGAAAGTATTTTAAAAATTATTTAAAAACTATTTTTGTCAAACATTTTTTTAAAATTGCATTTGAAAATTTGAAAATAAAAATTTGTAACCACCCGCAAAGAGACCATTAATTACTTACTCGATGTTTGTAGCTGATAAAATGTAACTCTAGAGTTGCTGTTGGTTTAGTTTTTGAGTTTTGGACTTCTTTCTGATGTCACTAATTAATCCCTTTTACCTGGACCAAATTATACGGGAAAAGAAGATTCTGGCATGCGTCACATTTATGTTTGGTAATCCTTCGCTTTTGTATTTATTTGATTAATGTTATTCATTATCTTTTACGATCTTCTTGAGACTTCCGTGACGTTTCTGCTTGTCACATCTTTTAACCTTTTTTTTTTTTTGAAAAATGACCATCAAATTAAACTAAAGGTCGATTGCCAAAAATTAAACTAGAGATATATGTAGGTAGCACACACAAATTAAATAGATGGTTTTATGTAAGTAATTAGTTTGAATGGAAATAGGACAAGGCAAGTAGGTTCTGTATGCCGACCTTGACTTACTTTTTGCATGTTTGGAACTACATTACCACACCACATCAACGATAAAAATTGTCAACTAGTTCAATTGATGCATAAGCTACTTTTTATAAGCTACATTACAAATTTAGAACATATTTGTTTTTCGGTTGAAAATATTATGACACGAATTTCGAAATAAATTCAACGGATCAACAAATTTTGAGTCAAATTTTAAGGGATCTTATAATTTAAGAATAGTTACAAAAATAAAACTATAAAAAAAGAGACTGATTTGATCTTAAATTAAAAGATCTCCTCATAGATATTTCATGCTTAATATATATAAAGATAAAATGATACAACTTTTTTATAATTAACATAAAAAAATAATTGGATAGTCAAATTAACATCATCCATATTATATCTGGGGGACTAAAATATTCACTGGTAACAATGACAAAATTGTATGATATTCAATTATGCATTGATGGATCTTAATCATAATCTTCCACTCTCTTTTAGCGCACGTTTGGTACAAAAGAAACACAAAGGAAATATAATAATCACTATGGCTAATATCATAAGGATTTATAATGCTATGTTAATCTTGCGTTAGCTTTATACGTGGCACTCAAACCTTACAATTTTTAATTTTTTTAATGTTTGTCAGCTTCATGTCTACGTGGCGTATCCGTATTCATACTTCCTACATTAGATGTAGGTATAGAAAAGTATATGTAGCATGAGTAATTTACTTTGTAAGTGGCCCATATCAATCACCAAATTAGAAAAATCGGAAGATGCTCTAGCTTATTTGATTAATGCGAATCAAGTACTGTCATGTAAAAGGTGTAAACATGGATAAGAAACCATGAAACTATATCGGAGATGCATTAAATAGTCGTCCAACGTAAAAAACCGCTGGCTCTTATCAGCTGATCATAAATAATTTTAATTCCTAAGCTTAATTGATAACAATGCAGGACGCATACCAACGAGCACATTGGTTATCATAGGCGTCTCTTGCAATCTTCTTGGAAAAATTGAGACAGCATAGTAAAGTTGATGATTACCCCGAGCCAAGTCTTCATAGCTTACCATGTCCACTCTGAATGAAGAAGTGAAACACATTGAAAGTATTAGTCAATAGTCAAATTTCAAGCAATAGTAGTATCATTCAAAATTAGACCATAGACATTCACATTACCAGAATGCAAATTGTCACACTTTATTTAGAGCAGCAGCAAATAGTATACCAATAGGGGTGCAATTTTTGTTTCATCAAGATAACAAATTTATGACTGCTACACAAATTCAATTTTATACCTGTGTTGTTTATTGGCTATTAACTTTAATGTTCTTTTTTTTCTGTTGTCCACTGTGGATAACAAATACCCTCCAAAAATTGCAAATCAAGGTTACCTAGAAATTACATTACTAGGTAACTTATTGTAATAAACTTATTTTCAAAGTACAAATTACTAAGGGGCTTTATAGATTAGGAGTAACCTGAACAAATGGAGGAGTTTCCGTTTGAAAAGATTGCATGTTAGTAACAAGTGGGAGAACATCTGAACTAACATCATGAACTGCACCTCCACTCTCTTTACTAGGAGAACCCCCAATGCCATTCTCTTCAACAGGCTTCCTTGAAGAAGGGAAGTCTGAAGTGGCCCCGCTATGGACAGCAATGAGAGGAGAACTTGACCGTTTTGAGCTAAGATCAAGGCGTTCAATCATCCGCACAACTCCAGCAATGCCTGCATTCATCTCGCGCTGAACACCTTTACTCAGCTCTTTTACTGAGACATTATGAGCAAGTAACTTTTCTTTAAGGTCGCGTGTACCTTTTGAAATTGATTCCTTATATCTGTTGCAATATTTCAGATATATTAGCATTAATTAATGGATGATAGTTGCAGCATACAACAA
Source organism: Glycine soja (assembly GCF_004193775.1). Classification (NCBI taxonomy): domain Eukaryota; kingdom Viridiplantae; phylum Streptophyta; class Magnoliopsida; order Fabales; family Fabaceae; genus Glycine; species Glycine soja. The sequence goes on from NC_041016.1 coordinate 8,265,633, forward strand.
TCCAAGTGCTAACATGTCTACCTGGCTGAAGCAGAAGAAAATTTGGATTTGAAGGACTTGGGGAAGGAAAACATATCAGAAGTGTTTGGTCTCCTTGCACTATCAGGATTAGTATTTAATGCTGGAGGTTGAATGCTAACAGTAGATGGAACACCAGAAGCTGGTGAACTACCCCCAGATGGTGAAGTTGTAAGTGTTGTTTGCAGCCCAGAAACATGCATGGAAGAGTTACCAAGAACCTTGGATGTACCAGCACCAGGTGATCTCTTCCTTTCCTGTCCCGGAACATAACGAACTCTTTTTACGGCAGAATCTAGGCGCCTCATAATCTGGTCATAATCAGGGTCATCTGAGCAAAAATCCTGCAAATAATTTGCCTCTGATCATTGAATGAAAGTATGATACTTGTATCTAGGAAACTAATACCAATTGAAATTAACACAGCAAAACAGTTCAACAAAGATCAATTCTTAGATATCTTACATGGCCATCATTAAGCTGTCCAAGGGGGGCACGAGAATTAGCCAAGTTTCTTAATATCATACGTTTCTGAGCTTCCACAGCAGCTAGAAGCTCTTGGCTACAAAAGGATAAGCAATTGATGAAAATTGAAAACTGCTAACCATGCCCATAAAGGCTTGTAACAAGTATTTGAAAGGGAGGAGGAAAAGTTGACTTGGACTTTTTTAGGGGGGGAGGGGGTGTTGCAAGTGAACATATACCAGTCAGGGTCTTTCAGAGCAAGTGATTGCCAACATATTGGGCACTCTTTGCTTCTTTTTGACCTAAAGAATAAAAGAGTTGTGTAAGAAGCAGGCATCATAACTCGCTATTGTCCATATTTGCAAAAAAAAAAAATGATACAATTGCTTCTCATATAAGACCAAACATGACCTATTCATCAAGCAATTAGGCAGCTTACCATTCAATAATACACGGCAGATGGTATTCATGTTTGCAACAGGTAACCTGGAATTGAAGAAGAAACATATTAATACTCTGTTAGAAATGTAATATCAGCAGACTGCAGTATACAAATTTTCCTTATGATTATCTACAGGTCGCAACTCATCCGCAAGCAAAACATAATCAAACACATCAAAGTAGATAGATAACAGTAACACATTGTTGAAAATATGTTGTAACACTCACAGGATTCAACAATCTTAATCCTCGAACACACCTTGAGATCTAGAAAATAAAAAAATTAACTCACATCCACACACACAAAAAAAAAATTATCAATTGGTGCAAGAATAAGAACAAACAACAGCACAGCCTTCTTCGAATATGCACATAACTGCACGCCAGAATTTTCCGTAGGTGCTAACACTGTTGCTGACAGAAGCAGATCCACACATATATCTCAAATTAAAGCAAAACAAAACACAGTAAAGTTCTAATCAAGTTCAAGCGAAACCACATAATCCCAAGCCAGGAAAAGAAAAAGTGAAAACAATCAAATTCCCAAAAAGCACACAAACTTCTCAATTTTGACCAAAACATTATCAAAATTCAACAGGGCTGAACCAACGAGTTCGTGGGCATGCGATCAGTGGTTCAAGTTAGTAACTTTCTCAGAAACCCAAATGCAGAAAGCAAAAAAACCAGTGGTGGATCAAAACATACATCAGATGGGTTATAAAAGGTGAAGGGCTCTAGGCATATACTGCAGGAGTCTTCAGAAGAATCGTCGAAAGCTACAGAAGAAGGAGCTGAAATGGGTGGAATGTGTGTCAGAGACGAAGAAGAAGAGGTGAAATTTGCCATGGTTAGCAGCACAGTGGTGTGTGTGAGATGGATAAGAGTTTTACGGTGAAGGAGAAGAAGAAAAGAACCCTAGAAATGGCCAAGAGAGTGTGTAAAGGGTCAAAGAAAAGAATTGTACAAGGCAGATAAAGAGGGAAGGAAGCAGAAAATGTAGGGGAAATCCGATTCAGACGCTTTGATGAAATCAAACGTATGACACTACGCTTATCTCATGATTTTTGTCTTTAATAATTATTAATGGAGAATTAATTAACTTGCTTTTGGGTTTCTTTTTCTCTTTTTGTGTTTTGATGTTTTCTGCTTAACCTTATAACCTTAACTCCTAATCCCATGTATATGGTCTTTTTCCATGAGTCATGATTATATGGGTTATGTTTGAATAAAAATTGAGCAAATTTTTTTTTTGTGAATTTTAATACATGAAGAAAAAAAATACTTTTAAATCATTTCGATTAAAATTTAAACATTTGCATAATCTTGTAATTATGTAAGATATATATATATATATATATATATATATATATATATATATATATATATCTTACATAATTACAAGATTATGCAAATGTTTAAATTTTAATCGAAATGATTTAAAAGTATTTTTTTTCTTCATGTATTAAAATTCACAAAAAAAAAAATTGCTCAATTTTTATTCAAACATAACCCATTTGATATATGCATTTTATTAGACCAATTCATGAGAAAATATATGAATGATATGTTAAGACTATCCAAAGGCACCAACTAAAAAATTACTATACAGACCTAACTATTTTTAAAGAGCAAAAATCTCTTTGGAAGAGAGTAAATTGGAGTAATTTATATAATCTATAATTTATAACAATAATAAAAAGAAATGTCCCATTTGATATATGCATTTTATTAGACCAATTCATTCAACTACTCCCTAAATTATCTACTACTCACTTTCAGCTTCTCACATCAAGTCAATTCCCTCCCTTAGTATTATTCCCAATATACCATTGTTATTTTCCATGAACTCACATTTACATGCATCTGATCAGTATTTTTCTTTCTTTCATTGTAACATTTTTACATTATGTGTTTCTATTCTTCACAATTACATATAATAGATATATAGAGAGAGAATAAGAGAAACTGAAAAAAAAACCTAAAAAATATAAAAGGTAAACAGACAGATACAATAGTGTATGTTTGCCACTAATTTTTTTAATACCTCTTCTCTTTGTCACATTATTTATTTGATCTTATATTTTATGGTATACAAAAAAAAATTATATAAATATATTTTCGCTTACATAGATAGGCGTTAAGAATATATTTTACTTAATATTCGCAATCCTCCTCCAGCCGATACTATTTGTAAGTTTTGTACTATTCAAAAAGAAGATTAAATTACTATTTAACTTCTCTAATTTATTATCAATATTTAATTAAATTCTCTAATTATTAATTAATTTAATTGAATTTTCTAATTATTTAAAAGATTTAATTGTATCATTTTTGTCAATTAAATATAAACATTATTAACAAATAAATCTTCCATTAAAAAATGATATATCACTTATCACGTCACATTATACTCTTAACATTAATACTTGATTGATAAAAAAATATTCAATTAAATTATTTTAAATAATTAGAAAACTCAATTAAATTATTTAATGATTAAAAGACGCAATTAACTATTAAAAATAAATTAGAGACCCTAAACATTAATTTAACCAAAATAAAGAAAAAGCACTTGTCCTTTTCTTTTCTTTCTTCTCGGATTATTCTTTTCCCCAAAATACCGAAATTTCTTTTGAACATAAGAACATTGCTGAAAACGTCAACCTACGAACTCTATTCTATGGAATAGAAATATAGAAATAGATCGAGTTACAATGGAACGAACTTTTTTACTTTAGAAATTGTCTGCTTTTTTTTTTCTGTTTGTACAAATGCACGTATTCATTATTCATTAGATCATTCTCTTGAAAAATTATTCATTATATCATTCACAAAATTAGAATTGTTATTGAGGCTTTTTTTTTTTTTTACCAATATACACATTTTCTCCTAAAATTTTTCATTTTACACCACTTTTTTAAATAATTTCCCAAATACACCTGTTTTGTTATTTAGTTGAGAAGTCGGATTTGACTAACCGACTTTCCAACTATTTTTTAATTTTTTCAAAGTTAAGAATAGGATTGGATCAATCCGACTTGCAATGGGCGGTTTTTTTTAACATTTTTAAAAAAATAATTTTTTTAAAAAAATTAATTATTTTTTAAAATAATGAGAATATTTTTTATTTGATAATTTATTAATATTCTTAAAATAAATAAAAGAAGGCAAAGTGATTGAAAAAAATATATTGATTAAACACACGGTAAATATATAATTACCACATCTAAGAAAGAAATTAAAATATTCAAATAACTAAACATAATAAAACAAAAATAACATAAAGTACTAACAACAATAACAATTTGAAACATGAAAATGATGAAACTAATCATAGGTTGAAAGGTGTTGTGTAACGAAAATATCTTTTTCCATATGAAAGGTTTAGGTTCATGTTACAATCCAAAAATTGTAATTATGATGGATATTAGACTAAACATTTTTAGTGTTCTCTTATAATAGGTGTCTATAAATTTGTCAATGTTGATCTTATGAACTATGTGTCACCTTTATTTGATGGATTACTAACACACGAATTAATGTGTGACAAGAATATAAAGGAGACGAGTGAAGTCCTTATCCAAAAAAGAATAAAATATTGTTTTTAAAATATATATTTTTTTAAATATAATATTTAAAAAAAAAATCAAGTTGAAAAGTTGGGTTAACCCAACCCGAATTCTTACCTTCAAAGAAAAAAAGTAATTAAAAAAAAACGGTTGAAAGTCCGGATGTCCACACCCGACTTCTCAACTAAATAATAAAAGAAGTGTATTTTGGAAATTATTTGAAAAAGTGATGTAGAATGGGAATTTATCACTGAGTGATGTAGAATGGAAAAAGTGATGTAGAATGGGAAATTATTCGATACGTTATGTTATTGATATTTCTGGATATTTTAGAGATGCCTATTAATGAAGTATCACCAAATTTTTAAAAAAAAAATATAAAAATTAAATACAATTACATGAGACATAAGCATTGTTCATTAATGACTAAAAAATAAAAATCATGCATACTCATGATCTCAAGAAATGAATGAAATTGGTAGTACTATTCTTATTTATAAAAGGAATTAGTAATTCATAATGATAATGATTTATAAGTTTGAGTAGTGTTAATTAGTATGTTCTTAATTGAATCTTCATGTATCCATTTACCCAGCACATTGATGCCATTGTTATACGAATTTATAATATGGGAAGCAAAAACGGGTATACTAACTCCAAAACGTAGTTACGTGCGTTTCTTGAGTTCATTTTCAATTACCGCATTTTTCAACACAATGGTAATAAAAGAACGGATGTAAAAACCTTGTGAATATCTAATTGCCTCCTGTATACCCTGCAGTCCACGCAATCATAAATTTAGTACTAGTTTAACTTAAACATAAAATCATTTCCTCACTTGTAACTTTTTATTGTTGAATTCTCATGTAGATCTCAGCAATTTCTCTTCCTATCTAACGCTATGAAATTCATGTGCTCAGAGCTAAAACCACCTAGGAGTTGACTTCACAAATCTTGCAAGATATGTAAATATTATATTTGTGGATCCATCCAGTTGAATTTGTTCAACATTTACCAACCAAATTCGGTGGTGGTCTTGAAAGTAAATTTCAAATGTGAAACCTGCAAATATTTCGGTGCAAAGAAAAAGAATGCAAAGTTCATTCGGTGCAGCAACTTGCATCAAGGTGAATCTCCTCTATAAATAGAGGAAGTGAAGAGCATTGGAAGCACACAATCAAAAGCATGAAGCAAGCCTCACATTTTAGAGAGCATTTGTGAGAGAAAAATAGAGAGCCTTAGAGAGAGTTTCTAAGAGAAAAAATTAGTGAGCCAATTTGTGAGAGAATTGTTTCCACAAATTGAAGATACATTGTTATTGTATTTTGTATTTCCATTATTATTATAGCAGAAATTTAAGAAGCCTACAGGTCCTGTGGTTTTTTCATTACTCACACTGAAAGTTTTTCACGCTGAAAATTTACTACGTTATTATTTTTACTCTTCCGCATTGGTGCCTATTTTTAATTCACAGAGGAGGGAAATTATGATGTCATTTCCCAACAATATTATCCTCTCAAACAACAGTGACTGTCTCAAATGTTAAGTAAAATTTTTATAGAGGTTCAGTGAAAAGTGTGTGATTAAATGTTTGAGAATATAGTCAGTTCCAATAAAAGAAGTTATGTATCTATTTGTAGGTGTGTATTGTACGTGGTCCTCAAATACTGCTCTAAAATAGAAGATCGAATCATACCTGAGTTTGCTATCTATTAGTACTAGGTTCTTACTTACCGATTCTGGCCTTTTACTGTCATTAAATTTACAAATCAAAATATCCACATCACACTACATTTTATTCATTTGGTAAAGAAAGGTAAAAGGATCTAGAGAGTGTCCATTAGAATGTGTATAACTATAGTCCTTGTTTTGTTTTATTATCTAAAAAGGAAGTGATGCCAGAATGATTGATCAATGCATCAGGTATCTATAATATCACTATATCTTGCATTAACTAGACATGCAGATTTGGAGAAAATGAGTTGAGAATTTAAAGAATTGACTAACTTTGATACTGAGATTAAGTTAAAACTGAAATTGGGTGTGTAAAGGGCATCATTCAGGAAAAAAAATTCAGAGAACAAGACGGTTCCAGCAAAGTGAGTGGAGATTTGTGTACCATCGAGTAGTTTAACCAAGACAGGATTAATCTTTCTATAGAATTGAAATTCTGATAAGGTGTGACGTATATGATCTGTTGCTCCTGTCTCAAGAATCCAATTTGAAAATTTGCTACTACTGGAAACATTACATATTGTACGTACCTGATGCAACATGACTCGATCGAGGAACTAGGAACAGTTGTTAGTTGATTGCCTGATTTTGTTTTAAGCTCCCATGCTACTGCACAAGGACAAACAATTATATATTGTAGTTGAGGAGTTGATGGCTGAAATTCGCCTGGTGTGGGGAAAGGGTATAACAGGAGAAAATGAAGTCCAATATGGTGTGGGGAAAAATATTTCTCTGCCTTGAAGATCCAGCCTTCGGGGTTCTTCCCTGAGAAACTTGGTAATTCTGGTAGCTCTGAGCCTTTTGCATGAGAAAATCGAACTGGGTCGGGAGCTATCCTAGTGCCTTCATGAATCATGATCTCACTCACTGTTTCCTCCAAATCCAACTTTGAATCATCTCCTCTTGCATCCGCTATTCCTCTCTTTTTATACAAGAGACAGCCTTAACGCAAGGAAATGTTAATGTCATAGAATAGTAAGGTAGGTAGATGTTCTTATTTAATTAAACTGGAACAATTCCTCGCGAGTTGATTCACGTGCTTGCTGATAAGCTTGGTTAACCATCTAAAATAAGTTATACTATATACTAAATGATAAACCAAGATATAACTCTCTCTTGAAAGTATCTGAGTTAATACTTAGAAGGCAACCGAATTGAGAGACGAAAGGAAAGTTTGATTAAGTAGTGCTAGGATATCTTACTTGAACAAAATCCACGTGGTCGTTCATTCGGTAGAGGTGATTCTCAAAAAGAATAATCAACATATCTTTACTTATGGGATCCTACAAAAAGGAAAGCATACTCTATATTTGATTACACTTAACCCCCAACCATCATAAGGATTCTTCTTGGCCATTGCTGTGATAACGAAAGAAATGGAAAAGGGAAAATACACCACAAGAACAACCAATTGTTATATTTAAACCTTGTCGTTTTAAATGGAAGTTTCAATAAATATGTGTGCACAAAATACTGCTAGGAAATTTTTAGTTGTCCATTTTCAACACTTTGGTATACTATGGTAAGGGAGATTAATCAGATTATTGTAAAGGTATGGCATTAGATTGGTTTTGATACATAATTATGTATCTCAAACTTGTCATGTATTTCATCATAGCTCTCAAAACATCCTTTAGCACTCTCAAACTGTCTAAAATTAGATAATTAGCCATTCAGGATGCAATCTCTTCCCCCTGAAAACATAAGCACTCTGCAAATTCCTAAATGCTCCTTGATTGATTTGCATATGTGAACTGTCAGCGCGTATAATTAATTCAACGATAAACGACATTTATCAATTTTTGAAAACAATTTGAAACTTAATTTGTTACAATTTGCAAACATAAATAAGATGTTCTATTGTATCATCCGAGAGTTTCAGAATAAAAAAATAAAATAAAATCTGGAGCCCTAGAGTAGAGTAGAGTGGTGGAGCTGAAGAGTTATAAGGTAGTTAACATGATGGTTGAAAAGAGAAGTTATGAATTTAAATCTCTACCACTAATAAAATCTAATAAATTAACAATTAATATTAGTCTTTAAAATAAAAACCTAGCAAAACTGAAGTTTTGAGTTATCAAATGAATTGGAACTTTGCCTATCAAAAAAGCATCCTATAATTTAGGTAATAAGGTCAATGTCATTTGAATAGTGTAAAAAATTAAAACGAAAAAAAATAATATTAAAACGTAATTGCACTTTTTATTCTTTTAATTTAAACGGATGCAATTTTGGTACTTCCAAGTTTTTTTAGTTAGTTAAGTTTTTTTAACATTATTAACATATTTTATACTAATTTTAAAAAGTTAACACACAAATGCACACATCTTTCGCTTGGTCTCACGCAAACGTAGTAACATCAAATTGGAGCACATTATAAGTTTATAACCATCCCTAACACTTCATAAGAGAATTAGTTATTCATTTATTCTTCCTCCCCGCATATATTATTAAAAGAGGACAAAATATGAAACCAAACACAATGGCTTGACTTACCAAAATAGTCGTAGTGTCCTCATGCTAACCTGATATGTCGATATAAGAAGTCACGGTTATAATAATGGATCTAACATATATAGGATAAAAATCAAAGAGTGAAAAAATTTATTCATAGAGCATTTTATAAGTCATGTGAATGGCATAATTTTAATATAATTTTATGAGATGTGACTAGTTCATCTCCTAGAACTATTAATTTTTTGTAGTTATATCCCCTATTTATCTTTATTTACTTCTCATCCACTAAATTTTTGGAGTTCTATAAAGTATTTTTATTTACGAATGACAAATAATTTAGGAACGTAATTAAAAATCCACGAATCTCTGTTATTTTCTATCCTTACAAGTTTTAGATTGGTTGAATAACCTAAGAATACCGAGTTTAAATAACCAGCAAAAGTGAGAATAATCACAACTTACAGAAGTGAAAATATCGGCCTATGTTGATAATTTTTTAATTAGACCCCTAAACTATTTATCATTTTTAAATATTTGGATTCTTCAACTATTTGTTTTTTAATTAGGTCTCGATGGACTTAATAAAAAAACAAATACAAGTTTAGTTTAAAGAACCAATGGACTCAAAAACAAAAAGTTAGATGATCTAATTAAAAAAATTGGTAAAAGTTCAGAACTTACAGGATAATTAAACCTTAACATTTTTCAGAACTGGTCTAAATTGATTAGAACTAGTACAAAATATTATTAGAATAGTAATCTTTCTAAAATGTCGAGAGACACTAGACAGGAGCCTAAGGTACCAAACCAGAAGGGGAAGGCCTCTGGGTGGTTCTGAACGGTCAGAATTCAATTTGATACAAACTCAAATTGGCCTTCGAGCATACTTCCAAAATGCAAGAGCTGTGATTACAATACAGACACAAAACCATGTTCCTTTCAATCAGACCGAACCCATACGTAGTATGCACTCCAATTAATACTAGTCTAGCCTCAATAATGACTTAAAAAATCCCCCCACAAAAAATCAACCTCATCATGAACACCCCAACAAAAATCAAATTGGAGTTATGGCACGAGAAAATATTTACCGTGAGCAAAACATTGGTAATCAGCGTCATCATGTGCTAAACATGTGACAAGTTGTGCACATGTCATGCGTTGTGATCAAACACCACCACCAGGGGTATCTGTCTTTCTCGTTTAGATTTTTAAGATTTTTGTTTTCAGCCCTCAATCGATGGATTCTTGAGGTTTGTCGTTTAGGCACAGATTTCGATGGAATTAGCGGTTCACAATGGGTAGGAGCTAAAGGTTGAGCAGAATTATTGTTGTCCCAATTCTAATCATGCAGGCAGAGATCAGTTTCTGTAGGGTCCAACGCAAAAGGAAAAATAAATAAATATCATCAATTTTTTCTCTTTCTTTCTAACCGTTCCTTCATCTATAATTCACCAATAATAATAATGAAATATTTATATTTGGTGTGCACACATCTTATCAGATTACTTTATCATTATTCTCTTTTGAACTTTGCTATCAAATTAATCATGTTAAGTTATTTAAAGATTAAAATTATTTAAAAGAAATCATTTTTTTCAAAAACATTTTTTTAAAAAATGCGTACGCTATTCGCGTATAAAAAATTTGTTGTATAGAAAATTATGTACTTGACTCTCAGAATTTGATTTAATGAAAACAAAAAAGAACAAAAGCAAAACAACGAGCTTATTGTTAAGGAAACATTAAACTCTTTGAAAAAATAACAAACTATTAAGTTATTTAGTTAAAAATAAAACAAAGAAAAAAGCATATGCCACAAATATCTAAAATACTTTATTTTATATGGCATGTATACAAGATAACTTTTTTTATTAATCTTAAAAGTTTTGTCTTGATTTTTCTCTCTTCTTTACTTCTCTATTCATTTTGGGAAGATTCAATACACTACTTTATTTTATTACCAATAAGGTCCAACATATTTAGTAAATAAACATATATGACTTTATTGAAGAGACTTTGTAATCTCTACCCGTTAAGGAATTAGTCTCATAACCGTATGTTATGAGAATATTTTATTTTATTTTAACATCTTATTTGTCTAGTGTCTGTTGGATTTATTTTAGGTAATTTAAAATCATTTTGAAATTCCATGTAACATGATTTTAGTTAAATGTTTACATATTTAATTTTATCTTAAGAAATTGATTTCGAATTATTATCTTTTATTTGTAAGAATTGAGCATCTTACTCAATCAATTGAACTGGATTTTTTTTTATCTATTTTAAATTTAAAATTGATTTTGAATTATATTAACTTTAGGTAACTTTTTGTGTTTCATAAAATAATTATACTAAATTTTATTATTAACTTATATTTATGATAAAACCGTTGAAACAAAAATCACCATATCAAAATTAATTTTATAAATACTTATTTAAACACACCCGTACAGTTGTTAAATTTGTGTGATGGAAGGACAAAAATATAGAAATGAATAACATTACTACATTACATTACGGTAACTATCCTCTCCAAATACGAGGACAGGAAAAAAATGTTGAACAAATTTATTTTAAGTAAAAAAATCATTAATTTGAAGAATAAAAATGAACTAAAGTTGTTAATTAATTAGTAATTAGAGTTTACAAACTTAAATAAAGTTTGCAAACAGAGTTTACAAAAGTATCTTAATAGTTATTTTTCTCAAATTAAGTTTTGAGGTTAAACTTTAGCCCCAAACATACTTTTATAGAAAAATCAAACATAATATTAAATTCGTTTTTTTTTTCTCCAAATTGAGTTTGGAGCTCTCCCACCAACAAGCCAAGCATAGCTTTAGTGGTTACTATAGAGTGTGTCCTGCATGCCAGCATCATTAAAAATGACTTTCTTTTGCTAAAATGGGTAAAACAAAAACAATTTACCCAAAAGGTTTAATGTGAGAACAATTTACATGGTAGGGTTGTTTGTTATGCCCATTTATTTTATAGCATGGCGACGAATTACTTTTGAGTGACACTCCTAAGTTTTAGTCATTTTTTAACTTTTTACATCATCTATATATATAATTAATATAAAAAAAAATATTTTTGCATTAAGTATACTTATAACTACCTTCTTTATAATTTATTTTCAAAACCTACCTAGTTTAGAGAAAAAAGCCGTTAAAAACCAACTAGTTATCGTAGAGAATATGCTACTAAAAAATCTTGCAACAAAAAAAGAAAAACACTCTTATAAGATTTTTCTTCAGTTAAAATCTACGCGGTTATTTTGTTGTTTTTTTTTTTGGGTGTGCTAATCTACGTGGTTAATTAGTTGTTACAAAGCATATCCTCCTTGTCCTATATATAATGTCCAAGTCTAGCATCTCTTCCTCACCTAGGAAAAACCGTTTCCAACTCTACCATTTTCCCACCAACCCTCCACTCTCTTCCTCAAAACAATCGTTAATCTCTTCTACATTGTGAAGTCTGATATTCTCTAAGTAGACAACACAAACACACCTCAATTTATAGCACCCATCTTTCTTTTCTCCCACAAATTCAGCTCCATTTTGTTACACGTTCAAATAATAAGCCAAGAAGCCACCATGATCTCTTCAATGAAGTGCACAGCCTCATCTCTCACATGTTCCGCTTTCTCAAACAGAAAGATTCCCATTGCAAGGCCACAACTTGTCACGTTACCAACCATTAACAACGTTGAACAAAACACGGGTCTCTCTCAGTTGTGTTCACAGAAACCGCTCTACCTTTCATCCACTGAGAACTTGGCATTGGTGAAGAGAAGGAGGGAGACTGAGTGCCAGGCCTATGAAGCCGATAGGTCACGGCCTCTGGAGATTAACATTGAGCTGCCGGGCGAAGAGGCGGCGCAGAGGTTCAAGATTGGGCTGTATTTTGCTACATGGTGGGCTTTGAATGTGGTGTTCAACATTTACAACAAGAAGGTTTTGAATGCTTTTCCTTACCCATGGCTCACCTCCACTTTGTCCCTTGCTGCTGGCTCCCTCATGATGTTAGTCTCCTGGGCCACCAGGGTTGCTGAGGTCCCAAAAGTTAACTTGGACTTCTGGAAGGCCTTGTTTCCTGTAAGAAATTCCTTTCTTCTTTTTTTTGTATTTTTGTCGTTTTCCTAATTAATGTCATGAATGAATCAGGGTTTTAAATTGCCATCATTGTAATTGTAGTTTCGTTGCAATTCTTGATATTATGAAAAGTTGCAAACAAGACAAATACAGCTGATGTGGCAGCAGATTTGGTCGCAATGTGATCCGCAAATCTCCATGTGATACTTAACCGAGTTTTATTAACTCTTTCTTGTAAATTGAAAAACTCAACTATGTATCACATGGTGATCGGTTAGAACTATAGATAAGTGGTGGACTTGAATCATACAATAATTTCTTCATGATGTTGTAGTTGCAGACCGTTTTTCGAAGCCTTGATCGTCATACATAAATTTTGGAAAGGTTTATATGAAAATAGAGATAGGAAAATTACTTGAGAGAATTCAATAAAGCAATGCATTTATGGTGGTCAAATGGTGTGAGTGAGTTTGAAGTAAGGAAAGGTTGATTGAGTAGTACTCACTTGAGAAATTTCAAATTTTATTGTGCAGGTTGCGGTGGCACACACAATTGGGCATGTTGCTGCAACTGTGAGCATGTCCAAGGTTGCTGTTTCATTCACTCACATCATCAAGAGTGGAGAGCCAGCTTTCAGTGTTCTTGTGTCAAGGTTCTTGCTCGGAGAAGCATTCCCAATGCCGGTATATCTGTCACTGCTGCCAATTATTGGTGGTTGTGCATTAGCTGCAGTGACTGAGCTCAATTTCAATATGATTGGTAAGACTATTTGCTGAAAAAAAAAAAAACAAGGTTTAGATGAGATTTCTCATACTGTAGACATTTTTAATACGATGTAGAATTTATCATTTGTGTATATATATTTTTGGTGGTTCAATATTCTAAATAGAGAGAACACTTGATGTTTCAGGCTTTATGGGGGCTATGATATCAAATTTGGCATTCGTCTTCCGCAATATATTCTCAAAGAAAGGGATGAAGGGAATGTCTGTTAGTGGAATGAACTACTATGCTTGTCTTTCCATAATGTCACTACTAATTCTCACACCTTTTGCCATTGCTGTTGAGGGCCCCAAGGTTTGGATTGCAGGCTGGCAAACAGCTGTGTCTCAGATTGGTCCCAATTTTGTATGGTAAGCACAATTTGTATTTGTATTTGTAATTTTTTGCTGTTAGTTTTTGAATTAGTTCAACATGATTTCTTATTTTTGTACTTTTTATTTCATGTTGCTGGCCAAATTAACTTCGTGTATCCTCTTTATGAATTTTTTTTATTGGCAGATGTGAGATGTTAGTTTTGTTAATTTTCATTAACAGGGAGGAGTAAATTCAGTCTTTTTTTCTTTTCCTTCTTCCTTAACCACCCACCCAACCTTATGTCTCCCTTTATAAAATGTTGTTAACTAATGGATTTTGATGTTTACAGGTGGGTAGCTGCCCAGAGTGTCTTCTACCACTTGTACAATCAAGTCTCATACATGTCTCTTGATCAGATTTCTCCCTTAACATTCAGCATTGGAAACACAATGAAGAGGATTTCGGTCATTGTCTCTTCCATCCTTATCTTTCACACGCCTGTTCAGCCCATCAATGCTCTTGGTGCTGCCATTGCAATTCTTGGCACCTTCCTCTATTCACAGGTGCATTGTCGTCTCCTTCTAAATTGAGTTTGTTTTTTGTACTCCGAGATTCCTAAGTGAGAATCCTAAGGGACAACAAGCTTTGTGCACAGAAATTATTGTTTTTTGTTTGCTTTTTCTATCTATATCTATATTTATATCAAGTACATTAAGAGAAAGGATTATAGAACCTCCATATACACTATTCTTTAAAAAGTGCTGGATTTTGAAGCATTTAATCAGTGCAAACAAAGTCAAATAAGTCATACTAAGGCGTGCAACAGCCCCTAATATAGTTCAATTTGTTGAATGTACCTCTTCACATAAATTAGGCATTGTTACATTTTTACAGACCCAAAGAAAACTCACAAGTTGTAATATTGTGTTTTTCTCTCTTGAATATTCCAAAGAAAATTTTAAATTGTATCCATGAACAACAGAAATCACAACTAATGGTTTGCAAAGTGTGAGTGGCCGTATTATAAATGTTTAGTTTTTTTTCTACGGTTTTCTATTATTAAAACACTACTCAATTAGTGATACATGAATACATGACACATAATCATATATATAGATAGAACACAACTGACAAATTTCCATTGATTGTGTGAACAGGCTAAACAGTAAGGTGATAATTTTGAAGCTGTTAAGTAACACACGCGAACAATGACTCATGGCTGGAGCTCAAAGTGTCACTAATGAGGACTACGGCATTAATTAGCTAGTTTTGTTGTCAATAGGAATTTAAGTTTATTTCTTTTGGGCCATAGCAGGAGCATTTCTAATCACGTTTCGATCTGTGTAAATTAGCTTTAGAAGAATGGAATGCACTAAGCCGTACTTGATCTTTAGGATGTAGGTATATCAATTCTCGAAAAAAAAAATCGTTGTAAAGTCATGTAAATCAGTACTTATTATTTTATTGGTTTGTTACTTATTATTGTGCAGACTAACTTGAAAGCTCAATATTGATTATTAGACAGTCCAACATTGTTTGGTGACTTTGGTCAATGTTCAATTAGACCAATATCGTGACTAACTGACTATTCGTTAAAGGTGATGCTATTCACAATCTTTTTTAGGATGAGTTTATTTAAATTTATTTATTAAAATAAACGTTTCTTTTAATAAAATAAATAGATTTTTTTTTTAGTGTATTTGTCTAAATTATTTTTACTTAAAAAATATTTTTTACTTATTTTAAGAAGAAAATCCTATGTGTTTCTTAATAAACACTTATATAAAAAGTACTTATTTTAAAAGAAAAAGTTTAAACAAACTCACCTTTATTTTTTGCATTGTCTATTTTCTGACTTGTAATTTTTTTTCAAAAATACCTTCACAGAAATTAGTTTACATAGCTTAGTTTTTTTTTTTTTTACAATAAACTAGTTTTTATATAAAATATAAATTACATTGCCGAAACCAGTTTATGAAAGGTAGCTTTTTCATATTATGGAAATTAGTTTCCATTAAGTGAAAAAATAAAATGAGAGTTTCTACGGTACCTTTAAATTTTACGGGATTTTGATTTTGATGTTGTTAGTTTTTAACCAATAAAATTGTCATGTTATTGGTCTTCTCGTTAGTTAAAAAAAAACTTTTTTAAAAAATTAGTCCTTGATTAGAGGTTTTCATATAACTTGTCTTTTATATTTTCTGACGGAAAATCATAACTTTCTTGTTCCACTGGTCTTGGCCAAAAACTAATTTTGAAGGGTTGTTTTAAGTTTTAATAGACAGTGTATTTCAATCCTAAGTTAAGTTTCAGTGTCTTATGCTCTTTGAAATATTATACTATTTTTATTTAAAAGATACGATAAAATATATCTTAGTTTTAGTTTTACATATATATATATATATATATATATATATATATATATATATATATATATATATATATATAATGACATAAATATAAAATATCCCTAATAAAAAAACATATATAAATGGAAGGAATAGTGTAAACCATGGAAATATTAAAATAGTTACCTTTTTCTTTCCTTCATATATTGGTTTTCATCAATTTATCCCTCCATATATTTTCATTAATTGGTTTCAAACAAAAAAATATTAAAAATTATTGAGAAAATAAAACACTAGCAACCCACTAATTAATAATTTTTTTAAGGAAACTAAGTAATAATTTAAGGGTAGAATGTCGGTTTTTTTCGTAAATACATCTTCTCTTTCTTATTTTTTCTCAATTTACACTACTTTATAATTTAATTCCTAATATACACTATTTGAGACTTTCTCTCTCCTTTTTATTTTTTTAATTTAAAATATTATAAAATATAAATATTATATTATATAATTTTTTTAATTTATTTTAAAATTACTTATTTATTATTTAATTTAACCTGCATTTCTACTTACATGGACGAAGAATAAAATGAACAGTGAAGTAGAACAAAAGGTGAAACTTGCCGACAACATGGTCATAACAAACAATTGTCCTAACATATTTTCATCTTAAATTTTTTCTTCTTAGTCAAGTGTAATTGTATTTTATTGATAAATATATAATGTTCTTTCATAAGTAAGTTGTTAAATAAAAAGTCTTCTCATTTTTAATTAAATCTAATGACATAAATAAATTAATTATATTTAGTAATATAATTATATTAAAAATAATTATATTAAAAAATTCAAATTTTAAATAAAAATATTCACCTAAAAAATATGTTAAGTAAATTAAATAAAAAAATAAAAATAATTATATTTAATAATATCATTTTATTTAAAAAATTAAAAAACAAAATTATAAAATTTAGTTTAATAAATAAATAATTTTAAACCAATTAAAAAATTATATAATATAATATTTATATTTTATAATATTTTAAATTAAAGAAAAACAAAAAGGAGAGAGAAAATCACAAATAATATATATTGGAAATTAAATTATAAAGTAGTATAGATTAAAAAAAATAAGAGAAAAAAAAAGTATTTACGGAAAAAAAAAAAAAAGTAGAATGTCTACACATCTCCTAATTGATATAAAATCAAAGCACCTAACTAAAAAGGCCAGTGATTCTCGTCAGTATCAAGTGTCAATTTCACTTTATGGCTATGCATGGACATCTTCTATTTGTTAATAATGGTTTTTTTTATGAAAAAAAAATAGTTGAATCGAATTTCAAAAAGCTGGCCAGGATGAGTTTCAGAAAGACCACAAAATTTAAAAGGTTTTTCAGAAGTATTTACAAATTATTAATTTACTAACAAGATTTTTACATTATCAATTAAAATTAAATTTATATTATTATGAAATATAAATTTATTTCTTATCAAATGTATTGATTTTTGTTTCTATAATGAATTTTTTTACATATAACTAGTACTTTACCAAGACTCCCTCAAACACACACAAAACAAAACATGGAGCTTCCACTCCTAGCACATCATGCACTCTTTGCACTAAGCTTTTGCATCTCAATTTTCTTGGCATCGTGTGATGATGATTTTCTATCCGTGAAAAAGAATTCAAGTTCATCTCCATTTCCTAGCAACTTTCTTTTTGGAACTGCATCTTCTTCATATCAGGTTCTTATTTGCACCTTTTTCTCTATAATACGAGACTATATTTTCAATGACTAAATATCAAATTAAGATTATATTTCTCTCTCTCTCTCTCTCTTCTTCTTCTTCTTTTCTAGTCATATATTCGTTATTAAGTACTTACTTTGCCAAATCATGAATGGTTTTGCAGTTTGAAGGAGCTTACTTGACTGATGGTAAGGGACTAAATAACTGGGATGTTTTCACTCATAAGCCAGGTGCAGATTCTTATTCATCTATGTTACTTTATAGTGCTCCATAATTTTCTTAAGAAAAATGGTGGTGAATAGGAGTAGGGAGGAGAAAAATAGAAGAAAAAAATTTGATGAAGGTAATAAGCAACGTGATAGAAAAAGAAAGAAAGGAAGTTGATATATGAATATACTGATTGTTATTTCCTCAGAAAAAGTTCGTTGCTATGGTTCACCATGTGCGTTTACATTTCAGGCACTATAATGGATGGAACTAACGGTGATGTAGCTGTTGATCATTACCATCGTTATCAGGTATGAATTCTATTTCTGCCAAATTAAACAAGCCCATCTTGTTTCTGTAGGAAAAGATTCGATAGGGAAATCAAGATAGCGCTTTATTAAAGAAAAATAGTACTTTTCAATCACATTTGGAAGGACGTGTTTAAAAACTTATAATAATTATATAGTTTTAAAATATTTTCACAATTTTAAAACATAATTTTGTAATACAAACTTCGTAAAATTAATTTTTATTTTAAATTTAAATAAATAGATGCATAGTTAGTTCAACCCACCTTTTTTCACACAACTCATACATCGTAATTGTGATAATATATAATTTTAATGAATTTACAATCAGATATTTGCTTGCATAATTTTTCTCAAGCCGCAAGCCTTAAAATACACAATCTACTTAAATGTGAATTTTTTTCAACCAAGTTCACATGACATACGGATTAATTAACAAAGTTGACATGCGATTACGTGTCAACCGACAAACTTCTATTTCTTTTTTATTTGTGTACTTTATTAATAGATTTATTATATTAGGAAATTTAATATTTTTTGTAAGGGAGAAAATATTATGAAATTTATAATTAATTATTAAAATTCGATTTTTTAGTTGATTTTACTTTTTTATTCTAGGTTCATAGTTGAATTTTGTGTTATGTACGACAGATACAGACTAAGAAAATAAAGTCCCCTTCTTTTTTATTGTATATCGGGTTGACTTGACAATGTTGGCATGTTAAATTTATTTCAATTTGAACCATACCTAAACAAGCTACTAAAGTTAGGGTGATCTAGCTATATATATGTGTATATACTTAACTCTACTCTAATAATTGCATTAGATAAGTATAGAAGATTAGTTTAGCCTTTAGATTCATGTCTTTTATATATTACAAGATAAATATCAAATTCTAATCATATTTCCTATCTTGTAACAATAACAACGCATACACACATAGGAGATGGCTTTTTTAGTAGCTTCGGGCCCTACATATTAGGCTTCTCCAAATTTCCTTAAGACTCTGAACAGTTGCACTATCCAATAAATTAAAGAGACAAATGCATATGATATTTTGTGTCTATATTTTTCTTGCTAAACAATGTAGCTGGTTGAAAATAATTGCAAGTCCCTTAAACCTCAGCGGTTTTCATTGTTAATGTCCTTGAATATGTACATTTGTGAGAATAATAGTTTGGGTTCTTGGGGAATAGCTTGGCAGGGTCGAAGAATTTGTAAAATATAACAAATTCTTATTCTATTAACAATTTCAGCTTTGTAAACTCATAATGTTTTTTTTTAAGGAAAACTCATCATGTTATACACCAAAAAAATGTTGTTTAATATTTTTTTATTATTTGAGTTCAAGACAAAAATAATTTTTTTGTGAGATTTTACTCACTTTTTTTAAACTTTAAATTAATCACAATTTCTTTTAAATTGTTGGGTTAAGAAAAAAAAAACTTTAGAAAGAAGTAGGTGTAAAACCAATGATTATAAAAGACAGAAAGAAAACCGTCTAAAGCTTAATGAAGACCAATAAAACAGTACCCCACTCGCACCTATCTTGAAACATTGTCTCTGATTGCAATGATTGTCTTCTGTGCTGTCACAGAATTTATATTTTAAAACTAAATTATTGTATAAAATACATTAAAAATATTTTTTACATTACTTCTATTATATGAAATAAATGTGATTATAATATATAGGTAAAATTATAAATTTGGTCCTTTAATTTGTCTTTAATTTTAATTTTGGTTCCCTTTTAAAATTATTGACAAATTTTGTCCTCCTATTTTATACAATCACACAATCTTGGTCCCGTAATGCAAAATTGGACGTTAATCCTGAAGACCAAGATTGCATGATTTAATAAAATAGGAGGACAAAATTTGTCAATAATTTTAAAAGGAGACCAAAATCAAAATTAAAAACAAATTGAAAGAACAAAAAATACAATTTTACCATATTTATACAATTCAATTCAATTACAATCACACAATCTTGGTCTCCTAGTGCAAGAAGATTGCATGATTGTATAAAATAGGAGGACAAAATTTATCAATGAGACCAAAATCAAAATTAAAAACAAATTAAAAAGACAAAAAATACAATTTTATCATATTTATACAATTCAATTCAATTAGTCTTACCTTTTAGTCATACAGATGCAATACAGCTATTGATATTAAATTTAAGGATGTTTATTGGATAGTTTGATTTAATTTTTAGATAAAAAAAATTCATTCAAATCAAACATAAAATAAAATAAATATGTCATAAAATTTGATTTGTGTTAAATTATTATCTGAATTAAATTAAACAATTTTTTTATAGTTTAATTTTGTTCGATTGGATGGTTTTTATTTTTTAAATATATTATTATAATTTAAAATTTATCGATTAAATTTACATAATTATTATATTATATTATTTTTAAAAAAATTATGAATTTTTTTAATATGTTTTAATTGAAAACAATTATTTTTATTTCTATTTAACATTAATATAAAATGATGTTATCAATCTTTTTTAAGGTAACAATAATTTATACCTCACTTTATTTAACACTATTAATATTTTTTTTAATATATGAAAATAAAATATGTATCTTAATTATAAAATAAAAAAATTAATTAATTATTTAATAAAAATTAATACTAATTACTACAATAAAAATAATATAATTATAATATGTGATTTATTAAATTTGATTTATTTTTTTTATAATAACATCTTAAAATCCAACCAAACCAAAAAAAAATATATGATTTTTTAAATTTTTAGTTTTAGCAATTTTCGATTTTTTTTATTGATTTGACAGTTTTGAAATCATTTGATTCAATTTTTAACATCTGATTAAGCTTGAAAAACAGGAAGATGCGGATCGTATGGATGACCTTGGAGTCAACAGCTACAGTTTTTTCATTAATTTATTATTACAGTAAATGCGTGTAACATATCTCTATCGTTAATATGTTTAAATTAAATTCTTATTCTGTTAATGGTTTAAGTATATAAATTCATAATGTTTATGAATATTTTAAGTTTTATTAGATAAAAATTATATTCGATAAAAAATTATATTTTTTTAAAATTTTCTTACCAAAAATTAATTAAACCAGAATTTTATCGTTTTCAGTAACTATCAATGTCTAAATTTTATATATATATATATATATATATATATATATATATATATATATATATATATATATATATATATATATGTGTGTGTGTTAATTTAGTTTATGCTATTAGAATTGTCAATAATTTATATATTTTTAAAATAATTCTTAAAGTTATTGAGTTTTTTAATTTTTTTCACTTAATTAATTAATACATCCTTACTTAAGAGTGTTTTTATATAAATAAATAGAAAAGTATTCAAAAGAATTTTTATAAAATAGACCCGAAATAACAATTTAAGAAACGTCGTATTATCATGAATGAAAACGTATATAAACACGTAAAAAATATTCATTGCAATTTGCAAAACCAGTAATAATAATTATAAACACAGGGTAGACAATAATTCACCAAAAATAATTAAGACAGCATAGACAAAGACAAAGAACACACATCTCAACCGCAACTGTTTTGAAACGTGTCTGGTCGAAATATATGTGCTTATTGGTTTTACAATTCAAATTGATATTCAAATGGTATCTAAATGTGTGATTAGTCTTAATTTTAGTCATATAGCTAATTATATTTCATTGATATTCAAATCGAAAAACAGGAGGACGTGGATCTTATGGATTACATTGGAGTCAACAGTTATCGCTTTTCTTTATCATGGGCCAGAATTTTGCCCAGTAAGTTTTCTTATTAAAAAATTTGGTTTGATTACTGGATATTCAATATTATAATTTTACTCTCTTGATTCCAATGGCATCTTTTAAATATTACGGTTATATAATTTTGATTTTAGCATAGGTCTTTTATTTAATATTTAATAGAATTTTTTTCGTAATGATAATGACACAACAATTATTGTGTTGTTAATTAACACATATTAGTGTCGCATAAAAAAACAGATATTGATATGACTTAATTATATTTTTTTATTTTTTATTGTTGTGATTTAAAAAAATTAAAAATATGATTATGTCACATTAGATTAGATTAATTATTATGTGAATTGACACATTAACATTTAGTGTTTTATTAGAAAAATATATCATATATTCAATAATTAATAGAGGATCAAAATTACACATTATAGTATGTGGAGGACTTAATTCATCCAATTGAATTAAAAGATCAAAATTAAAGAGTACCTGATACACTGATCGTGAAATTAAAGCCTTGAAAATAACAAAGTGCATTTACTTTTATTATGTCTAACTCTTACGTTTTAAATTTTATTATCCAGAGGGTAGATTCGGCAAGGTGAACTGGGCTGGCATTGATTATTATAACCAGCTAGTTGACACAATTGTCTCTAAAGGTCATTTTGTGTAACCCAGCTTTGCATCTCCTTAATTGCTTAAACTTATTTATTAAAAAAATCTTTAAAAAAAATAAATAATTCTTCACTTTTAAATATGTTTGTTTAAATTTATTTTCATAAAAAAATAAATTTATTTTTTAAGTAATAAACTATATTTGTTTCTTAAAAAAATGTTTTTTAAAAAATAATTATCTTTTTTTAGTTTAAACAAACGGGCTCTTGACTAGTGTGAATAATTTTACTTTACATTTTTTTCTTCTTTTTTCTGATTTGGTTTCAGAAATAGAACCTTTTGTCACAATGTCACATTATGACATTCCTCTGGAACTTGAGGAAAGATATGGAGGTTGGCTAAGTCCTGAAATCCAGTAAGTACACCATATCAATGACAATATACAATAATTTAAGAGTAAGGTCGCAAATATTTTGGTAAATGTAAAGTTTTCTTATCTTTAGGGAGGATTTCAAGTATTATGCAAACATATGCTTCAAGAATTTTGGAGACAGAGTCAAATACTGGGTCACCTTTAATGAACCAAACGTTGCAACTATTCGTGGTTATAGAACAGGGATGTGGCCACCTTCTCGTTGCTCTGGTTCATTTGGTAATTGCAGCTATGGTGGGGACTCAGAGAGGGAACCTTTCATTGCAGCTTCTAACCTTCTCTTATCCCATGCGGTTGCCGTTGACCTATATCGAACCAAATATCAGGTAAGATATGAATTTTGTTATCAAACTTAATTAAACATCGATATACTTTGATCAATTGTAACTTAATTAATTAATTAATTCAAAATTATTTTGGATATAAATTTTAAACTAAGTATTATATAAAAAAAATTGTATAAGAGTATCATTATTAATCTTCCAGATCATTTTTTTGGCTAGTTGAGATGATTGAAAGAAATTTGTTTTGCTAATTGTAAAAATAGTGTGTGAAATACACTTCAAAATAAGCTAAAATATAGTGAGGAGCGCAACAGTCTTACTTTTATAATGTAAGAATAAATTAAAAGATATTTTTCTTATATAAAAATTTAAACAAACACATCGAGAAAATTATAAATTAGTATATTAAAGTGATTTCCAACGATCAATTTATTTTTTCCAACAACTATTTTCTCATACCTTCGGAACGTTTTAATTATTGAAAATAATTTTATTTAATTTTACACATTTATCATATATATAATAAATTAATTAACTTTTAAAATAATTATTTTAAAGTAATTCGAACAATAATTTATTATTAGAAGACAGTATAAACCTATTATACAAAGTAAACATTTAAAATACATTGATACTAAATACAAGACTAAAAACTAGAAATATAAAAAAGAAAGGAAAATCCATGGATAGTAAACGGAAAAGAATCAATTGTGACAGCGTTGGTTGGCGGTTGCACATTTTTGGTAAAGTGGACCTATGCTGCTGGGTTTACCTTTTTTGTGGGGTTAAGCCTACGTGGTTGAGTTGACTGCAGCCAAGTGGGCTCTTAGGATGTGCATTATGCTGATCCGTTGAAAAGAAAAAATTATAGAGGTCGCTCTCATTTTGGTGTTATAGGGTGGAGGAAAATCAAGAAAAAAGATATAGATGTTATATTTGATGTGATGAATGTAAGTTGTTAAGAGAATGATATTTTATTTTTAGAAACCACTCAAGGGATAAGAGAATTGAAAGTAATTGATATCTAATATAGAGGGAGGGAGAGAGAAATAGATAGTTAGATAGTTTCATGGTATACTTAATTTGTTTAGTTATTAATACATTAATTGTCTTTAAAAATAAAGTATTTAAATTGTTTAGAAGGTGTTTATTTGTGTTTTTATTTTCTATTTCCACTTTTTTTATTACAAAGTTGTCACATTATTTTTTAATCTATTTGATGTTTTTAAAGATTTATTTATATAGAAACAGTGAAAACAACTTTTCTTTTGGTTTTCTTCCGGTACATATATTTTTGAAAACACAAACAGATTCAGAATAGTGCTGTAACTTTGTAAATAGAAAGTAAAAACAGAAAATAAAATTGCAATATTATGAGAAAGGTGTGCTACTATATATTAATTAATGCACTATACTTGAATATCAGAAAAAACAGGGAGGGAAAATTGGAGTTGTGATGAATGCTATATGGTTTGAACCTGTCAGCAACTCCTGGAAAGACAAGTTAGCTGCTGAGCGAGCTCAATCATTTTATATGAATTGGTAAATTAAGTCTTTTAATTAGTTCTTGCTATTGGATGATGAGTTGTTGATGGCCTCTCAAAGAATTTCTAAGACCGTGACATATATGCAGGTTTTTGGACCCAATTATCATAGGGGAGTATCCAGCAGAAATGCATGAAATATTAGGACAAGACCTCCCAACATTTTCAAGATACGACGTGGAAAAACTCAAGTCCGGGTTAGATTTCATTGGAGTAAACCACTACACCAGTGCCTTTGCCAAAGACTGCATCTTCTCTGCGTGTGAACAAGGACGAGGGTCTTCAAGGACTGAAGGTTTTACTCTAAGATCGCCACAAATGAATGGTATCAGCATTGGAGAACCGGTACGAAACTCTTTATATAGCTTTTCATTATTGAGGACCATGCACGTTCAATTTGGAAAATAATTTTAACTATAGGGAGTTATTGCATGTAGACTGCACTTGACTGGTTGTATGTCCACCCACAAGGCATGGAGAAGATACTGACTTACTTAAAGCACAGGTACAACAACATACCAATGTTCATTACCGAAAATGGTGAGTAAAAATAGCTCTCGACTCTATTATTACATGTTAGTAATCTCCATGTGATACTTAATTAGTTGAGTTTTTAAATTTAATAGAAATAGTTAATAAGACTTTTACATGTCACCTGGAAATTGACTAAAATCATATGTATTTGAATTTGATGCTCTCAAACCATATAATAATTTATTCTATAATCTCCCTTCATTGGTTTTAATTGTATTGTCCTGCATATATAGGAATTGGGATGAGGGAGAATTCCAACCATGCCACTAAAGAAATCATCAATGATGTCGAAAGAGTGGAATACTTGCGTGGTTACTTGGATTCCTTGGCAACAGCAATAAGGTTGTTGTCATACCCATCTTAGTTTGCAAAACATGCATACCAAACTTCCACATATTTTTTGTCTTAAATATTAGCAAATAACTAATTAGAAAGCCATATATACCTTGATCAAGATCACCCCTTTTGGTTAAGAAATTGTTACTTCAATTGTACATGAATTACAGGAAAGGAGCAGACGTGAGAGGGTACTTTGTGTGGTCCTTGCTTGACAACTTTGAGTGGACTGATGGATACTCTATAAGGTTTGGACTTCATCATGTGGACTATGCAACTCTCAACAGAACCCCAAGAATGTCTGCATTTTGGTACAAAAACTTCATTGCTCTTCATGCCCCTCGTGCAGGCACAAGACCTCAGCATACTCAAGAGTGACGAACAATGGAATGATATATAGTTTACTTTCAAGGAAGAAAATAAGCAGTCATTTTCTTTAATGGCATGTTTAGTTTAGGAAAGAAAGTGAAAGGGAAAAAATAGAAAGAAAAAAAAAAGAATAGAAAGTGAGTTGATTATATAAGTTATTACCGTATTTCTTTTTCCTAGTTTGGTTGTGAAAAAAATGAAAGAGAAGAGAAAAAATATATGTATAATGATATAAATATCTTTAATAAAAAAATAAAGTATGTTAAAATGTGTTATTTTATATATAGCAACTTTCATCTCTTTTGAAAAGATTGTAAAAATTGAATCCCACTTAGAGTTTATTTGATTTGTTAAAATTATAGTATTGAACTGGATAAAAAGAATAGGACAAGAAGAATAAGTCAAGACAAAAACATAAGTTAGAAGATAATTTTTTATCTTATGTATTGTTTGACAAATAATAAACAATACAAATAAAATAATATAAAATTTACTAAAATACCTAATATTAATTATCCTAATAGATATCAAATTTAAAGAGTTTACCAAAATATATAAATAAAAAAGAGATGAGAATAAAAAAATTTGGTGTTTCATTTTTTAAATGATTATGTTGGTTAGTTGCTACTTTTTTCAGTTATTAAAAAAATATGAAAAGAGATATATGTGTCTTTTTAATAATTTGTACTTGAGCAATGAAATTTCACAATTGAAATCTAGGACTAGATAAGTTCTTTCTTCTTTCTTCATTGATTGTCTCGATGTATTCAAAAATCCGATAGAAAATTTTTTGATAGTACATTTTTATAGTAATAGTATAAAATGAAGGTTCTTCACATTTCACATTATTAGTTTCGGACTAAAAACTAAGTATCAATTAAAATCGGAATATGGTAAATTGGTTTCTTAGAATTCATAAAGGAGATTTTATATTTCTAGAATTCAATTAGATGCCAAATCTATAAATATACTTTTTGTGGTTGTTGAAGATATTTTTTCTATTTTATTCTATATTAATTCAAAATTAAAGAAATTGAAATAACAATTGAAATAACAAAGTTATTTTTCTTTGTTTTTGTTTTAATATTCGTTTTTCTTTCTAATAGAAATAGAATTCTATTCTAGAATAATATATAAAATAATACGAAAGATTTTCATTATCATTAGATTACAAAAAGTTGTCTCATGATTTTTTAAGTAACAAAAATTAGAGATTTTGTTGTGTCCTCATATATTTGATTTGTGTTATCTCCTAATTTTTTTCAAATCAAACATAAAAACAAAAATATTTATTTTGTCTAATACCATAATTTTTAACGAATTATAGACATCCTTAAACTATTTATCATACCTTCCTTTTAAAAAACACTACCAAATAAGTAAATGGTAGTAAATCTTACGATTTTTCCTCCCTTGTCCCTTCATTCCTTCTCCTTTCACTCATTCCAATTTCCAAATGATGCACAAGGGTGTAACCAAGTGGAGAAAATCAAACACTTTTATAAGCTCAAGTTTTGCAACACGAAAATAATTATGTCAATAAACTTTAATCATTTATTTAACAAGTTAAATTTAAAGATGTAGCTTGATTTGTTAAAAAAAAAAGGCTTCAATTTAGGTTTTTGAAGCTTTTTATTATTTAAATTTTTAAAAATGAATAAGTTTAATGAAGGTGAAGTTAATTAAAAGTGATAAATTTAAATGTTAAGGAATGACAAGTTTTGTTTTTTTTAAAAAAAATCTTATATTAAGTATTGAAGGATTCACAACGACTCATGTACATTATTCAATCATCTGAATTAAACTTCAAGATAAACTATAATTAAAATATTTTATTAAAATTCAAAATTATTATAAAGAATAAAATGTTAAGGGATGCGTTGCTTGCTTGGTCCTCGCGTGGCATTACAACTGAGATATTACTATAAGATTAAAACTGTTTGAAAAGAATTCCAAAACCACTACCAAGTTAGTACAAGCAATTGATTGCCAAGCATAAACAAGGCTCCCTTGCCAAAACACGACAGAGAATGGGAAATGCCAGTACAAACAATTTGAGGTTGATGCGAGCTTAAGGCATTAATAACACAGCCTGATCAGATGTTTCCAATAAGTTACAACATTTTCTTAGTTCTTTCAATCTCCTAGTAAAATACATGAATTAAACTCTCTTTTCAAAAAGACTTCTTTATCCGTGAAGATCCAAACATCTGGTTTACCTGTTCAGACTTGATTCTGCTAGAAAGGGTGGTACAAGGCTCACCAGTCACCAGTATATGACAGCATGCACGATTTAAATCCCTATATGAAGCTCCTCTTCTTTTCCATTTATTTGGGTTTCTCTTTTCAAACCAGCAATATTTTCATTGCCCTCCCCTCTACAGCAAGAAAATATTGCATTCCTATGCCACAGAAGGAGAAACCAGCATACAGTGATCCGTGACCACTCTTCCACCTTCTGAATATCTGCATCTGCATTCAAAAACATTTCTTTGTTTTTCAGGCAAACAAATCAGCCGCACAACTGAATCAGGATGTTTTCAATTTGAATGATAGTATACTCACTTAAAACTGAGGCAAGATGAAAACATAGCTATAAAGGTGATCCATATCCTCAACCCAAGCACACATCATTTCAAGCATTTTAACACCTCCACCAAGGTGAACTAGCTTCGTAAAAGTGTTCATCATCATCCCATGAAATTTGACATGCTTGAAGGCCAATTGCAACACTCGGCTCTTTTCCATGTTGTGCAATCCAATTTACAACCGCTGTTTCTTTTTCACTCTCACTACTGAAATCTTTCTTGTATTTTCCAAACGGATTAAGTCCAGGATTACTCATATTCGCAATTGCAGCTGGCATATACATAGAATCACCAATTAATGGTGCCTTATAGGCAGCAAATTGAGCTCGAATCTGCATTAAAATTGAAGTTACTATTCAGGTACAAAACAGAGTTTCCTTTTTCCTAAAAGATAATCAAATAAAAGAAATAACAAGATTTTCTTTATTTAGGCCCTGTTTTGATAAGTTTCTCTATAAACCCTTGTAAGAGAAGAAAATAAGAAGGAAAAAAGAAATAAGTTTCTCCATTAAGTTGCAATTAACTTATTCATAAGCTAATTTTAGTTTATGGGAGAAATTTATTTCTTATTCTCTTCTCCTATAAATACTTAAGAGAAGTTTATCCAAACATAACCTTGTTCAATATAATTATACCCTTTGAAACACTGCCAAATGGCCACTAGCTGGTTCACCATTCATATAATAGAATCCAACATTTAAGTGGTTGAAAGAAAACATAAAATGACAGCTGGCAGACCTGATGTGTTTTACCAGTAAGAAGGTTGATTTTGCACTCATATGCATAATCTTGAGAAGGCCACCCACAGTCTTCAATACAATACTTGTCTTGTATAGCAGTAGCTGGCCAGGGAACCTTTCTGCATTCCAGGACCTCAAGTTGACACAGATGCCATCCCTTGATAAAATCTGCAGTCAATCAACCTACTGGGTTGAATCCACAAAACAAAACCCCTTTTTTGGAAACTTTTAACCCAAGTCACATAGCAAACAACTGTTTCAAAAGTTAACTTTTGATACAAATGCCTCATCCATGGACACATCATGCTGCTGTAGTACACTAGGCTAGTCTAAACCATTCAAATTATACTCAGTCAAAGAACATACGATCATATATGTTCATTAACATTAAGTAACTAATTTCCATATTTGGTAATGCACCTAACCAAAGTATATGGTTGAAAAGTACATGATATCTCAATTTCCATCAAGTAGTGTAAAACGAATACATTATTCTCAAGAGCAACACTTTGCCTCCTATTATTCCTTTCAAGAAGTGGAATATTGACTATCAGCCAAATCTAAAGTTAAGCTTATGAGCCACCAATACCATGAGGCCTGGTCTTGGCTTCTCCTGCAAGCTGCTAAAGACAGTCATTCAAACATTGAAAGCACACCTAACTATTACTATCTAGCTACTTCTAGAACAATCTTTCTTAGCTAATCACTCCAGGTCATGTGGTTACCTTCAGAAATAAGTCTAGGAGCCATGTCAATAGGACGCATATAGTGGGTAATGATTCCAGTTGGCAAAGGAAAAGCTGCAAGAGCAAGATAGAACTTCTTCACCTTTTTCTCCTGGAAAAATAATTGCACAAGTACTCCTCAATAACATGAAAAATGCAATACCAGATACAATTAATTTTTATTTTCACTTGGTGAAGAAGGCACTCTTTCATACAGCAGAACACCATCTAATGACGAAGGTCAAATAGCTCATTTCTCATAGGAGTGTGACTTTTCAAGTAGTAGGTTATTCTGGCATAAGATATGAAATGGCATCATAGACATACCCTGATTTTGCCATGAAAGACGGAGCAATACTCTTTAGTCCTAGCCAATACCACACTGCATGTAATAACATTCTGTCACAATCTATAACAGTCAGAATGACAAGGAGCAACAATTATTTTTAACTATGTAATACCAGCCTTCAGTGCAATTATCAATTTGATGGGTAGTCATCAAAGGGGTTGTCATTCCCAAGGCACGAGTTGCAAAGGTTGCACAACTTTCTTCAATGTTGTCAGTAGTCCCACCTACCTAAAAAAGATTTTCAAAAAATTGCAGAGAAACCCTAAGCAATTAATTAATTAATCGTGTAAACATATCAACAAGTTTAAAGACACATCAAAAAGAAACTAGAGTTATTTAATTGAGTCTCTATATTAGTAATGTAAGGTATAACCCATTCAAGGCCAGCATAGAACCTAACTTAAATAAACATACTCCACCCTAAAGCAGACCCTGAATAGTGAATACATAACAATAACCAATTAGCCTTGTCTAAGTAACAATTTTCACTCGCTAGATGTAGAACAGATGACCATTGCCAATAAAATTTACAGCACTCTGCACTATCTAGCATAAAAATTGCAGAAACAATCCTATTGGGCACATATACGAGCATTAATAAATTTTTGATTTCGTACTGTGGGATTGATTACATACTGATGTACCAGCAGGTTTATCCAAAACTACGTAGGATTCCGCCACAGTTATGATCCTTGATCTCCAATCAATCTCATAGCACCTAAAAAGGGCTTTAAAAAGTCAAAAATATCTTGCCTCCATAACCTAAAAGTTAAAAATTCAAATTCAAACAAACATTTTGACTGTACCTAGGAGAGCGTTTCGGGTGCACATGCACTCGCAAATAAGTCCCTGGCTCAACAAATTGATCCACGTGAGTTACGCGGAAAGTTTTCTGTGCCTCTCGCACAGTTTTGCCTTTGATGGAAGCTCTTTTACGCAACACCGAAGGTTCCGTTACTTCTTTGAATACCCTAATTTGCTCTTCGGTGGCATTCGGAGGAGGCTGGGGACAAACAAGAGCGTAGTACACAGCTCCAAATTGAATCAGATCTGAAACGTACCTTCACAAAATGAAACCTAGCATTTAATCCAACGCAGACAAAACGAGAAATTAATCAATAACATGATACGCAGAGGCATAGACAAACACGCTTACAAAGGAGGAAGATCCAGAGCCTTGCAAATATGTTCCAACACAGGTCCTCCTTCTGATACAACTAAGTGTTCAATTCTCGGTGGAGTTTTGTGCGATGGACATGGAAGCAACCGGTCATACTTCCGGAAACTTAAATAGAAACAAGTTCAGTATCAAGCAACATGCGAAGGTAGTAGAAAGGAAGAAAGTAACTATTTGAGAATCAACGCGAAGGTACCTATCGGAAGAAGAGGTGGCGTTTAAGATACCGGCGTCGGTTGTTAAGAATTCAGCTTCACCGGCGAGTGCAGTGTTACTGTTGTGTGAACTCCGACAGCACCAACTTGGAGGGTGCTTGTTACGGTTATTGACGAGCGCTGCTCGCGAGATGCGAACTGCGCGCGCCGCCGCGGGCATGGCGAGGCTCCGGCAGCTACCAGAGAACAACATTGACGCCACCGTCATCGCCACCGAGGTCATGCTTACTTACACTCCTGTGACGTGTCTTCGACTCCGAGCTTCCTCTTCTTCTTCACAATTATCAGGTTGGGGCGGGTTTTGATTTGAAAAAATGTCGGCCCGTTATTAGAGGGCTCAATCTTGGTGCCACATGAAGTTAGTAATAAATGTATCTTGAAACGCATTTCCAGATGAAAAAAAACACAAAATATTGTATAATAATGATGAAAACATAGTATTATATAATGAATATGTAATGATGATAGTTTAAAATTAGGATTTAAAGAATAATAAAGATAAAATAAAAATAAGATTTTAGATAGGATTTAAAGAATATTAATGATAGGATGAAAATAAAACTAACAAATATGTATATAAGATAAACATTTATCATCTTTTTTTTTATTTCTTATTAGTCATCTTAATTCTTAAGTGATATTTTTTAAAATTAGTGTTTAAATACTAATAAAGATAATATGAAAATAAGATTTTAGATATGATTTAAAGAACATTAATGATAAGATGAAAATAAGACTAATAAACATAAGTATAAGATAAATGTTTATCATCTTTTTTTTTTATTTCTAATCAACCATCTTAATTCTTAAATGATATTTTTATTAAAAAATATATACCTATTTCGGAAGTATATCTCCAAAATTATAAATCATAGTTCCGAAGATACATTTTATAAATACGTATATGTAGTTCCATAAAGACATTTTTGGAAAGCAAAAAAGGATGCACTTCTTTAAGAAAAAAATGTATAATGGGTAAATGAGAGGTAGAGAGGAGAATATAGGGATGTAATTAGTAAAAATGAGGATGTAAATAACAAGAGCCTATTTATTTTAGATTTAAAATGAATATAAGGATATTTCAATTAACGACAAGTTTTTTAAATAAAATTATTGATATTTAATTTAAAAAATAAAGATGAAAGATAGTAGATTGAAATAAATAAATAGTTTTTGGAAGATCTTCACTTGATTTGTAGGCAAAAATATTATTGTTACGTGAACTCAGCTCAATATATTTCTTCATTATCCTAGAAATGATTCTACTCAGCATACCCATCACCAATTAATCATGTATGTAAATATAATTAATTTTGTGTCCTAAATGAATAATGAATAAATGTAATAACTCTTGTGTTTTTTATTATTATCATATGTAAAAAAAAAATTGGTCTAACAATAATTACAAATTAGGAATGGAATTAATTCGTGACTGAGTGATTTGAACACCTATTGTATCTAAATCACGACAAAAAATATACAATAATCACTAATGGTTAAAATTATCTGACAGTAATTTATTTTGTCACACAAGTGTCTAAAAATAAATAAATGTGTATATATACAATTATCAGTCTACACTTATGACGCAAAAAATTAAATATGTCTCACTCACAGATAATTAACAGTGTCATGAGATTCTTAAAAGTAATTACTGTATATATCAGACTGGATGTAGTTTTCGGCTATACATTCTTCGTTTTCCTTTGGTTTATAGCAAATGATAAGACCAGTGATAAGAGCATGCACGATATATATTACAGTGGTCTTCCTGCGTGTAATCATGTTTTTTCAATCCAAAGTGTAAGTTGCGTATATCATACTAAATGGACCACAAACAACGTAAACAAAGAGGTCAGCTCAAGAACTTTAATGCCAAATATATTGTGGTTGCCAATCTAGCAGAAAAATGCTGATTAATGTGCATTGCATTGTTGTCAGCTATAGCCTTGCCATGTTAATGCAGTAGCAAAAAGTGATAACTGACGCTTCATATAAATTATGCTCCCTATTCGAATGCACTATTGTTCATGTACAACATTAAAATGTTGACTAATTATAGTTGTTTTGGGCCATAAATTCCATGTTGCCATTTTGTTCACAAAATATACATGTGCGGTACACCTTGGATGATGTCTTCTGCTATGTTTACCTGTGAAGCTCAACATTGAATTTTGGACCTGGGTACAAGAATTCAATGGCAGCAGCAAGGGAAACTTTGAGTTATATAAATATCCTTCAACTAAAATTTAAGTGCTGGAGTTAGGTTTTTGGCGACTTAAAAATATAAAAAATTAACGATATAAGGATTCAATTAAAATATATTTTAATTTAAAAGATCTAATATTTAATTTTATACTTCAATTACTTTTTTATTAGTTAAACATTGTGCTGAATTTTTCTAAAATTTATTTATTTAGTTGTACCGATTGGGAAGGGAGAGTGTTGAGTGAATAACCAATTAACAAGCCTCCATTTTAAGAGGTATTTAATTAAGTGAAAGCTGGTATTGAAACACTCCTTTTCCGAAGTGAGTATCAGCTAAAAAAAAACTAGCAAGATTTCTATGTTCCTAATTTAAGTCTGTTTTGGTGCTTATCTCTTTTGGTGACATTTGGAACTTCACCCTCCTCCAACATCATCCTCATCATCGCATTATGTGCACTCCATTACTTATTGAACTACTCAAACCAGCATCCAACCAAATTTGTCCCCCGCAACTTGAATCTCTAATCTGTCACTGCTCAAGAATCGTTGCTTTTGAAAGTATATGTAGTGGGGATAAATAGCCAGCTAATGTCAAACAAATTAAAAGAAGAAAAAATAAAGTGTTATATGATCTAATGGGTTGAGGAACACCTTGATCTCTGATTCAGAAAAAAAAAATACTTTAAGAAAATAAATAAAATAAAAACAGGGAGTATGATGAATAAGAAGGGAGTGAAAAAAAAATAGCACCCCCGTTTATTGTGTGTCTTTATCAATTTTGGTCTAGGTTTCGTATTTGTGTTGGGCTACCGTGTCATGGATTTAGATTGGTCTGCAATTCTGTAGAGCGCAAATTCATTTGAAAAGAAGTAATATACCGAAAATGTAAAATAATTAGAATACTTGAAACACATGTTGCTAATCCTTTTCATCAAGAGTCTAGATCGACTTAGCTGTTACACACTTCTCGATCTGCTGCGAAATGGTCCCATCTCTCTCTACTCTCAGTTCTTTGTAGGGTAAGCTATTTACTAGGTACGCAAGAGTGAGTAAAAAGCTTATTCAAATGGAATATCGAAATACGATGCTGAACAAATTATAAAACTACTAGTATAAAACAGAAAATAAATAAAAGAAAACAGAAGATGCTTCTAATTCATCACATGCATTATCTTAATTTCAGTTTGTCAATCGTGATAAACTTGTGAGATCGTTATTTGACTCTGAATTCCGAACATATAACCTATACATGAATATAATTTTATGTCAAATTTTGCACATATATAAATATTTATTTTCATAACTCAAATGATTTATAGCACGATCGAATATTAAAAATATAACCATTCACTCTATAATTTAAATATT
Source organism: Glycine soja (assembly GCF_004193775.1). Taxonomy (NCBI): domain Eukaryota; kingdom Viridiplantae; phylum Streptophyta; class Magnoliopsida; order Fabales; family Fabaceae; genus Glycine; species Glycine soja. The sequence continues at coordinate 8,301,362 of NC_041016.1, forward strand.
TAGACGATTTCATGTAGACTTTTTATTTACAACATAACATGTTAAATTCAGATTTTAAACTTGTTTGAAAATAAGAAATTTAAGCCTAACTCGTTTAATTCATTTATGGTTTAATTATTTTTAAATTTAACATATACCTTCATATTATAAAGTTAATAGTAATAACATATAACTTTATACTCATAAATATTATAAAATAAAAGGTAAAATCTTTGATGAAAAAAATAATTACTTATTTCAATAAATTTATGATCAACAATTTAAAACTAATCCTAAAAATTAAAATTAATTAAATGATGTATATAAGATAATAATAAAAATTACATTTTCAAATAAATATAATACATAAATTTACAACAATCTAAGTCACACACAACATGTACATATATGACCTATTTGCAAGTTATTGTTTTTTTTTAAGTTTGCAAGTTGTTATTGGTTTTAATCTTATAAAATTTGAGTTTGGCTCATTTAAACAATCAAATTTATATTTAAGTTTGTACCTATTTATTTAACTAAATTAAATAAGCTTAATTAATTATTTAATAATTTCAGTAAATTTACAAAATAGCTCAATTCGTTATAGCTTCACTTATTTTCATACAATTCTTAAATATTTTACAATTTGTTTTTATCCTGTTTTAAAGACTATGAATGGTCCTCAATCAAATAGGTCAAAGACTAATTATACTTGTGATGTGTGATTGTTATTAGTTCAAGAAAAATTTTACACGCGCTAGAAATCGAAGGTAAATTCTCCCATTAAATAAATCATTTGTAAATCCAACAAAGTTTTGTATCACTGCACCAACCTATGCAAAATATTTTACAGCCATCATAAACAAAATAAAAATGATAATAAAAATTATGTGAAGAAGTTAAAATTATTTAATGTAAAAATGATATTAATTTCATTTAGCAATGTATTATAATTTAAAATGAACAAATAAAAAGAACTAAGTAAGATAGTAAATTCTTTTTTTTTTACAAAATCTTTTTATTTATAAATTTCAATCCTTTCATTTGCATATGTAATATGTGTTTTTGGTTTAATTTATGTTTAAAAATAAGAATTAATCATTTTAGTCATTTTTTAATAAAATTATTTATTTTATAATATACTTTTTATTTTACATTTTAAAAACAATAATGGATCATAAATACAGTAGGATAAGATGTATTTCTTTTTAAATTATTATGTTATTAGTGTAAAATATCAATTATTTTTTATCCATAACTAATTTATTTTAAAAGAATATGATTAACCATTTTCAGTAAAAAAAATTATCTAAATCATAATTTTTTCATAAAAACTTTTACATTATTACTATAAATAAAATTACATTATTTAAGAGATGTGAACTCAATTTCTCTTGATACTACGATGTTAGATAAAAAAAATAAAAAAAAATAGAATTTCTTCTACTACCATGGCTTCCAAGATTTTACGTCTTGTCGTTTCCGTCCAGAATTAATAATTTAGATCCCCTGATGATGCAAGAGACCAAGGAATCTTCTTAGATTTTTTTTATACGTTTATTAGCATTTCAAAAATAGAGAGAGAAACAGAAATGTTGAAGACAATGATATTGTTTTTTTTTTTTTTCATTTTTTAACACTTCTGAACACATGTTGCAAGTCTTAACTATCGAAAATGCATCTTCCTTCCATATGCACGAACGATAAAGCATTTATCTTTTGTATTTTGAGTCAATTGCAATCTGAGAAGCCACTTGAAATTATGAGATTAATTTTTCTTTTATTTTCTTAAATTTTTATTCTTTTTCGTGTTCTTTTTGTTATCGAATACTTGTCTTTAAATTATACTATTTTCTTTGGGCTCATTTATAATTGAGATGTAGTCTTTCATATCAATGTATGTCTTTTTTTTCTTTTATTTCTGCGCCAACCACTATTTTTTTTTTCAATTTTTTCATGTTTTATTTTTCCAAATTTTAACCTTTGAACTTTTCTGATTTTGTTTTAATGAAAAAAAATGTTATCTAAAATACTTGAAGGACAAAAAATAAAATAAAAAAACATAATTTGTAATAATTAAAAATAAAAAAAAATATACTAAAAAATACTAAATTAGCAAGATTAAAAAAATATTTAAATTTTTTTAAATGGTTTGAATCATCCTGTCTTTAATTTTTGTGAAATGTAATCAACTGGTGAGAACCTGGTTTGTCTCAATCGAAGCCGAATCCAAGGCAAGATCTTGAGCATTCATGTCTTACGCGTACGAAGTTTGACAGAACATACTGCGCTATCCATCTCTATGAAGCATCCAACTTAATGTCTTGTGTTTTCACTCCATCGATCGTCAAAACTTCATCTTTCTAGATGCCCTCTTCTCTTGGGTAAGTTCATCTAGATGCCCTAATACAATAACATTATTCATTTTTACACTAAAAAAACTAAATTATATAGTAAATCCTGATTCTAGATATTAAGATTGTGAAGGATTGTCGGTAATCCCTAAAATTAAAAGAATAATAAATAAATTTATAAAATTAAATTCTGTCAATCAAGTTTATGTTTAGTACACCAAAAAAAAAAAAAAACTTCATCTTATAATTAGTTATAACATCCAACATATGAATCAACTAAGAGATGTTTAACCAAAGATTTTATATTCAAGTCTTAAATATTCATTCATGTTAAATATTTAAAGGAAAAATTTTATTATTTATTATGATCATACTCAAAAGTTAATATGAGATTGTTTTAGTTTAATAAAAAAATTTAAATTCATATTAAATATTTAGAGAAAGAATTTTGTTATCCATATTGATCATATTCAACTCAAGTTACATTACTTTTAGTAAAAAAATACTTGTGATATAAAGAAAAAAAGTTACAACTAATCATCTAATAATTATATTAAAAAATAAAAAAATGTAAACATTATCTAACGACTATTTTGTCACGAATAGTCAATAAATACAATAACTAATGCTAATAATCATAGCTTCTATATTTTTTTTACCGGAATCATAACATTTTACAATAATTTTTAATAACCGAAATATTTTATTTTCAAAAATCAAAATCACTAATTCAATGTTTAATTCAAGAACTAAAATAACATTAATTATCTAGCAATAGTGATTTACTCTCTATTTTTTTCCTATTGCACTTCCTCCCTTCCTCTCTCTGCCCATGAGATGGAGAAAAAAATAAAAAGTGTATAGATGATGGATACCAAAAATAATTTTTCTCATGTGAATTTTTCATACAAAACAATTTTTTATGTTTATCTCCTTTTTATTAAATATACACAAATTAATTTTAACATTAAAATGAGAATTTTGTTGCCTATATGTTGGACTTGAGCAAAATTACTTTTAGTAAAAAGTATTTATAGTCTCTAAAAAAATGTATAGAAATTTTAATATGATCTCACTTATTTTATTTAAATTTCCACGTGATATGGTTATGTGAAAATTTGTCAGGAAAGCATCATTCCCAAAAATACTCATCACTCTTATAAACTAAATAGAATAGATTTTTTAATAAAAAAAGAAAAATTTTCCTTCATTTTATTAGATAAAACCTTTATATAAACTTCACGTTATTTTATAGATGGAATCGTGAGCAAATTATCTTTACACAATATCATTGATTTGGTGCTAAGTTCAAATTTAGACTATTATAATTTGAGAAGATATTTGGAAACTAAATAACTATAAGGGGAATTGGCCCTTATGAGTGCACTTCTTTGGTTGGGGGATGAAAGAAACTTGTGAAGAAAGAATAAAGATATGTGGCCCTACCCAAAATAATTTGTTCCCACAAGAGACAAGATTTTGGTGAGAAGTGAGAAAATATGCTCTCTGTTTTCACTTCCCATCCAATACTCCTCTTGGCTTATCTTTCGTCTGCCTCCTTTTCGGCTTTTCTCTTTCGCGGCCCACGTAGATCCAATATAATAAATGGTAGAACCAAAACCAGAAGAAACATTAATGCACAAATTCTGAGTGATAATCGGAATAAATAAAGGTCATTTTAAGAAAATTAGGACAACATAGTAGTTCAGGACAAATAAATATAAGTGATAATAGTATTACTTAATATTTATTTTATTTTATTTATAAGAATTAATTTCACACGTTGTCAAATATACTATAGATATTAAAACAAACATTTAATTATGAATGCCATTCAAAATAACTATTTTTTCCCCAACCTTTTTGTAAGGACATAAATATCTTTATATAATTTTCTTTTTTCCTAATCAAATAAATATCAATACAAAATACTGAAAAAATTATCTATTTTTTCCTTTTTTTTCTTTTTTATCCTAACACAACTCCAAACCATTTAAATAATTTGGATCTATAATATATTTTACTCAATTTAACACGAGGCTCAAACTTAATATCATTGTTTAAGTTAATATAATCTTATATCAATTTATTCATATTAAAGAGAACTCAATTTTGGTACAAAAGACACGGAAATAATATTCAAACTTTCTTTGCAAAATAAGTTTAGGAAAACCTAACGACGAAGAAGGAACACATTGGTGGAAGGAGTGGACATTGACTGTAGGAAACAAACAAACATGAATCGATTGAATTGAAAGGCTTGGAAAATCTCCAAACTAGCGTAGCATGATAAAAGTGGCAATCAATAATGAAGCAATTGAATTGAAAAATTGAGAGAAAAAGACTAAAGCTTGAGCAACTTACAATTCACTGCAAAATGAAAAGTGAAAGGTTAAAAAAAAGTCTAAATGTTTGAATTGAAAAACAACGATTTTGGAATATATACAATACAAGTAGTTGAAGAGTAATTAGCAATGGATGTAAAATCATGGATTAAAAATAGAAAAAATAAATTAGTTATTGTTAAAGAGTAATTATCAACCATCAATAACTGTAAACTATGACAAAAAATAAAAATAAATAAATTTAAATGGAGATAAATATCTCTGAAATAATCTTAAACACACAGAGAGAATATACATGCAACATATGCGAGAGCACAACTTTTATATATGATCGAGAGTGAAAAAAAGTAAATTTGGGTCATGTAATGGTCAAGTTTAACATCATATAAAAAGTTATGTGATTTTATTAAATATTGTCTTTAACATTTTTGATATTGATTATTTATAATGATATCTAATTTTTAATATTTATTCTTTCCACTCTCACGTAATTTTCATTATTTCAGTACCTAATTTTCTCGTGTGAAACGTGGAGAGAGAAGAAGATTTTACTTTTATATGTGATAATTGTTTTAGTTTCCAGACACGCTTAACAACGGTACCGAGGAGAAGATCTTTTACTAATTAAATCTTCTGAAAAATCCTAATAATTAATGAGAAAGATATGTCTGAAATAATGAGAAGAATATTTTAACTTTTTAGTGGAAAAAAGTATCTCTAAAATTATCATCTGATGAAATAATGAGAATTTTAAGTGGAGAAAAATATCTAAAAAATACTCCTAATTCTTACATTAATATAAAAAGATTTTTTTTACTATTGAGTGTCAATTGAAAGTAACATAAGAGCTATTTTTTAAAGTCCATTTTCTGTTGGCCATGCCCATGGGGGTATTTATTCAAGAGCAACATAAAGTAAAATTATTTTTATTAGTATTATCCTGATAAATTTTATTTTATCGACATATTTTTTAACAGAAAATATTAAAACATAAATCATAGTATAGATTTCTTTTATTATTAAACTTGAGTTTCTGATATATTTTTTTTTCCAATTAACTTAGCTTTGTAAATTTTAAATTTAACATACATTTACTCTGCTCAATAACTGTTTTTATATATTAAGTTTAAATGGTCAATCATTAAATTAAAATTTTTTATTGAATAAAATAAGTCTAAATTTTTTCATATGATTTTAAATTTATTTATATTTATTAAATAAATATAATATATTTAACGGTTGAATCATTGAAATTTAATATATATATATATATATATATATATATATATATATATATAGTATAACATGACGAATCATTCTCTTTATTAATTTTAACTAATATAATTTAATTACTGCATTTTTTTCTTGTATTTTGGATGATTTAAATTCCATGAGAAATAATTTATGACTTCGCGTCAACGCCATCACATAAAGCATTAGGGGCACATTGATTCAATTAACATATATACATTATTAGAGATATAACTTGTGTTAGAAGGTTAAAGGAAAAGAAAATGGAGAAAAGATTCTAGGTTTAATTTTTTCTACTAACAAAACTAACATTTTAACAATTAATATATGGGTAAAAAAATAAATATATACAAAATTCTTTTATTTGACCATCACACTTGCTATTTTTATGCAATCACACTTTGCATCCAGACCTTTTTTAATTTTGATCTAAAAATAAGAGTTTAATACTTATACATTTGATTACAATGTTATTTAATTATAAATCATCATTTGAATTATTTTAATATAATTATTTTAAAAATAAACATACATTATCAATTATAATTAAATGATTATATAAAAAATTTTACACTATCATTAAATAACATTTTTTCTCTAAAAAAATTCAGATCTTTAAAAATGTGATGAATTATTCTCTTAATTAATCATGACATTTTTTTGGTGACCCTTAATTAATCATGACTATTATCATTTAATTCATGCTTAGAACATTTATTATGTGTGATTATTTAAATAAATTATTTATGTTAAATTTGTGAATCATATAATGTCATATAAATTTAAAAACTTTACAAAAAAAATATTTAAAAATTAAAGTTAGAGTAAATTCTTAACTTAAAGTCACATTAAATTTTATAATTAAAAAATAATTATTTAATTAATAAGAATGAATTAAGAAACAATCACTTAAGCAACACGTTGTCAAGTATTTTTCATGATAAGAACTTGTTAAGTAATATTTCTTAATTTTAAACAACTCATAAAACATCCACATCCACCTTAAAGATACTCTCATATTTCATACTTTGGTGATTTAAATTTGATGTGAAATAATTTACTACTACGTGTTAGGACCATCACATAAAAGCGTTAGTATGGAAGAAAAAAAAAAGAAAAAATATTTAAATTAAAGTAGAGAAAAATAAGTGTGAGGTCCACACTATTTTTTTAAAATTTTGTCCTTAAATAGTAACCTCTTCCCCACAATCAAACCAACACTACTTAAAGGACACGTTGATTCTATTCACATATCGTTTTCTTCTACCTTTACAATTGGCAAGTTATTTTTTTCTTTCACTCTTATTTTTTACTTTTGTTTTAAATATAATTTTAGTCTAAGAAAATTTTTAATTGTTTAGTAAAATTATATGGTTTTAGTCTTTAGAAAGTAAACCAAATGAAAGAACTAAAATTAAATATTTTTTTAAGAAAAAATAAATAAATAATTTTTGTATGGAAATCAAAATAAAATATTGTGATTGTTTTAGAGATTAGATTGTTATCGAATTGTTTTCTTTCTATTTTACTTTTCTCTATTTTTTTTTTCTTCTATTAATATTAATACTAGAAAACATAAGATTAATTTTTGGAAATATGTGGACGAGATGTAATGGAGAAAAGGTGAGGTGCATGAAATATTCTCGGTGTACATATTATCCAATAAAGAAATGGAAAGTAGTGGTTTTTTTTTATCTTGATATTTTTTATTTTAATTTTTTCATTAGTATTTTTAAAATACTCATTTGTGTTCATATTTAAATTAGTTCATAGTTTTAAAATTTCCGATAAAAATATATTTGTTTTTTTTGTCAGTTGTCACTTTTTTTCTTTTTTCAAATGTCAAACGTTTTTATGAATAGACATAAACTAAATACAAATAGCATACTTAATTTAGACGAAATAAAAGTGGGTGGATCTGTCGAGTTCTTTTTCATCACAAAGGAAGTTGTACATATAAAATATGTTGATAAAAAAATATAAAAATAATAGTCCCATAACTAACGGTCGCGTAAAAGGTAAATAAATGAAATATTTGGTAAAATTTAATTAATACTCAATTATTTATGATAAAAATTATAAAAATTAATTGAGCAAATTATAATAACACTTTATAAAAGATTTTTTGAATTACACTCAATACTTGTTGTTTGATGTCTTTGTAGGAAGTGTAATATATAGAAGGTATTAATATAATATTTTTATACAAAAGAGGGTCAGTATAATATTTTTAAATGTTAAAGGGATTATTATAGGAATAAAAAAGTAACATTATATGTAATTTCAAAAAAGCTAAGAAAGTGTGGTTGTAATTTCTTCTTATTAATTTATTTAAGTATTTTTCTTGTTGTAAATAATTTATAACTGCTAAATAAAACTAAACATTGGCAATAAGAAAACGAAATAAAACTACCAAAACAGAGAGAGAGGATACGTGGAATAATTTGCAAAGAGTACAACACATGCTGGGGTCAAATCCATTTATGGACAGACCACATGCACCCATAAGAAAACATAAAGAAGATTCAATGTATACAAAATGAAAAATGGTGTTGTAAAATCACTTTAGTGCACTTCAACCTGTAATATTGACATTTGACAATATCTTTAATTCTCTATCGAGAGAAGCTATGTCACATCCACAAGTCATTCCTAGAAAGCTAGAGAAAATTGGTTCCACATTTTGATTCGTTAGACAAATGTTTGATACGACTTATTTTTGGTAAATTGCTAAATACTAATAAATTATATAGAATGATACGTATGGTTTATAATATTTTTCAGATAAACAGATACATTTTTATTTTGTGAACTTTTTATTGAAAATATTATTAGCGCAAAGTTTCTTTTCTGGCTTCGTTTTACAGAAATCTAATACACCTACAAGTAATTAGTGCAAAATCATATATTTAAAAAATTAATGGGTCTTCAAAAAAAAATTAATGGATTGAATTAACATGCAAAGGTTATAATTTTGTAAAAATCTCTTATAGTTAACTTAATTGGGCTTATAACACACTTCAAAATCATCATATCACTGTTTGTACATCTAATTGCATGTCCGTGATTAATTTTTTATAATGATAATTAGAAACAACATCCAATTGAAAAAAATGAAAGTTAAGAATTCAATTAAAAATAAAATTCAGAGATCTAATTAAAAATTTAGAGACCTGCTTATTAATTTAACATAGTGTAGATACACGGTTGTCAAGTTTCAGTTGACAACTCCTTAAAAATAAATCAGTTCAAAATTGACTCAAAAATACACTTAGGGTGAGAAGAGAAATAGATAGAAAATAGAATGAATATGATTGAAGAGAAATAAGAAGAATATAAGAGGACTATTTAAATTAAAGTTAATTGGTAAGTAAGAAAAAAAGAAAATTTAATATTAGATTAAAATATTATCATATTATAAAAAAGTAGAAAATATTAGGAAAAAAAGAAGGCTTAAATATATTGAAAATTCTTGAAATATACTCGAATTTCACAATTGATCCCTGAAAAAAATATTGTTTCTCATTGGGTCCCTAAAACTTTCAAAGTTTTGTGGAAGATTCCTAGCATTAGTCTTCATCCAAAACGTGATGACATGTTTGTTAGTTGGACACATCAACAATAGATGTATGAAGCCACGTAAGAGGGTGGTATACATTATCTGATGATGTCATCCAAACGTGCATGTCGAAGGTGTCGTAGAGGTCGGCGACAACCTCCTTGCAGCGTTGGGCGCCAGTCTCCTCAGGTTTTTCCTCCAAGACATCTTTCTTGCGGATTTGGTTGTGCATGTCCTACTTGTTCTTGGCAGCGAGCTTCTTCTACTCGTGACGGTCCATGCCGGTGTGGAACCCGTGGCCAAAGAGAAGCTGGGCCTTGTGGGGGTTATAGTAAAGGGAGTTTCGCCAATCGGGCACGTTCGCGGGTCGGAGGAAATCCTCCCTCTCCAACTCATCCAATCCCTCTTGATGTAACTAATTGTGTTCTCCGGTTGTGACTTCACAATATTCTCTTGAGTGTTAACCATATGATTTGTGGTCTTGATGACCTCATATAGAGTCAGAAATGATGTTTGTAGGGACACGAGTTCGATAAGCACCTCGATTCATGGTCATTTTTCGTGGCATCGACGTCGGCGGTGTAGTCAAATTTCGGGAGCTTCATGTCGGCAACATTATCCTAACATGAACAAATGTGGAGGGAGTCCTTTTTCACATTCTTGAGGACGACATACTTGGCCTTGGTGAGTGTGAATGACGACGCTTTCATGATGTCTCCCATGGATTCTTATGTAGAGACGATCTTTTCTAGGATTTGGTGGAACTCCATCTTGAGCGTGTTGCTCTTCTTCTTCAGGAGTGTGTGGCAAGTCACTTTAATTTTTTTTAATAAAATAGTTTATTAAATTAAATATAAAAAATCTAGGTGATACGTCATGTCATTGATACCTCTGGCGTGGCTCCGCACGTATATCACTAACATGTCCAACTAACGGACACGTCATCCTATTTTGAACGGAGATTGACGACAAGGATCTTTCACAAAAGTTTCGAAGTTTCAAGGACCCAACGAGAAATAAAATTTTTCTAGGGATCATTTGCGAAATTTAAGTATATTTTAGAAATCTCCAGCATAATTAAGCCAAAAAAGAAAGACACTAAGCCTTTACCTATGTGGTCTCAACAATAAAAGATTGTTCGTATCTCAATATCCTTTCAATTTTGTGCTATTCCACCCTTCCCTCCCCTTCGCTCCAACCAAACAAATGCTTAAAAATCAAGTCAAAGCATACAATAATTGAAGAAGTTAATGTATATTTTCTTAGTTTCAAATAAATTATGATAGATAAAAGATAGTAAAATAATTTTTCTTTATTTTAGAGTTAGTTAAATTATATTATTTTCATTTAAAAATATATTTTCTTTGGAGTGTTTAATATATGCTATAAATTAATTTATTTTAGGAAAAATATTCATTTTGGTCCTTAAGTATCAAAAACGAACTGTTTGGACCCTCAAAGATGAAAATTTTGAATTTAATCCCTGGATATGCAAAAAGTACAACAAATTAATCTTATTATTAACTCTTCTCCGTTAACTTTAGTGTTTTTGCCTATATGGTAGCTCACGTGTACATATAGGATACTATGTCATTAATGAGTGTACTAGCCTAATATGTCATGTTTATCATAGACTAAATTGTCGGTATTAAAAGTTTTATTTTTCTTTCTTTTATAATATCAAAGTGCTAACAAATTAGTTCCTGAATATTACAATTTACTATCAATTTAGTCCTTCAAAGATATAATTTATTAACTAATTAATTCACAAAAGATAAAACACCTAATTAAATAAAGTGAGACACAACACACTTGCATGCATACAAATTGAAATTACTACTATAAAATGGAAAGCTCGACTCTAGTTGTCATCAACCTAGCCTATTTCAAAATCTTAAACATATTCTTTTTATTTATGTGTAGACCATAGTCTTCGTTTTTATGTTCATGTGTCTGAACATGAGTTAAATTTGAATGATCTCTTAACTTATCGTCAACTTTTATGCAACCCATTCCATAATAGCTTGCTTGTTTTTTAAGACCTTACCACAACCATGTTCCACCACAAAGGTTTTAATTTGAAATCTTTTTGTAACTTTGGTTCATGCACAATAACTCTTCAAAGGGAGTTCATAGTTCGGTTTGGTTTTATTTTTAGATGAAAAATTATTCAAAACAAACATAAAATAAATATGCAATTTGATTTAAATATAACATTATTTTTAATCTATTATTATGATGTAAAATCTAATGACTAAACTTACACAATTATTATGCTATATTATTTTAAAAATAAATTTTATTTTTCATTAAAATTTGTTTAACATATTTTTGTTGGAAATTATTACTTTTTACTTCTATTTGGCACTATTAAAAAATAGCATAACCAACACTTTTTGTAACATGATAATAAATTGTGCATCACTTGATATTTAATATTATTTTTAAGAATATTGCTACATTCTTTTTTAACAAATGAAAGTATAATATGTACCTTGATTATAAAGTAAATGAATGTAATAAATTATCTAATACTTATTATTAATTATCAAAACAAAAATAAATATTAAAAAAAACTTATTATAGATAGAAGTACACTTAAATCACATACTTTAATCATTAAAAATTTAAAACAATATTAGCTACATAATGCAAAACATACATTACTAAAATTAATATAATTATAATATGTGATTTGATTCGATTTTATGATAATAACCAAACATTAAATCAAACCACAAAAAAGTATATGATTTCTTAAGTTTTTTATTTTTGCAAGTTTTTATTTAATTAATTTTTTGGGATCAATTTGACGATTTGCAGACAATTTGATTTAGTTTAATTTGAACACCTAAAAAAATCTCATGGACACCCTTTTATTTGCAAATTGCTGTACCTTTAATGTGATTTTTTTTCCACTTAATATCTCATCCATGAAATATGGTGTAGTCTCTTATAACATCAATAAACATTCTAACAATGGCAAATTCCATCCCTACCTCCAAGTGCACATGTCTAAAATAGTTTTTTGCATTGTATTATATTTCTTGTTTGATAGTTGTCATTTCAGTTTACATTCATGCAAGTATGTTGTGCATGAGATTATCTAATTAGGTATTTTATTTTTCATAGATTAATTTGTCAACAAATTATATCTTTGAAGGACTAAAATGACAATAAATTATAATATTTATGAACTAATTTGTCAACAGTTTTTTTTTTTAATGGAGGGAGGGTGTTGTAATTGAAACAAAACATTCAATACTAAGCATTTAGTCCATGATAAACATATTAACATAGTCTAATACAATCATCAATTGTGTGACATCCTATATATACAGGTGGTCTTCCATGTAGGGAGGTCACATGTTACAAATATTAACGTCAGCGGATAAGAGTTAATAGTAAAACTAATTTGTCACACTTTTTGTGTATTCATGAGCTAAATTCAATTTTTTTATCTTCTAAGGACCAAATTGTTAACACTTGACATTTATAGGAATCAAAATGGGTATTTATCCTTTATTTTAATATGAATAAGTTTTACAAAGGCTTCTTTTTCTCTCTTTTTGGTTCCCCTACTTTTCCAAATTTATAATTTTGGTCCTCCTAATTTTTAATTGTAACATTTAGTCACCTAATTTTATAAATTAATGATTTTAATTCATTAGATTATTAACTAATGATTGCAATTAGTAAAGTTAATGGATTGATTATAAACTTTTTTTTTTACCAAAGTTAATTATAAATAATTTTTTTCTGAATGTATTATAAATGAATTAAAAACCATTAATTATAAAAAAATGAAATTTATTATTACTTAATAACTCTACTAATTATAAATATTTGCTAATAATTTAATAGATGAACCAAAATCGATAATTTATAAAATCAGAGGAACCAAATATTAGAATTAAAAATTAGGGTATCCAAAATCATAGATTTTCAAAATTAAAAAGATCAAAAAATACATTTAGCCAATTATTTTTTTTATCTATATAGTGAATATTTTATATGAAATTCCAAAACTGATAATATGAATAATTTTAAAGTGTTATTTAATCAAATAAAATTTAAAAATTGATGATGTAATATTTAGAATTAGTTACAGATAACCTTATTATATTTTGTTTGATTTATGAAAGAAAGTAAAAGAAAAGAAAGGGAAGAAATGGAGTGGAAAGAGAGATTATTTAGTAAAAAATAATGAAAATAATGAAACTTAATTTTTTTATTGTGAAAAAAGGAAAAAGTATGTACATAAAATAGTATAAATATTTTTTATAAAAAAATTAAATATAGTATAAAACAAGACTATTTTAGGCTTTCAATACCCCAAAACTTTTTTTTTAATTGGAGAGAAAACAAAATGTATAGACCCCGTATATATTTTATTGTTTCCTTTCATATTATAAAGAAACCAAAGTTGAGAAGGTTATCTTTCCCACTCCTCTTTATTTCTTCCTCCTTTTTCATTTCTTCTAAGAAACCATAAACGTCCAAAGAAAAAGAAAGTATTTTTTAGAAGTTGGTTCACATGTTCACCGCAAAAAGTATATATATACTTATTTATGTTAAAATAGATAAAAGTGTAACATATATTAATCTTTTAAATACAAATCTAATTTTCAAAATAATAAGAATCAACAATACATACTATAAAAAATGAATAGTTAAAAGCAACGATATAGCTTTTTTTTGGATCAGCTCCAAGAATTTGTTAGTTGAAAACTAAAAATTAATCTCACAAAGTATTAAATTCTATTTAAAAATTAATTTCTTTTATGAAATGATTTTTTGTACATACAAATTTGAAGATCAAAACTCTGATCACAACTTAATTAAAATGTATAGTTATTTATCAATCATATTACATTATATTGGTATATAATTTTAATAATATTTTAACATCAAGATTATTAAAGATATCAACCGAAGAATTATAAATAAATTATTTTACTGAAAATTATGATAAAATATACTATTAATATTAAATATTAAAATTAATTTTATTCCTTAATTAATATCTTTAAAATATTTGTTATCTTCCTTCTTTTTATTTTAAAAGTAATAAATAAGTAACACCTAATTAAATTTTTATTAAAATTTATCATTAATCATCCGGATAAATTTACACGTAAGAATTGTCTTATCTAATGGTTTTGATTTTAAATTCTAGGCGCATAATTACGTTAAATATTCTTACGAGAAAATATATTTGTAAAATAAATAATACATGCATCGTGCATGCCTTTTATAATAATTGTAATTGCAATTACTGCATGCATGGCTTTTATAGAAGGAGTAAAACATGCATGCCTTCTATAGAATAAATAATACATGCACGTTTTTCAGTTTTCATAATACAATCAATTATAAATGACACGTAAGTTAAGTTTCATTAACTTTTATAATAATTCTTTTAAAAGTTACATTTAAAATAATGTTTTATTGGTTAATTACACATAATCGTGCAGCCTATATATTAAACTCATGTCTCTGAGGCTTTCAAAAGCAGTGCTCAGTTTGGTGTGGTTTTGGATCTCACGACTCTCCCTTCTGCTTGCAAATCTGCTTCTTCTGCCACCAACTGCGGATGTGAGTAAATTCTGCTTATTATCTCATTTGGGGTCTTTAATGTCTCCTTTGTTAATTTTTAGAAAAATATTTCATGGATACCTATTATGTTATAAGACACTTAGTGTGAAAAAAATATAAATATAAAATTTATAATATGATAGGAAGAAAAATATAAAAATAAATGAGAGGTATAGATGAATTGTTTAAAATAAATGAGTGTTTGTGTATCATTGTTTTAATTTTTATGTTTTTCATTTTTTTAGTGGATTTTAATTTTTATGTCTGAATTTATTTATTTTTGGTGAATTATGGTGTTTTAGACTGTTGTGTTGATGGAAGATTTCATTTTTATGCATATATGAGATGGATCGGCCATGATCACTGAACAATTTTGTTACAAGTGAGAAATATACTAGAATAATAATTACTAACAATAGGATTCAACATTATTTTTTATGTCTATTAATTTTACTTTTGTGTTTATTTTTCTTAACGTCGCCCTATACTAAGTAAATAGATGAGAAGATCATGGTCGTACGTGAGATGCCCTGAGTTTTTCTGTCTGTACATTTGATTTTGAACATTGATCTTAATTTTACAAACACCTTTTTACTTTAGGAGTTTCCCCACTTATCAGTAACCGTGTCTTTGTTTTTTAAGTAATGATATATAAATATTTTATTATTTTAAACATTTTTTTTCTATCTCTCTTTTTATTATATTATAAATCTTTTTATATGTATAATTTTTTCTTTCTTTTTCTTTAGATGTCATATAGTACATTGGATGTTGATGTAACATTTTTCTTGATTTTTTTACAATAGTGTCTGTCGCCTAGTATGTTTCTCACTTACCATACTCCTTTTCTACGTTATGCCATTTACAAAGTCTTAGTCTTGATAAGTAGTTTCATGTTGAATTTCCTTTCAAATCACAAAGGGGGCACATGCTTTGTTTTTTTTTTTTTCTGTCCCTTGATTAAGCTTAAATAAATAAGAACCATATTTGATCTTGTGGTCAGTTTCTTCTCTTGCTGTGGATAATTTAAATTGAATAATAATTATATTATAGTTGTGATCTTGTGGTAGTGTTTCTTCTTAGGCAATGGACAATTATAAAGATAAACTTATTATTAAAATTTTCTAATTTAATTTTGAAAAAATATTAACATGTTACAATGTTTGGTCTTTTTTTATAACAAGAAACAAGTTCTTTTCTCTAAAAGAAAACAAGCAATAATGTTGTGTTCTGCATTATAACTTGTTTTTTATAAAAAAAAAAAACTCTAGTTAGTATTTGTTTTATATTCTTAAAACAGCTAAACAATCAGCTATAATTTTTTCTTTTCTTCTAATTTTTAACTGTGAATAAATATCCTAGTTAAGAAGTTAACAATTAAAAAGTTTTATATTAAAAATTAAATGTATATTGAAAATTAAAGTATGGTATATTAATAATATTTCATTATCAAAATTTTAAATGTGTTAAAATAAATTATTTTACAGAAATTGTGATAAAAAAAATATATTATTATATTTTCTTATAATTTTTTATTTCTTAATTAATATCTTCAAATTATTTGCTAAATTGATTATTATTTTTAAGTAATAACCAAGTAACTAATAAATGTTTTTCATAATACTTATAATAATTATTTTGAAAGTTATATTAAAATATTTTTTATCAATTAACAATCTGCAGGCGTATTAAACTCATAATCATAACATTAATTAATGTTTTTTTTACAGAAATAATGGTATATCTACTAATTTTTTTTTATTCGTAGCTTATTTATGTTTTATTTATTAATAAAGAAAATTATTTTTTTCATATTTTTAATTCTTAAATTATCGTTTAATACATATAATTTGTTTTTATTTATTTCATCAACCTTTAAAATATAAATGTTATCATTATTTTCTTCAACTTCTTTTTCTTTTTATTTTAGAAAAATATATATAGCAGCACAAAAGTGTCTTTCTTTTGTATTAAAGTTAATATTGAATCTTTAAGATCTTAATCGAATTTGATATTTGATGAAAATAATTATTGGTCAGACTTTAATTATCTTTCAATCGACTGAATTAGTTAAAATAATTTTCTTCTAACAAATAAGAGGATCTTTTAATATTTATAGTAAGTGGATGTTTGGCTCACATCACATAATTAAGTTTATAATTAATTTTGAATATATTTTTATATATTTGATTTTATGTTTAAAAAAATTCAAAATTAATTATGAATTGGAGTAATTTTTTGGTTAAATCATGTAACTATACAAAAATATCCACTTAGAGTTTTCTCATTTCAACTAATTTATTTTCATCCAAAAGACTAAAATTTTGAGATATTACTTAAAAAAATTGAACCCATCACTACTTAAACCAATGACTTAATTAAAATATCTTCTACCTTAAATCTAAAATTTTATATTCAATTTTATAATAAAAAAATATAAATATAGAATAGATTACTTTAAAATTAATCTTATTCAAAATTAATTTTACTAATCCAAACATAAAATAACAGTAGTATTAGAGAGAGAAAAAATAGAGATGGGACATTGGGAATCAAAAGTCCTGCGGGAGGGGCGCTATTGGTTTGCGTGAGCCATATACATAAGCAACCAAACTCATCGTTTGTCATTCAGTTGCATTCGTTCATTCACTCCCTAACATAGCAATTACTACCATTTACCAAAGTAAACCCAGAGATGGAGTGGTGTGTGTCAATGCCAAAGATTGAGCTGCATGCTCACCTCAATGGATCCATCCGAGACTCCACACTTCTGTAACTTCCTCTTCTTTTATCTATCTCTACCTTTAATTTCTATTTCTTTTTTCTCTGTCTTCAGGATGCAGTCAGAACTTGATGATTATTGTTGTTGTTGTTGTTTTTTCTTTCAGTGAACTCACTAAGGCTTTGATTGGAAAGGGTGTCATGAATTTCTCCGAAGTGGAGCATATCATCCTCAAATGTATGTATGCCTCTCTCATTTGTTTATTTTTCATGTTTGGTTGCTTCAAAAGACAAGACCGCCAACAAACATGTCCCTCTCTTTGTGTTTTTCTATGCTTATTTATCCAACCTCTCTCTTTTTCAATGTACTCCATTTTCCTCCCTTCTTTTCCATTTTCAAATTTATCTTGACATTTTCCTCCTATGGTTTCTGTTCCTAACAAGACCACAAATTTCATCCAAGGATAAACATACTCA
Organism: Glycine soja; assembly: GCF_004193775.1. Classification (NCBI taxonomy): domain Eukaryota; kingdom Viridiplantae; phylum Streptophyta; class Magnoliopsida; order Fabales; family Fabaceae; genus Glycine; species Glycine soja. The sequence continues at coordinate 8,319,646 of NC_041016.1, forward strand.
CACAACCATCCATGAATTATCGTTTTAATGAAAGAAAAAAAAATCACACAACTATCTACTCGGTTCTTTTGCATAACTGTTGCTGGATTTTGCTTTTTATTCTAATTCCTTTATGCCTAATTCCCTTTTGTTTATTCATATTTACCTTTGTTCGTGCTTACACTGATGTTAATTATGTTGTTGAAAATACAGATAACCGTTCCCTAAAAGAAGTTTTCAAGCTGTTCGACCTAATCCACATTCTCACCACTGATCACAACACTGTTACAAGAATTACCAGAGAAGTATGGTTGCTACATAAATTTTTGTTTTTGCCTAATTTATTGCCTTTTCATTGTGCAAGTAATAATAATACTTAAAAGCAGGTTATTGAGGATTTTGCATCAGAGAATGTTGTCTATCTGGAGTTGAGGACCACTCCAAAGGTAACTGAATTTTGGAGCTTGGTAATTCAGGGTGTTTTTGTTGTTTTGCATTAATGACATTTGATTTTGATGAAGAAAATGTTTTATTTTTCTATTCAGAAAAATGATTCTGTGGGAATGAGCAAACACTCTTATGTTGAAGCTGTACTGAAAGGTCTAAGATCAATCACTTCAGTTGATGTGGATTTCATTCCACATTGTGAAGATTCAAAGACTCTTTTTACTCCTGCACCGGTTATTAATGGACATGTGAGAAAAAAAATCTTTGTTAGGCTTCTCTTGAGCATTGACAGAAGGGAGACAACAGAAGCTGCAATGGAAACTGTAAGATGAAATGTGCAATTAATTTGAGAAACTCACATTTTGTTGGGTGCTGGTTTTGAATGTTACAATTTATTGCTGCAGGTCAAGCTTGCATTGGAAATGAGGCCTTATGGGGTAGTTGGAATTGACCTCTCTGGAAATCCAAGTATTGGTGATTGGTACATCAACCTGATCCAGGACTCGAGTGTTGTAATGCATTTTCAATTTTGAGAATTGATGCTTGTTCTAACCCATTTTCAACTTTTGTAGGACCACATATTTGCCAGCATTGAAATTTGCTCGAGAACAAGGTCTTTATGTAACACTTCATTGTGGCGAGGTGGGCTAATTTAAAGCTCTCACTTGTTTTTTTTTGGAGTTTCCCTGACTTGGTCTATTTTTCTGACCTAGTGTTTTTAGTTACCTAATTCAAAGGAGATAAAAAATATGCTTGACTTCCGTCCCCAAAGGATTGGACATGCTTGTTTCTTTGAGGATGAACACTGGAGACAGCTGAAGTCGTCGAACATTCCGGTCAGGCTTTTTTGCCAACCTTATAGTTAAAGTAAACTAGTAAAAGTAAATAATGGTTGAAGTTAAAAGGAAAATTTCAAGTGTGAATTTGATTATCACATCTGAGAAGTTCCTCAAAGATAATCAATCAAAAAGGTTATGTATACTCCTCATAGATAAAAAGGTTATGCTTTTACGGATCAACACTTCAGGGCTTCTGATCGTTGCTAAGTTTTAATGCTTTATATAATATCACTTTGCAATTTATAGCCAGCTATTTACATATTATTTATTTCATCTTAACTATTTTCAGGTTGAAATTTGCTTGACATCAAACGTTAGGACAATGACTGTTCCATCTATAGATGTTCACCACTTTGGTAGGTGCTTTGTTATTTATAGTTGAAGTTGATGATCATAAATATAGAATCAATGGGGGAACTGTTTAACTTCACAAGCAAGAGGATTATAAATCCAGTGTCAAGGCATTTTAGGCTACTTAGCTAGAAGTCTATAATACTCTCGGACATGGTTCATGCATAAATTCTAACACTTCTAAAGTCATTTCAGAGTTATGTAAAACGTTTATCAGAGAATCTGGTTCAAAAAATATCCTCTCTTAACCTCATGCTCTTGCGGATGCAGCTCATTTGTACAACGCAAAACATCCTTTAGCCCTGTGTACTGATGACTCGGGAGTCTTCTCTACCTGTCTCTCCAAGGAATACAAAATTGCTGCTGATTCATTTGGTATGTTTCACTTTACTTTTGCAGCTAGTAATTGAAATTTGAAACTAAGTATGTTCAAAAGAGTGTGTTATGTGTTAGCATTTCTCTTTAAACTAATTGACTATGTTTTGCTGACTACAAGCGTGATTGATTATTATATAGGGCTGGGAAGGAGGGAAATGTTTGAGCTATCAAGGAATGCTGTTGAGCATATATTCGCAGATAGCAAAGTAAAGGAGGATTTAAGAAAAATTTTCAATTCAGTGGCAAAAAAATATGGAAGTGTAACCACAGTTTCATCTTTAGAGAATATCTGCATTTAGATATAATTAATATTAGAGCTTTGTTGATAAAAAAAACAAAATATTAGAGCTTAGCTAACGATCATGCTGGGGATTGCCCCTTATCCTAGTTTGAAGTTGGTAATCGAGTCCTTCACGTGCAAAAAAAAGAATGTGTATAAGTGATAAAATAAGGGTGTAGGATTCACATTTGATTTAATGAGTATTTAAATTCAAATCAGCAGCAATGTTGTCCTTATTATAATTTTATATCCATGCAAATGGTCCTTGATGGAAATTACTCAATCAAGTGATTATTCATCTGGGAGGTTTCGGTTGATGAACCATACGGCATACGCCATTGCAATGGTCAATGGTCACGTCATTGGATATATGCTGACTAGTGGCAATCTTGGCTAATAATGCTGCAGTTACCACTTTCTTTTTTGGTGCCTTGCAATTACCACTTTGAAAATCTGACCATGACAAATTGAAAATGAACTTTTCCATTATGCCATACGCGGGTGAACATAGTGGATTCGGTACATGTTGGCTAAACACGAGTTTAATTATCAAGATAATTATTATAAATTTTAATAAACTTATTTTTGGAGATCAAACATATTGTATTTCAACAAAACAAGTGAATAGATACAATATGATATATTTTATGGTATATGATAATTTTGTAATTGAATGATAATATAAAAAAAATACTTATATTGTTAGTATATTTTTAATGAACTTTAAAAATGGAAGTTAAAGTAATTACTTTTAGTAATGTTGGATTGAGATTTTCTTTAAAATTCAACACGAATCAATCTACTAATTATTTAATTGCCTTTCGGTTCGATGGTTAAGTTAACTCTTAATTTTTTGTGTAAATTTAAAGTCATGTTTTCTGTTACTTTTATTAAATTAAAATATTGTCTATATTTGAATAAAAAATATGGATATTAAATATTTTGAAAAAAAATAGTAAATTGATTGGCTTGGGTTTAGGATTTAATTAAAAGAATTTGATAAACTGATTGGGGTTGTGTTAGTCTGAATTACACAAAAAATAACTTAGACCAAAAGATTAAATTAGTGGTAATTGAATAACTTTATAAGGATTGCCGAAAAAGAATAATTTTATCAACAGACAAGTGCAAAATCATCAAAAGAAGAATAAAGAAAAGATGAACAATATGGGGGGACTAGGTCAAAATCCAGAGAAAGCTAGGTGAACCTATAATTAGGGAGCGCTTGTATATTCTTAAAGAATTTACTCCTAACAAAAAACGGGGTGTTATCCCACCAACAAAAAGAAACCCAGTAAATAAATATGTGGTTGACAAACAAATGCACACAAGTGTTATCCAGCCTATAAAAAGAGTTTTTATGCATTTGATGTTAATATTGACGAAAACTTAACGATTTTACTTTGATTAAAACTAGAGGAGGTTCAGTGACATAAAAAATAATTGACATTAGTTTTGATAAATAAAAAAAATGTAAACAGTTTCATATTAGTCTACTCTAGAATAAATGAAGTTGAATGACACAAAAAGCTTAAGAGAAATAAGCTAGGAAAGTGCTGAGCTAAACTATAATTTACCCAGTTACCCTCATTTATATTTATATATAAAAGTAAAATTCTTGAAGTGAAATTACCAAAAAAACAACTTGAAAAAAAACAAGGTTTTTTTTTTGGGGAGATTGAGAGAAAATACGGGGACGGGATTTATCAACCATATCTGAAAGTTTACAATGTTTTGCTTCGTTATTCCTTGAAAGGGTGGGTAATTTGGACGGGAAAATATGACAAATGAAAATTTACAATGTTTTGCTTCGTTATTCCTTGAGTATTATATTATTGCTTCAAAGTTTTTTTTTTTAAAAAAAAAATAGTTTATCTTCATTCATGTCGTGGCCTAAAATATATATGCATCTTCTATGCCATTGCCAGTTGTTAAACGTATTGATTGAAAGTGACAACAGTCCTTTTATTTTTCTAATGAATTTTAACCTTTAGTTAGGCGTCATGGGACAGCTACTACTCTGTAAATGAGTTTTATGATGCCTTGATGCTATGCTAGTAATAGTATCATGACAATAAGAAAGGCAAAGATTTGACCATCTTCCACCACACAGTGCTGATACATCAGTTGAGTTCACACGAGGTTGTTTTTATAATAACAAATTTGATCATCTAGTTTTTTAAAAATTTATTTATATATTTGTATACTTTAGAAACCGAGTTTATTTACATAACTCAGCTCACTTCTAGAATTGTAATATTACCCGATAACGTGTTTTTCCGTCGTTTAGACAAATTAAATGGACGGTAGTCTGGAAATATAATTTGATCTTTGAAATCATCACAGTCAAACTCAAACTTGTTTTTGTATGCCGAACAGAATCTATTTGCATCACAGTGATGTCGTCATGAGATCTTGAGTATAATATGCGAATCGAGAAAATGATACGTTATAATTATTTCAATATTATTTTCTTTTGTATTATTTGTTACAAAACTACAAATGCTCTCTATTCAAAATTAAGGTTATTTAAAAAATATTTTCTTTAGGAATAAGAGTAGTATATTACAAATTTATTTGTGTTCTAAATGATAGTATAAATTGGAAGGTTTCAACTCAACAGCTATAATTTCCACAATTGTTGTCTATATTTAATTATGGGTCCAAAAAAGTTGAGAGAAATAGAAGAAAAGAAAAAGTCTAAAAAAAAGTGTAAACATTAATTTAAATAGATAGTTACGTGTAAATATATTTAAATTAAGTGTATTTTGTATGTTAAAATACAATCTACAATATCTAACATATCCCAGCACGAAAGTGGGAGATTAGAAGGAATGAAGGGTTATTGTGAACAAAGATTATGGGAATGCTTACTGCATCGATTATTCTATTCCAAATCACTTGACCAGCTCCCACCTGCTTGAGCGGCGAAGAAGCACGTCAGGCATAGAAACAATGAGCAGAGACAGCTGGATTGTGGGCTGGCCCACACACAACAAAATTTTAGGGTTTGGGTCAAAAACAGCCCACTCTCTATGGCAAAAACAAACAAACTGTGGGCATTTGAATCCTGCACCTCTCATTTTGTATCCTGCACCTCTCAGAAATGTTTGAAAGACTAAAACATCTTAACACCTCCCTCAGACTAATCTCAGTCCTAACACATGTGACAACACCTCCCTCAGACTAATCTCCGTTTATGGTGTAAGATTAACATTTGTAATCATTCATCATTTTCATGTACACCCACTAGCCAGTACCCACAAGCTATTCACGAGCAGCCAAACATACAAAACTCGAGTTTGGTTCCTTCATATAATGAAGTCCAAGTCAAGTTGCTCATTTCATAAAACCTTTTTTTATGGCATTTTTTCTTAAATTACTTTTTCATTTTGAAAATTTAGTATTTATAAATATTTTAATATTAGACGATAATTTACAAATAAAAATATATGATCAACGTGTGATATGTAGAATTAAAAAACCACCGGACTATTACATTTTTGAAATCCAGTCAATAAAAAAATAATTTCTTGATTACTAAAAAAAGTAAAACTTCAAAATTAATTTTGAGGCTCTTAACAAAAAAAATTCATATTTCATAATAAATATATAAATAACAAAGGTTGGTAAAATTCTCATAATCAATTTATATAAATGAGTTATTTACGAGTCGTTAATATGAATTTGTAAAGTTTTAGTTCAACTCATTCAAATAATTGAGCTTATTTTCAAGCTTAAATTTATTTATTTGATTAAATAAACAAATTTAAATAATTGATATATAAATAATTCAATTCATTTTCAACTCTAGTCATGAGAGATAAAATTTATGTCCCGCTACAAAATTAATAATTTATCTGATTCAAGGAAATGTCCTCTTGTGTTTTTTATTAATAGAAAAATGACTTGAAAATTCCTTTTAAAATATTTCAACATTAGGTAGGGTAGGAAATCCAATATTTTATTTAAATTTATCTTTTTAATTTGATCAATTGGAGATATCAACTGCACTGGACAACACAACAATAAGCCAACAAAAAACAATAGAACCCATCCCCAAAAAGGACCCTCACAAAAAAAAAAAAAAAATTGCTTCTCTTTCCATTAGCCAAGGCATGGAAGGCGGAGAATAACTTTGACCTGACAAAAGAAAAAAAGTGAACCATTGAGAGCCGAGGGAAATTAAAGTTTGTATATTTTTTATGCGTAGCAAATGCAGAGGAATTTTATTTCAAGGTTAAAAAAACCCCCATTTCATATGATAAGTTACCCTACCAAGGGGTCTCTGTTTGTTATATGTAAATATTATAAATTAATATTTTCTTTGATTTTGTAAATATTATAAATTAATATTTTCTTTAATTTTTACGAATAAAAAAAATAATAAGTACCCTCATCCAAAAAGTAACATGTACCATTACCAATAAAATTCCTGGCTACAGTAATGTTCAACACACTGTTCAATAATGCACATGTGTTTGGGATGTTAAACGCTAAAATTGCACCAATCTCTCTAGACTCTTCCACATATGTTAAATATGTAACATAATACCCTAAAAATTTCTCAAAAATATGATCATCATGTCAAAAGTGCACAGTATGATGTCCGGAAAAACAAGATAGTTTTTATCAGGACACCCGGAGATCATGATAATTTCAACTTTTTAAAGTTTCAATTATGGGAAATTTCATGCTTTTGCTTTTCATAAAGCAATTCAGTATCTACCATTTAATAAAAGACCAAAAGATAGATGCTCTAATTTGAAAATTAAGAACCATGACACAACAATGTTCTTCATGTGGAAGCCTCACTCACATTAACAGTAAATTTATGCACTATATATAAAGAGTAGTGCCATAACAACTAGTGCAGTTGAAATGGCTGCTCCTATTGCTGTAAGGAGAAGGGGCACTATTGGATCTCTAGTCAGGAAGGAAATTGAATACTTCACCAAGTTTGACTTGGAGTGAAGAGCAAGTTCACAAATACCTCAGCAACATTTTGTGGACAATGACATGGTTTCTGGCAGAATCTATTCCTTGCCAAGGCATAGTTTCTGGGAGTTGCTAACAACATGGAAGAGGAAGAAGAGAAGAGGCACAAGTGGGTTTCTTCCAAAAATCTGTTAAGTTTCAGAAGTAGCCGAGAGTAATCACTTAAATAAGACTCCTGGTTACAGCTACATGATCCTCAGGAATGATATCAACAACTTTCATCTCTAAGTTACTCTCTTGTGTTAGTCTGCACTTGTCTTTTGAAGGGAACCAAAACTTGCAATATATTCATTTTATGCTTCATTGTGTCATATCCTGTGTTTCATGCGCCTTACTACTGTGGCTTTTCAGATCTCAGATTCAGTTTAAAATTAGTGTTCTACATACATTTAGCAGATAGAATATTTTTTACTGAGGAATATGCATTAATGTTTATCAGACAAAACAAAACTTAGATCCAATTCTTTATGTACTTTTTGCGATATGTTTGGTTCAGTTAGGAGGTCTCCAACGTATTCAAAAAATAAAACTGAAAAGACTTCTTATTTGATTTTCAGGTGAATCTGATTATAAACTGAGTTTTGTCTCAATTTTATCTTGAAACTCTTTTTGAAATGAAAGGAAAAGGAGGGTTGTTTTTGCAAACTCCAGTTGCAAAATAAAGTTCATTCAAACTTAAGTTTGCAAACTTTAATCTAAACATGTACTTGTTCTTCGATCAGATTTCAGTTTAAGCTCATTAACCTATGCTAATCTTTAGTGAAAACCTTAATTTTGTTGAGAAATAACACCAAAAACACTTAATTTGTGTATCTAAGTTTTGTCTTTTCAGATCTTAGTGTCAGATGTTCAAAGATGAAATGAAATAGAAACTCGATATAATTGAGGAGCATACGTTAATGTTGATCGGACAAAACTTAGATGCGGTTCTTCAGATACTTTTGATATTCCTCATTAACCATTTATTATGCAGATTACTGAAGTGAAATTCTGATTATGACTGTAGAATAACATCAAAACATTTAAGCAAATATATAAAAGTTTTGTTGTTTTGGATCTTAGTGTCAAAAGTTCAAAGATGAAATGAAATAGAAAGGGAAAATTGATATAACTTAATAAAAAAGAAAAAAACAGATGAATTAAAGGCATCCCATTTCAGTCCTAGGGAAGAATTACAGCCTAAAATTTAACTGCAGGATGTTACACCTACAGAATTACAAGTAAGCACTTCAATCTTTCTACAACAATTTTTTTTTGTGTGTGTGCTTTTCAATTTTGCAGTAATCCTAGTCTGTGGTCTGGTCAATGAAGCTACGCCCTCTCAGATCCAGCTGAACTTATAGCTTTAAAATATTCAACATGCCCGGCACATTTTACAGATTCACCAGCTGTGTCTTTTTCTTCAACTCTTTGCACTGCTAGATGTGCAAGAGCCGTCACAACATCATCCATGTAAGGTCGTGTGTCAGCTTCCTCTTGGAGACACATTGCTGCCACTGCAAGGGCTTGAAATAGACCCTTCACAGGGAACTGACCTTTAAGCAAAGGGTCAGCCATTAGAGTGAACTTCGTTCTGTCCTTAAACAAAGGTTGTGCCTGCCAAATGAAAAACATGGACAACCATAAATTCCATTGTCCAAGATTAATTGTAATTGACATCAATGCTTCTCAAACTTATTAATTATTGTATGGCTACTTGTCTATGGTCTCAGTCAATCTCCTCATGACATGTAACTGAATCTTTCAATTTACAATAAAGAGTTAATAAAACTAGGTTATTTGTCACAAGGAGATCAGAACCATGGACACGTGTTGGTCACGAACTATATAATAATTTCTCCCTTAAAATCACATAAATCATTTAAGGAAAATAAAGATAAAAACAAAAAGTAGGTTATGAAACATACCCACTCAATCAAGTTTTGCTCTTCTGTAGCTCTTGAAGCGTCAAATACCCTCCTACCTGTGATTATTTCCAAAAACACAACCCCAAAACTATAAATATCTGATTTTGTGCTAAGCTGACCCGAAGCAGCATACTCTGGTGCACAATAACCAAAAGTCCCCATCACCCTAGTTGACACATGGTCCTGACCATCTTTTGGACCAATCTTAGCAAGTCCAAAATCAGAGAGCTTTGGATTAAAATTTTCATCTAATAGTATATTAGATGATTTAAAATCACGGTATATAATAGCTGGTTCTGCACTGTTATGCAAATATTCAAGTCCTCTAGCTGCTCCCTCAGCTATTTTCATTCTGTTTTTCCAATCCAAAGGCTCCTTATATGCACCTATGTCTGAGATAAATGAACTCTAGTCAGTGTTGCATGTCCTACATGTGTTTCAGTAAAATTTAAATCCACAACTAGAATGTTTTTGGCCATCATACCTAGAAGGTGATTTTCCAAACTCCCATTGGCCATGAATTCATAAACCAAAATCCTATGATGGTCTTCTGCACAATAACCAATGAGCTTCACGAGATTTGGGTGTTGCACCATGCTCAACATCAAAATTTCTGCGAAAAATTCATGTGTTCCTTGCACTCCTTCCCTGTTCAGTACCTTCACAGCTACAGTCTGAACACCAAATATTTAACGTGAGATTTTCATAACCTTGTAAAACGCTAAATATTAGATTATAAAATATGGGTGTGTTTGAGAGGGTATTAAGAGACATACTTGATCAACACTTTTTAAGAATCCTTTGTAGACATTCCCGAATCCACCTTTGCCCACCAGGCAATCAGGATTGTAGTTGTTTGTAGCTTCAGCAAGTTGTGCATATGTGAATACTTTGACATCGTTTTTTGCAGATCCATATTTTCTTATCTCTGCATCTATTCGTCTTTGCCTGCTGCTACCTGCAATCAGAGATCACCTAGTTATTATACCAATGATCCATTCACATTTACATTTGAAGCCTTGGATTCAAATATGAAATTTCATGCATGTTGCTCATGTAATAAGGAAATTCATTGCTATCAAGGAAGAATTTAACACTATTAAAGTATTAATTGTTCATGAACCATCTTTATATAAAGAACAATGTTGGGCAGGGAGGCCTAATATCCTAAGCCAGATCACATTCAAGAGCATGACAGAAATTGATATAAAAATTAAACTGCTACAAACGCTCTCTCAATCATATTAAAAATGATAAAAAAAATGGATTTGTTTTCAAGGTATAATGAGGAGGGAATCATCATGTAACATTTTGATAGAATTAGAAAAGACTAATTAATGTCTGTTATTATCAATAAACCATACCACATACCTGTTTTATGTGACATAGCTGAAGCCAAAGATTTGAATGTTCTCCTTCCTTTGGAAATTTTGCCGGAGGATGCAGTTGAAGAGGATGATTCAGCTTTTGACTTGCAGCATGGAAGGCAACCCATTTTCTCAAGCCTTGGTGGGGGTGGTGCCTGGTTAGGCCCTCTATTACAAATCCTTCAAGAGATTTGTAATTGGGCACCAACACAGTAATCTCCACAACAATTTGCATGCAAAAAAGATTGTCGAAAAAACAGAATTGATGGTTGGTTCGACGTGGCTTAATTTTTGGAACTGAAAATGTAAGTTGTTATTCGGGTTCAATACTAGAAGAATATGTTTATATTTGTGTGTGACGAGAATAAGATTACTTAATTTAGTTTTGGGCATCAAAATGGATTTACTTTTAACATAGTTAATCTTAGCTGGTTTTCTTTAACACGAAAGAAAAGGAACTCGGGTCATCTTTTGCAAGGTAATTATGACAAGGATAACAACTTGTTCTTACCTTGTTTTGCAAACTCTTTTTTTCACTTGGAAGTTGGAATAACAAAAAAAAGAAAAAAAAAGACGTAGACAACATTTTTCACTTCTTTCTTTGACTTAAATCTTCGTTTTTGTAATTGGCCTTATAGATTAGAAAATTTAGTAAAGTAGAAAATAAGAACGAGTTAGATGCAAATAAGGTAAATTCATTCTATTCTTAAAACTTGGGAGGACGAGAATAGATTATTTATTTATTTTAGTTGCTACGAGATGTATCCCTATACTTTTGTAGATAAGATTAATCCAAGTTTGAGGTGGCATTATTCTTACAAATGTTTTTTCTTCTTTTTTCTTTTAATTTTATTTGACTTTCTTTTTTTAAGTATCTGTATTTAGTAGGTACCTAGGCTAGGCCTGCGGCAAAAACTCCTATCAACTTGAGGTATTATTTGAGAGTTTATATTTATGATTAGAATAAGATTATTTTTGTTGGCGGTTACGCGTAGTATTTTCGGTTTCTACTAACTCGAATTCAAATATGCATGTATTTTTTACATGGCATGTACATACACGAAACCTTAAACAAGTTATTTAATGAAATTCACAAACACTTCAAATTTCTACATTCACTTATTCAACTGAATAATAAAATCACTAATTGCATATTTGGTTCATCATGGGAATTACTAGAATCGGCCTAATGGTGAGAACTTAAGTTAAGTTCAATCCTTATTGTCAGCTTTGTGGATAAAATAAAACAGTACATAAAATAAAATATTTCCTTCATCGTCAATATGACAAAAAAGTGCAAGATAAACGTATATATTTAAAGCCAATAAGAAACTTCCATGTTAAATGAAGGGTAAATACTTACTTTGGTCTTTAAAAGTGTAGTTACTACAATTTGATTACTGAAAGATTGAAAATTCTGATTTAGTATTTGGAAGTGAAAAAAGTGCAATATTTTCATCCTGCCGTTAACATGTTTTCATTTGACTATCGTATTAGGTCATGGCTACAGTTAAAGACAAGGACTCGTGTATATGCATAATTAATATTTGAACTGCGTTGGAATACATACTCATCACATGTTAACTAAGTTCAACCCAAAGTCCTTCTGCGTGATAATTTATGCTTATCCACAATCTTTTTGTTACCTATTGTGACTGTGCAGGGTGCTGTTAGTATGTAAACTACAACCTCCTTTCCTTTAAATAAGAAAAAATATAGTAAATTATAACTTGTTTCTTATATATAAAAAAAAAAAAAAAAACAGAGGTAGTATATGTTAATAATCCGTTTGCTTTTTAATTGTCATGACAAGGCAGTCAATTTAATATATACACTAAAATTTGTTTTACCAATGCCCACGCAGAGTAGAACAAGTGGCTTAAAAATTTTCATCCATTCATTTAGGTGCAAGTAAAAGATTTCTATAAAAATTCAAAGTCTGTGTAATGTCTAATTAAACACCGATATGAGCGATATGTGCACCAAGGAGTGTGTGAGTTGTTATAAATCCCCTAATACTTGTTTTCTATTCTCACCGATTAAAAAAAACACCACTATGTGAACTACTTTTTTCTCTTTAGCACGAGATCTTTCATTGTTCTCGGCTGACAATCAAGTGCACAAATGTTACGTTTTCCTTAATGATTTCAGTGACTTCATATATAGCATTTAAAGGGTAAATGACCATTTTGGTCCTTCAATGTGTAAATGCATGCTCCCAATGCATTTTAAATCATTTGATTCATTTTCAATAGCCAAGAGGAAGGGCAGAACCATTACATTAAGAGTGAAATGATAAAAACTCAAACACACCATTTGGCTTGCGTTCTGAGGAAAATGGTTTGGAACGCATGCTATTAAGTGAAAATATTGTAACGGGGCTAAATGAGGCAGTGTATAATAGAGTTTGTAAGCTAAACTGCATGGTCACGAGACTTGAAGGTGGTGATTAAGTGTTTAACATTTCTATCTACTATAAAAAATGCTTGAGCTTGCATTAAAATGCAGAGACATACAATACGGATAAGTGAACAAAAACAATGAGGATCTACTATTGACTCTACATTACCTACACAACTTATAATAGCATCGTACAACACGCAGTGCCCCAAGAAGTTAACTGTATTCAAACAATTATTGTATTCGATTAACATTTAAAATTAATAGACCTATTATATCAACAACAGCTACTGGTCTTTAGCAAACTATGGAGGACGAGCAGAACAAGAAACCAAAACAGAAAGTAATAAACTAATACAGAAATGAAATATACAGGTCCATAAGAGCTCCCATGCAGTGTATGATCATTCTCCCTTCGGAAAAAAAGGGGGTAATACAATTTTAAAGAGGCAAAACAGATGGAAACAAACAGAAAACTGTCTGCAAAACCATTTCCAAATCTATTTATTACTCAATCAAGGAAAACAAAGCATGCCTAACAACAGCGAACATGTTAAACTAACCTGGCAAAATTACCAGTCACCGATGAATTCATTCGAGCAAGCAAAAAGGCCAATGGCTAGAAGAAATGGCAAAACAAAATAAAGCTATTCCAAAGCTGATATTCCATAGTTAATTCAATTTTCAGTGCTCCCCTCCAATTGATCAAAGAATTGTACAATACAAAGGAGACCACACTCTTTCTCACTGAGGCAACCCAGCTTCAATCTCATCCCACTTATCCCCACTCTCAGCAAACTTCTCCTTAATCTGCTTAATAACCTCCTTCGCCTCATCCACCTTCAATGCACCAGCGAGCCCATTCACGAGACTCTTCATGGTAGTAAAATTCGGAACCCAACCTTTCCCCATACACTCCTTAGCAACCTCCAACGCGGCCTCAAACTCACCACCGCAACACAGAAAATGCACGAGCGTAAAATAACACTCCCCATCAGGCAAGTAACCTCTCCTCTTCATGTCCCTGAACAACCTCTTGGCCTCCTCAAGGTCCCCCTCTTTACAAAACCCATGGATCAAACACGCGTAGCTAACTGAATTCGGCTTCCTCCCGTTACAAACCATCCCCTCGAGCAACGCCTTCGCCTCCGAAGACCTCTTCAGCTTACACAAACTCTGAATCCTAACATTGTAAGTACTAATAGAAGGAAAAACACTATACTTCTCCATTAATTTCAACACCTTCCCTACATCATCAAACTTCTTCTCGCGGTAAAAGCCAGAGAGCGAGTTATTCAGAGTGGTGACATTAGGTGCAATGTTATTCTTATCCATTTCAGCGAGAACGGAATAAACGGAGCTGGTTGAACCGGATTCGGCAAAGGCCTTGATTACGGTGTTGTATGTGTCTAGGTTTGGTTGAATTGAATAAGTTTTGGGGAATTCGAGGTAGATTCGAGTGAGCTCTTTGTAGTTCTTGGCGAGGAGGGCAGCAAAGAGGAGGGAATTTAGGGTTTTGACGGAGCGAGGGGAGGGGAGGTCTTCGGTGAAGGTGCGGATGGCGTGATCGAGCATATTGGCCTGGCCGTAGAGGACGATGGCGTGGGAGAGGAATTTTTCGTTGCGGAGGTCGGGGCGGGTTTTGAGATCGTCGAGGAAGGTGCGGATGCCGGCGAAGTGGTGGGCGGCGGCGAGCTTGGAGACGGCAAGGGAGAAGGCACGGCGGTCGATGTGAGAGTCAGGGGTGAGGGCGGCGGCACGGCAGATGTCGAGGATGCGCTCCGGGTTGGTCTCCGATTTGAGGAGGTGGATGGCGCTGCGGGTTTTTTGCTTTGAGGTTAGGGGGGTGGATGAGTTCGGGGAGAGGATGGAGGTGGTGGAGTAGTGGCGGAGGCGAGAGAAGATTGACATGTCTAGGGTTAGGGTTAGGGTTTTTCAGCGGAGGAGAAGACGGACACTCGACTAGCGAGTGAGGTTTAAAAGAAAAGTTGAAGCAGAAGAGTAGGGGTTTAGGGTGTGAAGACTGCAGTGTGAACAGTGATTGCTACAAAGTTTCGGAAACAGAAGAAAAAAAACCACTTATCCCTAAAATAAAATAATAAAAAAAAACTTGAACCTGACGTGAATCGAACACGCAACCTTCTGATCTGGAGTCAGACGCGCTACCATTGCGCCACAGATCCAATTAATAATATAACTGTCTACTCTTTTAAATGTTATTATTCCTATATATAATATTATATATAAGTGCAAAATTTATTAACTTATATAATTATTTGTTTAGTATGAGTATATTAATAAGTTATAATTAAATATTTTCTTAAAATACATTAATGATACTTCTTAATATACTTTTATATTTTATATATATATATATATATATATATCATTGATCGATTTAAAATTATGAGAACTAAACTAAAAATATACCAAAAACATATTTTATCCTAAAATTTAATCAACAAGCAACTTATTAGAGCTCGTTTGCAGGCCATACGAGAGAATTAATAAAATGCAAATGATTAGAATATTTTCAAGACTTTTGAGAATTATTCTCTAACACAGTTCTCAATGTAATTTTTACACTTTCATTCTATTAATCAAGTTCTTTAATCATCTTCAATTTTTATTAGGAAATAAATTATAAAAAAAATTTCAATGACTGAACAGCCTAGGAGTTTATCGACAGAAAAGGTCAAGATAATTTGTCTCTGTAAACTCTTGTCATAAACATAATAAGTAGGCGCAGGAGAGCATCTTTTAAACAGAAGAACAAAATAAAATGAAAAAAAAAAGATTTAATTGCATTTTAGTCTTTTTAATATTTCAAAATATTTTCAAGTTAACAAGGTCTCAATTTTAAAATTAAGCAAATTTAATGTCTGTAACAATTTTCGACTGTTTAATTACAACTCAAATTTTTATTTTTCTACTCAAATTCTTCATTTGAATTATTTAAAAAATAAATCTTCTGACTCACTACCCAAAACATCATTTTTTTGCAAAAAATTCTCATACTTTATCTTCCAATCCTTATTTCACATCTTACAAAATACTTCAATATTTATCAAATTTCCACTAATTTTTTTTACCTTTAAACTTATAAAATTATTTTAGATCTCAAAATCATCATAAAATCTCAAATATTTGGATTAAAAAAAGAGAGAGGATTACAGAGTTTTAAATAGAAGAACCAAATTTGCTGACTTAATTAGCTTAAAAAAACTTTGTGGAATACAAGAGTATATAAATATCTACAAGGTAGTGTCTGACAAATTACGATGAGAAAAGAGGATCTCATTCAGTTAAAACTCTGAACATTCGACATAGTTGCCCCTTAAATCCTAATAATTAACAAATGCACGCGAAAAAAGATGTTTAAAATCTATATATTACACGGTCAACCGCTTTGCTGTTCTGTTGCTAATCCTCTAAACATTTTGATTGCCATTCATTCAATCTTGGTGAAGTTCTTCAGCAGGTGGGGGAGCAAATCTGACATTAGCAGGCCGTGCCACAACAACTGGGTCATCTGCAAATAGTGCTTTGATGAATGATGGTGTTTTTAGCGGCCTACGACCCGTCATCCGAGGATAAACATCTTCAAGAAAATAATATGCATGACCAGCAATCATCCCCTGAAAAATGTGGTCAAGATTCACATTAATTAAGCTGTTGTTTACAAAATGTATAGATAGTAATCAGGTGTGAATGTTAATTAACAGAGGCATTACCAGTAGATCCACCCAAGCACTAGCACCAACGAGTACAGAGAACCCCAAGAGAACCTACAAGCAAAAACTTGAAGGTTAGGTTGCCTTGATGATAAGTATGAACTTAAGCAAAAGACAAAACCAAAGATCAATTAAGTATAAACCCAATTAGATGTTACCCTATCCTATAGAGCTTACGCACCCATGGAAGGTAGGCAGCAGTGAAAGTAAAGAGACCCAGGAAGCTCATGTGAATGAAGGGATTTTGTTTGCTCCACACGTAAACCTGAAAAATGAAAAATTAAGCTTTAATGTTCGTGAATTATTGGAAAAAATCCAAATCTCACATCGATTAAAATTAAGGCCAAAATAAAATATATAAGTGGGGGACAACCCTCACTTCATAAGCTAGTTTTTGAAGTTGAGTTAAGCTCAAACACATCATAAGATGGTATTAAAACCTATCTTGATTCATTAAATGAGTCATCCACCATATCATTCACACACCAAGTCCAAAAGTGTTGTACTTGAGGAGGTGTATTAGGAAAAACTCAAGTCTCACGTCGGTTAGAAATATGATCAAGATAGAATATATAATTGGAAGACAATTCTCACATCATGAGCTAGCTTTTGATGTTGAGTTAGACCTAACGAGGAGTGAAAAATACAAATATATAAAAATGTGACTTACCATCATAAATGTCAATGAGTTGCTAAGGAATATTATTTTTGCAAACGACTCTGATAAATAAGGTATCATGCCCCCAAGAAGAACAATTCCAGTCAATACAGTGGCACCAAATAAGAGCATGTAAAAGAAATCAGCAGTCCTCCCCCTGAACGAGTTCTCCTCAAGAAGCTTGCAGTAACGGGCAAGAAAAAACATATGAAACAGGAAATCCAAGTCTGCCCATTCAATAAGAAAATACCATGTCAAATTTAGAAGATGCACAATTTTCTAATTAAACATCAAACGATGATGAAACAAAGAGAGCAAAGAGAATATGGAAGGTGTGATTGTAATTCAGGAAAATCATAGGGGGAATGTCAAGAACTAAAGAGAGTAAATGGCCATAATAATAAATAAATCATATCAGGATGCGCTGAAGGTTTGAATACAGATATGCATCTGATAATCTAGTCCACAGACATGAGAGCCACAAAAGAAAATAAGGGGTGTAAGGGATGAAGCAACCATTTTATACAATAGACAGCCATTTGAATCAAGAGATTAGTAACTTGTTAACTAATACACATCAAACCATCACTGCAAACTTCAGTCTCCCTCTTATTTTACTTCTAAGAGGATAGGTTGCAATCTGGATTGCATACCACTGCAAAACCACCTCAGAAATGCATGATCTAATTTCCAATACATAAGGGGGTGAGGCAAAGTTGGTAACCACATTTTCATTGCTTCAGATAAGCCCACAAACTGACAAAAGCTCATATCTTTAATCAAATAGTTTAGTTCTGGGAACTATCATGTCCATAGTCATATCTCTTATGATTATGTCAGGGGCAATCGGATTGACCCCTTTTTCCAAAATGTAGGTATACCACCCATCTATAGCAATAGCCTTTCTTCACTAGTGCTCCCTCTGAAAACAGTTACAATTTATTAATGAAATTGCTCTCGTAATGTGATTTACTGATTTTCATCATGTAAGGATTAAATTCATGATGCTTAAAAATGTCCACACTCCCCATTTACCAACGATCAATATTCATTATCACATACATATGTAAGTGTAACTACCCAAGAGCGGGGGACTTTAGTACATGATCTACCTAAACTAAAAATAAAATGAGTTCCTCACAGGTGGCATCAGCAAAAGAATGCCCCAAACATGTGAGCATAAAAAAAAATCGAGACTTTTTCTACATTAAAACTGAAATTGAAATACCCGTATCTGATGAATAACAATTCACTAAATGGTGAACGGCAGAAATTTTACCCATTTTACGAAAGTACAAGAAATTAGTAACCAGACGCCAAAACTGATATTGCTTCACCACCAATCTAGGGTTCAAGTACAAATGATACGGAGAAATTATCTGCAACACCACAAAAATGAGCATCAATCAACAAAGAAACAGTCACCTACAGTTCAAAAATCAGCGCGATCAAAACGAAATTAATCCTTCAAAATACAAAATTTCCAAGGAAAAATAAAACAATAAAACACGACAACTTTTCAACAGACCAAGCTAACAATAAACGCGATCCAACCACAGCTTCATTATAAACTCCTTAAAGTTAACGATAAATACCCACACAACCGCATTCACGATTTGATTTCAAATCGAGATATTAAAAAAGAATAAACCCAAATCAGACGCACCGAATTCATAAAAAAATAAAATTGGAAACCCTAAAAGTGAGAGTGCGAAGAAAGGGGATTACATCAAGGGAACATCCGATGGTGGTGACAACAGCAGCGGTGAGATAAGAGCGCGTGATGACAGGCATCTGCTTATACCATTCTTCAACCGCTTGAGCCATTGTTGCGTTCCCTAATTTCTGCTTATTGAGAATAGGTTAAAGGGCTCAAAGGATTTTTTAGCTGCGATTGGGAAAATGAGAAACTGAGAAGCGGTATGAGAATGCTTGATGTGACAGAAGCAGATGAAGATAGCTGATGAAGGAAGAGGCGATGCAAAGAGGAAGAAGAAGAAGAAGGGGCACAAGAAGATCAGAACACGACGAATGACAAAGACAACACGAATCACGAAGCGCGTGCTTGTTACGAACCAATCGCGTTCTTCTTGCTTTGTTTGCCCTGCTTTTGGTCACACAATGGATTAATTTTAGGGAGAAAAAAAAACATATAAATAAGTTTTGCATTTAATTTAAGGATAAAAAATCATTTAATTAATTAAAATATATTCTTTTACAATTTCATTTAAGGCTGAAATATAAGAATAATTTATTTATTAAATTCATCCACATAAAAAATTATTATAGAAATGAACTAATGTAAAAAAAAAGTCATAAATGTGTCATTAAATAAATAAGAATTATTTTTAAACTTTTAAAAATTAAGAAAATTAGAAACAACAATATGACAAGAGACCATGCTTATATTTTAGCTTTCACTTAATTATAAATTAAAGTTATTATAGAAAATGTTATTATTTTTATAATAGTTATTAAGAATTTGATTAAAATATACCCCTTCTAATAATTTATATAGGAAAAATAACTATTTTATTAAGACAAATGAAGGTAGTTAAGCTAATTAATTTTAATTAATCCTCATATAAAAGGTTATGACGGCGGACACAACAAACGTCATGGTTCAAGGAGAATAATGTTATAAATTGAAATTTTTTAAGATATGATAATTGATATTTTTTCATTTTTGTTACATTAATCTTTTAATTATAAGAGATTTTGATTTAAATTGATAGATATTTAAATCTAAGTCTTCATTTTAATATAACGATTGATATTAATATTTTTTATTTTTAATTAGATATTCTCATAATAGTTATTTTTTTATCATAATGTTCTGTTTTATCAGGATAAAAGAATAATGATTAATTTAAAATTTAATTAAAAAATAAGTAAAGTTTGATAAAAAAATTATTTCTATCAATAATCAAATCCGGATACTATATTTCCAATATATTTATATATATCTAAGTTTATATGCTTCTTCATGCGTCAACTCTTCCCACCATTGTTCATCATATTCACTCATTAACTCTCATTTGAATATTTTCAACTCATGAGACATGTAATGGTAAAGTGAGAACTCCTTATGTTGCACCTTTTTTATTCTCATACATGGATTTGGTTTTCGTATAATGAATAGTATGACAATATGTAACTGAATATTTAAAACTAATTTTAAATATGTGCCTAACATGTATTTAATATATCATCTTATAATTTTAATATTAATGAGATTATTTAAGTTAACTTTTTATCTCTTTCAATCAATTAGTTTTAACAACTTCAGTTCTAAATTGAATTTGAAAGTTTTTAAAAAGAAATTATCAATAATTAAAAATAACAACATATCACTACATAAATTATTTATTATAAACATAGAATCTAACTTGTGTTAAAAAATTGATATTTATTGTAGGTTTTAATTATAATATAATTTATATATTTAGAAATATTTATTTATTATAAATTAAGCTTTTACACTATTTGTGCATAATATTTTTTCTCTAATAATTTTTTATTATATATAATAAATATTTTAATTTGTTCAATGCACATGTTAAAATACTAGCAATATGATAAATTTAAATTTATTTCAAAAAATACTCAAAATTAAATGAATGATGTTTAAGAATAACAACAAATAAGTGACTTATTAAACTAATTTTACAAAAATATTCTTATTATCCATAAATGTATTATTTGTAACTATTGAGTAACTAATGATGGTGGTTGAAAAGTCCATAAGCATGGTACTAAAAAATAATTAGACAAATAGAATTTATTTGGGGTAAATTTTGAATAAAAGTTTAAATATTTTATAGAAAACTAAAAACATTACTCAATGAAGAATTATTTTCAATGCTAAAATATTAGTCATTTTGAAATAGAGGGAGTATTGATTATATTTAATGATACTACACATAATTTAAGGGATAACGTTTTTCACTAATGAATCTAACTTATATTGTCAATAGACAAATAAATTCACCCACTTGCATGGAGAATGAGTGATATTAATAATTTTGTTGCGATTTTGACAACTAGTATCAAATGGCTTAAGTAAAATAATAGTTAGTTGTAAAATATTGTCTCCACAAGAACTTGTGTGATAAGTGGGTAATTAATAATATAATTTATATAGATTACAAAATGTAACCAAAATTAAAGACAAGTACTTAAAAATCAAGAGTTAAAAGGAAGAAACTTAATTTGAGAATTTTAACAAACACTTGGTATGTGTATAAAACGAAATTTGTATCAATGGTGAAAATTGTCGGAATTTGACTTCATTGAATCAAACCTAACATGTATTAGTAATCATTCATATTCAATTAAACCAAAGTTATTATCAACCCACAATTTATTGAAGTAAAGAACTTAAATCCCTTAATCACACTATTAATCCCTTGACTAGTATAATTATTTGACATGTATTAAGAATGAGAGTTCTAACAATGACCAATAACTTCTACCAATCCCTTGACTTAAAGTTCATTGTTTATTCACTTCAATTAGCAATTCAATTGAATTTTTCAATCACAAACAAATAAAAAAGAATCATGCACTCCGGTGACATAAAAAAATAATATGTATGAAAGAGAAACAATAATAATACTTTATTGAATAAAAATTAAGGTACAACATTTTGTGAACTGATAATTTCTTTGGTGGCCCATATTAGCAAGCAAATCCACACAACAATTTGCCTCTATATACACATGAAAAAGGGAAGTATTCCAATCATGCAAACATGCAAATGTAAGCTCCATTGGATGTCTGGATGTTGAAGCATGCGGGAAATTTAAATGACCCTTCAATTATAAAATACTCATTTTGTGTGTGCTTATGATCTTTAACAAATATTAATTATCACTTTTAACCAGACTACTTGGTACTGATATAAGAAAAAAAAAGTATTCAATGAAGAAAACTTATCTGATTATGTAAATGATTCACATTTGTTCCTTTAGAGTGAGGAGGTAAGTTGGTAGTAACATGCAGCTGGATAGTACGGAGTATTATTTATCTCTATTCTCTATTACGGAGTATGTTACTGTTAAGGCAAGTTGTACTTAAATGATCCAAGTTGTTTTTGGTTTTGGTTGGACGATCGATATGATCACGTGAATGTGTTGCATTTCTAAGTGGGAGTGGACAAGGAAGTCCATGGATTTTTTTCCATTCAAAGTTGCCCTTGAATAGAACTTGAAAAGCCAAAATATCGATTACGCTACCCAAAAATATCTGGCCTCCACGACCTGTTTGATGGGGAGATTTTTCCCTTATTGGCATTTTTATACAGGAAACAATTGACCAACAACTCCTACAAAAATATTCGATATTTCCGAACGGACCAAATTATTCAGAGACGTGTAAATCATATTGATTTCCAAAAGGCCATGAAACAACACTGAGGACATTAAGTGATGATATATACTAATACAAGTACTTCTCCGTATATCAATTAACAACTTATTAAAAATATAATAGCATTTAGTGTCTACCTTGTCTACTTCCATAAAAGTTAGGTAAAGTTATGAACGTGTGGCAAATTTGATATAAAAGTTAGCTAAATATCTGCGAGTTGAAATCTTGGATGTCACTTCTGAAGATATAATTGAAAACAATGAGACCACAATTCATAATAATTTTGTACACAAGAATCACTAAGATAAGAAGAACATGGCCCAAATCACGCAAAGACACCATAACCAATGTTTCATTAATTAATTCCCTTAGAATCTGGAAGAATCAATCACAATCAGTAAATGGTAGTTCCTACCTAAAACAAGGACCATTCATTCATTAATTCATTCAAGCAGCTCTTGCAAGAACTTCCAAATTTTCAGGAACATCAGCAGGGTCAATGTAGAAACCTCTCCTAAGTGATCTTGGAACTGTAATAGTTAAAACTCCATCTTCATACCCTGCAGAGATGCCATCAAGATCAACCCTCCCAGGCAGCCTAAACTTCCTCTCAAACTTCCTCGCTGGTTCTGTGGATTCATCCACTGCTTGAGTTCTGATTATGAGGTACCTTGAGTCCTCAACCTCAACTCTCAGCTCCTCTTTCCTCACACCTACCACAAGCAATCACCAATGAAATAAATAAAGACACCAAGTTCAAAAGACCCTAATAAAAATTATGAGGAAAATAAAAAAGAATTTAATTTGTATACACTATAGAGTAAAATAATATCAATCAATCATAAATCATCGATGATAAGATTTTTAAAATAATTATTATAAAAAACAACAAATTTATAGTCAAACTGAAAACAAAAGACTATTATTATTTTCCAACATGGCTAATTAAGGTGCTCACCAGGGATGTCAGCTGAGAATATGTGAGAGTCAGGGGTTTCTGTCCAATGAACATAGTTTTCAGGGATGGAATTGTAGGGAAAGAGAAGGTGAGAAGGGATGCGGTATTGCCAGGGAAGGGAGTGTGGGAACTCCATTGTTTGGTGGTTATGTGAGGGAATTTGGAGTTTCCTTGTTGAGTTGGTTTCTATGTATGGTGTTAGTGGAAAAGGACATATAGGTAAGTTGGTTTTATTTTTTTTAATAGACAAGTGGGCAAGTTGGGGTGATGAACTCATCAGAGTCTTCTGACCACTGCTTTTCTTTTTTGGTTGGTAAAGAGTTGGATACTTGGACCTCATTGTTTTCTCTCTTCTCCCATCGGAAGCTCAACTTTTAATCACCTCTAATAAAAGTATAAAACTCTCTTCTTTATTGAGTTTATAAGGGGAAAAGGGAAAAAATAAGAGTAATGTACTACTCATATATCCTTATAAATATTAATAGATAAAAAGGGAGGGGGAGTTAAAGAAAATAAAATCTCAATAATTTACTTAACACAATATAAATAATATAATTATTTTTCTTTTCTCTAAATATGAAATATCAGCAGGGAAAAAATGAGGGAGATTTAAATTTCGTCTATCTTTTTCCTCCCTTTCGAACTAAATAAGAGAAAACTATAAAAATATTATATTTATTTTATTTTAATTCATTTGCCCGCAACCAAAGGGTGTAAAAAAATGTCTTTTTAATGTTAAAATGATAATATATATCATTATGTAGTGCTAATAAAATTGATACAATCACTTTAAGTAAGTCCTTGAGTATATTGATTAGAGTTTGATTCTTATTTATATGTATGAAAATGTTTATAAAAATATATATAATTTAATATTTTCAATGTATTATTATATTTCTTTAATATTTTTTATTTATTAAATTTCTAATCAGTATTTTTGAGACACTAGTTAACAACATCCATTGATAAATTGTATATATTACGAAGCATGTGGGTCATTCATTGATTGGAAATATCAAGGCTTCATCTTTTAATTTACTCTGAAGTCTGAACAATAGAATGGATTTGAATTCTCAGTAATCTATATAAAACAAAAATATATTTATTTTTAATTCAAATTAAAATAATTCATAAATTTAATTCATGTTAAACTAATTAGGAATATTCTCTTACTTTTCCATTTTAAAAAAGTTAAATCTAAATTAAAAAAAGGTGACATCAATAGAAAATAAATATTTTCTTATAATTCTACTTTTTTTCCTTTATTATTTTCTAAAAAATTCAAATGTCTAAGGCAGATGCAAAACAAACCATTTTGATGTTTTTTTTTTAGATTTTAGTGATCTCTAGAAATTACTTTCTGTACTCTGTACCCTTTGTCTTTAAAAAGCCATGGCATAAACACAAAACAGCTCCGATGATGGAAACAAGACGTAAGTTGCTGTACATTTTCAGTTCTATTACAAAAGGCATTCATCAAAGAAACTTTTCTCACGATCCCCAATTTCAAATCAACGACAAAATGGCCATTTGAGTTGGTAATTGCAAATATGGATACCTAGTTATATATCTATAGGTAAAACTATAGTTGAGAACAGCAGTCATATATACTTGATGCAATGTAAGCATGAACTTCATTGGATAACTTTTAACATTGGTTTATTTCTCTCCAAAACAATTGGGCCACTACGGGTTGAGCAGAATGGTATTGATTTACCACAACAACTGACATTTGATTTCAACTTATACAGACAAGGTTCTGAGGATTCTGAACAAGATTTTAGGAGAGATAAGTGACATAAACAGATAAACTTCAATGTGATAAGGGGAAAACAACCAAAGAACTCAGCCCACTGGAGGCTCTACATAGAAAATTATATAAAAACCACAGGGTCCATAATTCAGAGACTTTAACAAGAGCTCTGGCCAAACAGAATCAATATACATAATTCAACGAGACATACAAGGATTTTCGTAGTTTGCTGTGACTGTGGTGTTCAGCAAATTGCACAACAACCGAGACAAGTTGAAGTTGGCTGCAATTTGAGAATGCATGACAGTAGACAGACTTGTTTTTGGATTTTCTTGGACTGCATTCAAGTATTCACCCCAAAGACAAAACCATTGCTGTATGAAGGAAGATTGCTAGAAGCTGTGAGATTTTTCACAGGTGACCGGAAAGGATTTGGAGTTACTGGATGTGTGATGTGCAGTCCAGCATTCCGAAGAACTTGTTTAGCATTTACACACGAAACTTCGGATTGATCAGTGAAGAAGGCAGGCACCCCAATTGATTTGATTACATCAAGAGCTCCACCCCAACTAGAATAGATTGCTAATCTAGAATTCAGAGCAATGACGACATGTGGAGTAGGTAGGTAGGAGGCTTCCACCTGATAAACACCCCTTACAAGATTCACTCTAACTCTGCTACCAATTCCTGAGGTTGTACCTGACAAATTTGTTGGAACTTCTGGTCCCACCATCACTATTTGTACATTGCCTAATCCATTAAGCAAGTGTCCTACTTCTGCGAATGCTGGCATCCAATCTAACTCTCCTTCAGGTCCAAGGTAGTGGACAATCACCTCTTTCCCTTTCAGTATAAGGTTCTTTGAACTTATATTAAGGGTGGTAAGAATGTGATACACGGTCAATGGATGTGAAAGAATGTCGGCTACAGGACTTGACAATGGAAGTGAGCGAAGGTTGTAGTACTCAGACCAACCAGAGAGAAGAAATGGGCTTGAGATGAAATGGTTATTAAATGGAGAATCATGAGGGTATTCAAATTCATCAATTCCACCCCATAGTTCCTGCAGCCCACCTTTCACAGGAAGGAGACCAAAAGGGCAGTGTGAATAGCAACTGCACTTTCTCCTCCACATACCCTTCTGGTGGACACCTAATGATTCAAGCCACTTACAAGGCTGGTCAGCAGAACATGGGAACATGAAAATCATTATAGCCAGCTCTTCTTCCCTCTCCATCATGGCCTTGTAAAGTCCACACATGCTTTTATGTGTGTCATTCCAGTGTTGTTTCTGGCAGATTGAACTGCAATAAACAACTGCTCTACACCGGCCACAACAAAGAGACTGTTCTCCATTCACTTCTTTCTCACATATTGCACACTGTCTCAAGCCAGTACTTGAGTATGCTTTTGTGTCATTGAATATGTCCTCCCTAGGTGGTTCTACATACTTGGTGGGGGTCGAGCCAGCACTCGCACTATTAGATTTTTCATCATATGCCTGACCGGGTGGGTGGGAAACAGTAACAGCAACAAGGTCATAACCTCCCTTGGCTACTTCTGGAGGCCACTGAACATCAACAGTCTCTATAAAAGGTTCAAAACACACCACTGTTGAATACTTTGGACCACTTTCCCTGTCAACCTGAAGTAAGGAGTGCACCAGGGAAATGGCCTTCATGAATGCATAGACAAATCTAAGCTCTTCAAGGTTTGGATTTCTAAATCGAAGATCACCAGATGGCGTGCATCGTGCAACATCAATAACTGGAAACCGATCTGAGCCTGATGCTTCCAATGACAAAGACTTGATCATCTTCCGGTTAGAAGGGAACATCAAAGACTCCACTTCATATGTGACCCTCAGAAGCTCAACATTTGGAACATGAATGGTCTCTCTAGACCCTGTCATTTTCTTAGCATCATTCTCTGATCTAAACATGTAAAATCCAACATCTCCTCCATCCCCTCCAATGAACTGAACACATGGAAAAGGTTGTTTCTTGCCAGGCCAATCCGAATCTTTCCCAACCCGGACGCCAAACAAGTGCCCTGGACGCAGCCTCTTCCACGGCTCAGCTCTATACAAAGCTGCAGAAGCTTTGTATATAGATTTAATGAAATTTGGAGCAATGCCATCCACTTTCATCATACATGTCCCAGATCCAGGGCCAAGACCAGGACCAGACCCAAATTGCTCCAGAAATCTGTTAAACAAACTCTTCAAATGCAAATCCATTGTCTTTGTCTCCCCAATTCCTCAGATTCCTTTTCTTTTTATGCTCACTATTTACTCCAGTTAAACTAAATCTGTCAACTTCCACACTTGAAATTATGCAATAACTCTGATCTCACAAATTCTCATAACACTGCTCAACTTCAACAACCCAAATTGCCACTATGAACTTTAGCACTAGACTTATCAAAGCAAAAAGCCAAAAAGCATTTGGGTACATGAGTCACATACAGCTTATGAAATCAGCACCCATTCTGTTTCATGCAACAGACAATAAAAACAAAAACTGATAGGACCATAAGATCAATTGTGTCAAATGTTCAATAGAAAGCAAAAGAAAAAAAGATCAAAGCTTTTGTTTTGTACCAGCCCGCAAAAACAGTGACCGAGTTGAGCTCCAAGACCCAATTCCGGATCGTTTCATTTTCGGACAAATGGAATGAATTGACGGGTAAAGTCATAACATGCGGGCATTCGTATTTGTGATCTGTGGGTTCGGAATTCCCATCAGGAAATTGAAGTGAAGTAATCAACGGTCAGAAAACGCTTTGCTAAAAAATAATCAAAGGTCATAAACTTATTGCAAGAGTTTTTCTTTTTCTTTTTTTGAATTGAAACTGCAAAAGTTTATTTACGACTTATTTAAACTTATTTTTCCAAAAATATTTCTGTAAGTATTTGAAAAATATATAAAAATAACTTTCAATTTATATGAAAAAGTTTAGTTCTAAATTTATTTGATTTTAAAAATAATTTTTATATAAATATTAAATAAATTTTATTCAATAAATTTTTTTAATTAATCTCACTAAGTTTAAAATTGATTAAACTGAATATAAAAAATAGAAAATTTTGTTTATTTAGAACAATTTAATTAACTAATATAATTCAAAATCAATTTTGTTTATATGTATAATTTTAAAGTTGATATCACTTTCGTTAATATATATGTCTTATCCTAATTAAATCTATTAAATATTTAATTTAGTTTTTTCTTTTTATTTTTTCAAGTCTATCTTTTAATTTTGATTTTAAATTTAATTTAATAATTACCTCAATTTTTTTCTCCAATTATCTTAGACAACTCTCATTTGATGATTATCTGTATATTTAATTTTTAATTATTTATCTATCATTTTATCTTTATTTTTAGACTAAAATAAAATTTTGATCCTCCTATTTTTTGTAATCTTTAATTTTATTTTCTTTATTTTAAAATTGAGACATTTAATCTCCCAATTTTAAATAATCAGTAATTTTAGTTCCTCGGTCCATTAAAAGATTGATTATTAAGAATTAGTGTTGATTCTCATTACTTGGGAAGCGAATTACTCTTATTCACACGAAAGTCATCTGAAACACCAATCACAACTGAACCTGTCTGGCAAAGTCATTTTCATCATAGTCATCATCTCCAAGCATTTTCTCGATACTCAAACTACCTCCTTCCATAAAAATGCTATGTGGACTCTTAACTGATCCACAATCATCAACTTCCTCCTCCTCTTTCACTGTCGAATACGAGCACTCTCCAATAGTCATCAACATTTCATAACCTTAATTTCAAACCTTGGAGGTTTTTAGTTCAACCTTGCAAGCCCAAAATCGTCAATTCTCTACAAGAAATTGCATGAGATATTAGGGGTTTTATTTTTTTTTGGGTTGAACATCAAAATCAAGTTTGGAGTTTATTCGCATGGTTTTATGTGATTTAAGGTGTAGAAGTGTGGTTCTAATTGGACTTACATTATGCACGTTGTTAGGGAAAGGGGGTTCGTAAGATTATTTAAAAAAAAAAAAACTTCTGACATTTGTTGCCCTTTCCATGTGTAATCTTTTATTTGGCTCCTTTCAAAATCTTATGTAATAGTCACAATTCTAATCATAGACTTGGTATCGAGAAATAGATTGATGTGTGTTTGTTAGAGCTTCAAAAATAGGATAAAATGGTAGTGACGAGGATACTTCAACAAGATTGCAAATCATCACTCGTGAAAATTATGCATTTGTAATGGATAAGTGTGTTAATAAGAATGTGAATAAGAGTGTTGGAGTACTAGTATGAGGTCAAATTTCATATCGTATAAGAATCTGAAGGTTGAACATCATATAAGTGAAGACAAAACTCATAAACATGAACCTTAAGATTTGTGATTAAAGTTTTGTTTCAAATTCACTTAGATGAGTAAGATGACGATGATGGATCCTAGACCTAGGAATCCCTTATATTGAAAGTAAACCTTGCGGTAGGTCTAGGCGGCGTGTCCTGTGGGTGGATTGTTGAAGTACAAGTGTGAGGTAAAGTCTCACATTGTGTAAGAATGATAATTGAACATTATATAAGTGAAGACAATACCCATAATCTCGAGTGTTAAGTTTTGGGATTAAAATATGGTGTTAAGTTCAGGCATGTAGTTACTTATGATCCATTGATGTAAATCTTCATAATATTTATTCCATTAGTTATACAACAAAAAAGAAATGAGACATCATGTACTTCGATTAAAAGTCTAATAGGTCTTTGACAAAGTAATTTTTAGAAAGTCAAAGAGAGAAAGGTATGAAGAATATTTATTAATGAAAAAAACATTAAAGAATAATTTTTCTCATGTAACTAGAATCAACCTTAATCCTTGACCATTAACCTTTTAAATTTGTATCAAGAAACTAAAATCACTATTTTTTTGAAATTGAAAATCAAATAATTTAATTTTTAAATAAAAAAATAAAAATTATGAATTATATAAAATAAGATATCAAAATTATAATGTTATTTTTAAATTAAAATTTGAGATTCTAATCTCTCAATTTTTTTGACAGCAATCAAATCAAATAAGTATTCCTCAAAAAAAAATCAAACTCGAAATACGTCTGCGTTGAGGAAGAGGACGTCAATCTCAGACACGCGTCGTTTTGCACCACTAGCCAATCAGAATCTCCCACCTAATCCCCAAACGATAAAAATCCAATCAATCTTTTAATTAATCATTAACATAAAAAAATAAAAAAATTTAGTGCCCATCACTCGCCACGTACCATACCTTGTTAGGGTTAGGACTAGGTTAGGGTTGGAGTCTTCCTTTAAAGGGGCATCCAGACCTAATTTCATTTCCTCTGTCTTTCTTTGCCCTCTCCTTTTCTCTCTCTAGAATTCTCAGATTTGCGGGGCGAGATGATGCAGCAGCCAGGACCCGGCATGGCACCTCCCACCATGGGCCAGCAGCCGCAGCAACAGTACCAGCAGCAGCCTCCGCCGCAGCAGCAACAACCCTACGTCATGATGCCGCCGCAGCATCAGGCGCCGCAGCCTATGTGGGCCCCATCCGCCCAGCCTCCGCTGCCGCAGCAGCCTGCTAGCGCCGACGAGGTCCGAACCCTCTGGATCGGGGATCTGCAGTACTGGATGGACGAGAACTATCTCTACACCTGCTTTGCTCATACCGGCGAGGTATAATAATAATAATCAATAACCCTTCTGTTTCCTTTTTTGATGCTGATTTTGTTTTGATTAGGCTCTTTTCTTTTCACAGAATTGAATAGACCTTTTGTTTTCTACGTGAATTTTTATTCACTTTTAGGTTTTTTAAAATGTTTGTGCTTTTAGTTTGAATAGGGATTTCTCCTGTGTTAATCGTGGTTTGAATTTGATATTGATTTAGACGTGTGGCTGTTCTGTTGTCGTGATACTGAAGTGTAGGTTTTTGGTGGATTGAAGGTTGAATTATTGTATTGATTTTGTGTTAGCTGTTTTTGGCTAAAGTGATTAGGGTTTTCTGTAGCATGAATTTAGGTCCTTTCTAGATTTTGTTTTAAATACCTGTACTTGTTGATTTATGCTTTTAGGTGTAAGACTGTTCTGTTATGATACTAAAGTGTGGATTTTGTTTTAGGTTGGATTTCGTATTCATTCAGTGTTATTTGTGCTCGACTGAGTTGAATTTGGTTGTTTGTCCGATCTAGTTTTGCATTGAGCTAGACGATCTGTTGTGATATTAAATGTGTTCGACAAAGTTGAATATGGTTTTCGTATTGTCTGTTTTAGGTTTTTTAAACACGTGTACTTGTTAGTTTGAATTTTGTATTTAGTTAGACGCATGAATGCTCTGCTGTGATAGTAAATGTGTTCGACAAAGTTGAATATGGTTTTCTGTTTGTCTGTTCTAGGTTCTTTAAACACGTACTTGTTAGTTTGAATTTTGTATTGAGTTAGATGCACGGATGTTCTGTCGTGATACTAAACTGTGAGTCTGTTTGATTGTAGGTTTCGTCAGTTAAAGTGATTCGGAACAAGCAAACTAGTCAATCTGAAGGTTATGGGTTTATTGAGTTTAATAGTCGTGCTGGAGCTGAGAGAATTCTCCAAACATATAATGGGGCTATTATGCCGAATGGGGGGCAGAGTTTCAGGTTGAATTGGGCAACTTTTAGTGCCGGTGAGAGGTCGCGTCAAGATGATTCTCCTGATTACACCATATTTGTTGGTGACTTGGCTGCAGATGTTACTGATTATCTTCTTCAGGAGACATTCAGGGCTCGTTACAACTCGGTGAAGGGTGCAAAAGTTGTCATTGATAGGCTAACTGGCCGTACCAAGGGGTATGGCTTTGTAAGGTTTTCAGAAGAGAGTGAGCAAATGAGAGCTATGACTGAGATGCAAGGGGTTCTTTGCTCAACAAGACCCATGAGGATTGGACCAGCCTCTAATAAAACCCCTGCCACTCAGTCCCAGCCAAAAGGTATGTCTCTTTCTTAATGTTGTTTGTTCTTTTTGCTGCAAATATCTCTTTCATATGCCGCATAAGGGAAAATTGAGCTGTCTTCGTTAGATGAGTGATACTGGCTGAATATAATGCTGTATGTCTCAGAATATTGTTTTTGGTGTATGCTAAGTGTTATTAAGTTATGATTCTTTTCAGTTACGCACTTGAAGATTTGCAGTCCAAACATTTCTTCCTGCAATTTCCTTTAAAAATTTGGGCTAAATAAATTATATATAATAATAAAATCTTATAGAACTCATGTTGTCTCGAAGCAGGGTGTCAAGAGGCTCTGTCATCCCGGAGCCTGGAACTGATTTCAGCTGAAATGGTTACCATTTTAGTGCATGTCCTTGCTTAGGTCAGTTATCCGTTTATGTTTTGCCCGTTATTTTTTGTGGCATTTTCTTTTTCGCCTACAATTTCAAGTTCTTTTCATTCCAGTTGTTGGTTGAGTTTTTACTCAAATTACATTTGCAACTTCTCTCGTTAATTATTTTTTCAGTCCTCCATTCTTAATCTTTGCTCCTTTAAAATTTACTCCTATTAGTTTGTCATAAGAACTACATCTTTGACTTTCTTTGTTAGCGTTCCCTTGTACCAAAGAAGACCTTATTTATGTTTTAGTAATTTCTTCTGTTCTTCTATCAAATGCCTATTAATTTCAGTTTCCAATCTCTAGTCCACGAGGAAAAAATGTTTAGTGCCTGTGTTTATTACTTTGATTTTCCAGAAACTACACTTTTGCTGGCTGGTTATGTTTGTGTTGTCGTGTGGTTTCATATTTTCATGATGATTAGGTTCTATTCCCATTCAGTTGTTCCCAATTTCTAATCGCAATGCCATTCAATTGACATAGTAATTTACTTTATATTGCTCATTCCTTTCAGTTAGCATGATCTTTAGAACTTGCTGTTGATATCTTTTTTTCTCAAGTGCTAGAAAATTTTAGATATAGGATTGCCGATATGATCAAGTCCAAGGCTGTATCTATAGGCTTTGCTTGTGTATGGTATTTTTTTTCATTCTTCTTCTATTCTGTCTTCACTTCTTTCCTTTTGCTTGCCATTTTAGATTTTAGATATTTTCTGCTTGCATGGACCAGTAATATTATCTTACTTGTGCTTGTGATTTTAGATTAGATATTTGTGGCTTATCAGTTACCATGACTATATTTATCTTTAGTTGTAATTGTGCCTCTATTCTGCCACTGTCACTATATAACAATTATCTTGTTGAATTTACTCTAATTTTATCTAAATGCGCATTCAGACTTTTCTACTGATTTCATTTATATTGGTGAATAGTGTGTAACTACTTATCTAAAGGTTTGTGATGCAAGTTGTTATGTATATATGCTCATGTTAACTGATGGATTTATTGATATATTGTTTACTTATAACATTACTTCTATCGTTGCGTATATGTATCTTTTCTTATTTGAAGATCTGTGGTGCCTGGAAAATTAAGGCACTGGCTAATTTTGTTCCTGAGATTGCACACTAAATATTTGCATTGTATAAATTTCACCTTCAAAGAATATTTTGGTTCTTTTATCAATAAGTTTCATCTTTAACTTGGTATATGTTTCCTCTTTTTTTGTTATACTTTTTGTTCTTGGTGTTTTTTCCATGAATTGCTTCCATCCTTGTTTTACATAATTCATCATTTCACTTCACTTCTATTTTGAACATGCAGCTTCATATCTGAATTCTCAACCTCAAGGCTCACAGAATGAGAATGATCCAAATAATACGACTGTGCGTGCTTCTTTCAATATAAAGACTTCTTTCTTTCCAGCTTGTTTGTGACTTTGAATCTTAATTGCAGATTTTTGTTGGCAATTTGGATCCTAATGTAACCGATGATCATCTGAGGCAAGTTTTCAGCCAGTATGGAGAATTAGTTCATGTGAAGATTCCAGCAGGCAAGCGATGTGGGTTTGTCCAATTTGCAGACAGGTAATGTAACCTCTCCTATATTGAACATTCACACATTGTGTGGTAGCATTAGTCTAGGCAGCTCTCTGACTATGTCTTGATTTTTCATGCATCAGGAGCTGTGCTGAAGAGGCCCTTCGGGTGTTGAATGGGACGCTGTTGGGTGGACAAAATGTGCGTCTTTCATGGGGTCGCAGTCCTTCAAACAAACAGGTAGTTATATAGTGTTGCATCTCTGTACTTGGCTTCAATATGTTCCTGATTCTTTTTAATGACCTTGAAATTTGAATGCTTTGTTTCTCAGGCTCAGGCAGATCCAAACCAGTGGAATGGTGCTGCTGGTGCTGGTTCTGGTGGTGGATATTATGGGTATGCTGCTCAAGGATATGAAAATTATGGTTATGCTCCTGCTGGACAGGATCCCAACATGTATGGCAGTTATCCGGGATATCCTGGTTACCAAGCTCCTCAACAACAGCAGCAAATAGGATATAGTTGAGAAGAGTCTGTTCCTTTTCTTCTGTAATCTTTTATGATACTTATCGACTTGCGTATCTCTTATCTCGTGGAAAACCCACTCTGCTACTTTTTTCCTTTGTTTGCTTAGTAACATTAAATTTTATCGGAGCCGTCTTTTGTATCCATAAATTGCTTGCTGAATACTTATTTATGAATTGATCTCTATTATGCATTATGGTTTTACGATGCTCGTTCTTTCATATTCAGATTGTCTGTCAGTATATTTTTGAAGATTAGATTGTGTAGTTTTGAATGCTAAAAAACCTGTTTAATAGTTATTTTGACTTTAGAATCAGTTTCTTTTGATGGATCAGATATTAAAGTAATATCTAGCATTCATGGTTATACGAGTTTTGGATTTTTCAGATGGGATTGCCATTTTGTTAGGATTGTTTTACATTATATTTTTAGGTGTGTTATTGACATAACAAACATTTATGTTTTCATTGCATTATTAATATTTATACATTTTACTAGAAAATTATGACATTCATCAAAACCTATTCTAAAAAATAAACTATCAAAATTTGTATAAAACAGACTCAAAACATAAATCTTAAATTTAAATCTGGAATAAATGATAAGATAAAATTGTAGAAAATCTAATCCAAACTAAAATTTGAATTTAACCTTCTGTACTACGTAATTTCCTCCATGAATCACCACCATATTGCTTGACCCCTAGTTTTTGAATCATCCCATGTTTCATTGCATTTATTCGAGCGAATAATGAGAATTTTAGTAGAACCTGAATAAAGCTATCTTCATGTACTTAAGTTGTTCATTCTCGTATCATAAGATATAAAAAATCGAATTGAACACCTGAATTTTGTTGTCATCCTCGAAAAAATAAGGATAGTCTTGATTGAACACAATAAAACATTTATATTATTCAAAAAGTTGATTGAATATGAAATTTTTTTGATTGAACACCATAAAATATTTACATTTTTCAAAAACTTGATCGAATACGACAACTTTTAAATGAAAAATATAAAAAAATTCTGAAATCTTTATCCAATACGCCCATCATTGAACATTTTTTACTACTGGTCGGGACCTAAGAGTGCGAGAAGGAAAGCCCTGTAGTGGCCGGATGTTACTGAGTGAACTGCACCGTCAAGCGGCTTCTTGTAATTGTTTAAATATTCAGCTTTGATATACTGTAAATCAATCTCAGCCCTTGTTACTATCACCCTCATTGCCTTGCGTAAGACCTGTAAGTGCCAAAAGGGCAAAAGTTTAGAAGGACTAAAATTTATTTAACCCACAAATATTTTAACAATAAGTCTAACACAGTCATGTTATCTTGAACCACTTATTAATTGTTTCTTACAAGAACATTGTGACAAGTATAATGACATTACAAGAAGCAATTACATTAAATTGAAGCCAAGGGAAATACCTTTGCGAAATACTTTGCAGGATTCTCTGCACATTGAACTATTGTCAGAAGTGCATGAGCATAATTTCCTGATGTTTCATTCTTTACTGCCTGATATAAATTCAGCTAGGATAAGCACCGATAAAGGACCTTAGGAGAGACTACATACAAAGGAAATAAAAGTGATAAAGATACCTTTTCCAACGAGCGTCCATACATGGTATTGAAACTTTGAATATCTTGGAAGACGTGATTAGTGTAGAGACTAAAAAGAATGAGGCAGAATTTTTACATCCATCAGAAATCTAAAACAACCAACTGAACAAGGTTTCCCTCAAGAGACATATGCATGAAACAGAATAAATGGATAGACCTCCTGGAAGTTTCTTTTTATCAGCAGATAGACCAAAAACTTAGTCAACATCCAATCCATAGTTGATTTTAGATTGAAATCTTGCAACTGCCAACAGGCATTCAATCTTTTTGTAAGTATCCAAAATCATTTTGTTGGCCTTGTAGCTATATTCTTAACGGAGTAACTAGAGACAGTTGCCTCAAATGATTTGGTAGAAGTCATTCATCAATAAATTTATGAGCAGAATACAGAGACCACAAGCAATGGCTTTATTGGAAATATCCACCAAACATTTCAGAAATATCTTAATATAACTTTGATGAACATCTGGAGTCTTGTTGTGGTTTTAATTTTTTTGCCATTCCTGATACTTCAAATAAACAACCGAAAGTGCCTCACTAATGCCGTGCTCTTTAACAGGCCAGCATATAGAAACCTTAATGTGACTAATTCGTGATAGCAAGGATGTCTTTCATGGAAGCTAAACACAGAGAAGAATCACCTTTTTATGATCCCCGGAGGTGCATTTTGCAATGTCATCCTCAAGATCAACACCAAATTTAAAATGGTACATCTGCCTTAAACCTTGCAGCTGGGATGAAGATTGCCAACATCATGACTTCAGTAGCTGCGTCAAGATTTTTGGCCCCACATAGAGACTCCTTAAGGATTATTGCATCACGTTCGGCAGGGTCATGCATCCAGAGCAGAACTCCAGTCTAATCACCGGAAAAATATAAAGCCAAACCAGGTATAAATTGTTAGGAAATGGAACATATCCGCTTCACTTGTCTAAATTCTGAGTTACATACAGTTTGGTTAATTGGCTAGTTTCGTAAAAAAATTCGATGAATAAATTACTAATTTGATCCCTCTTTTAATAAAAGGTCCAATATAATTTCTTATTTAAAAAAAATGCTTCAATGTTACTTTTTCATCCAATTAAGAATGATGCATTGAAGTATTTTTTGAAAAATAAGAGACTAAATTGTGTACAAAGAGGGTCATTTTGAAAAATAAGGAATTGAATTGACCTTTTATTAAAAGAGAGACTAAATTGAATAAAATAAATTAATAATTCCGTGAGATGAATGGGTGTATAATATAACTCATGAAGTAGAATGGAGTCCATACCAAACAAAGTTGATATAAGTATTAAGTACCTTCAACTTGCCAGAAAGCTCTTTCAACAAGGTCCCTGGAATATGTTTTTTGTATGCCTCTTGGGTATAGGCACGCTGTGTAGCATCTGGATCAGCAAGTAATTTGATGACAGCGCTAGTATCACATCCTAATCCTGTAAAAACCATTGAGTTGGCACAAAAAAAATGGTTCAACAGGGGCCTTCTTATTAAGTCTAAGAAGAATATCAATAAACTCTTCCACGACAATTTTCAATTTTGCCAAACTTCAATGCGTAAGAAATGTATGTTTCTATCGATAGGCATGCATAATAATAATAAAATCGTAGAGTAATGATACAATTAATGATAGAATTTATACCATCATGCATTCATGCTGTTTTTTAATGATAAAATTGTCCCATCTGATCCCACAAAACATAAAAATGGTAAAATCAAAGGGCAATGAGGAAAAGAGAAGAGCTTGGTAGAGTAGTTTGGCATCGTCTATGGGGGAAAGAGGAACATCCAGGGTGGCCATCCAAAGTCCAAACACATCAGATGCCAATTAAATCAATTTATAGACTTACCAAAGATATCCACATTTCCTGTCCTTACTACCCTAAGCTGACAAGTGTGCTCACGGAGTGAAGTTTAGTCCCTCCCTCCTAATTATAATTATAATTATAATCATAATGACCTTTAACTAATTTACACCCTTTAACAAAAAGTAATTAATTTAATTATTTATATTAAATTTATCAATTATTTATACTATTATTTTTAAAATTATCTTTTTATTTTTTATTTACTTAATTGTTTTTCATTAATATTTATAGAAAGAATAATTACATAAAGATATATAGAAAAAATAATTAATATATCTAAAAATTTAAAAATAATCTAATAAAAAGAGTAATTTTTTTTGAAAAAGATCTTATAATTTGAAATATATGAAATATATATTAAGAAAAACTTTTTTTTCTTCAAAAAATTGGCTTAAATATTTTTTTCTTGTAATTTAGTATTTTTTTACTTTTAGTTCTAGTAATTTTTTTTAGTTGTTATGACATTTTGGTTAATATTTTTTTTTAACCGTTAAAAATATTTATTTTCCTTTTTTCACAAATTATTTGGAAGAGCTAAAAATATTTTTTTTTATAAGGATGAAAAGCAAAAAGCGCTAAATCGACAGAATCAAAATTTTATTTAAACCAAAAAATTTGACAACTCCTGCAGGAACGCAACACTTCTCCATTTTATGTTACTGGTGCTATGTTCTCCTTAACGGGAAAACGTCTTCTATACTTGATTAATAAGATATCTCCCTTCTTCCTTTATACAAAATATAAAGAAAAAAAAACTTAAATACAATTTTGGTTTTTTTATTTTATTTAATTTATAATTTTAGTCTTTTATTTTAAAATAGAAATATTTATTGTCTTATTTAAAAAAAATTGTAAACAAATTCATAATCATGATTTTGAAAAGTACAAGTGTTTTGAAATTGAGATAAAAATTATTTTAGCTCCATTTTAGTTAAATATATTTTTGAAAATTATATTTAAAAATAAAAATTTAAAATTCGCCATCATACCAAACGAGCCCTTAATAATCATATGCAAGTGTTCATAACTTGTTATAGTAATTAAATTTGAATTCATGGATACTCACTTTGACGTAACTTGTCTTATACTAGTAAAATTCGCTTATCGATATTGGGTTTGAATTTGAATTTTTCTTGTTTTGTAGAAGTCGGGTAGTATTTTTTTAAACTATTTTATAGTTATTGCATGTATAAATATTTTATTATAAAAAATTAAATTTAATAATTAAATAATAAAAATTGAAATGATATAATTAATTATAAATAATTTAGATCTTAATTTATTTTCGCTTAATAGTTCTTAAATTTCTTATTTTGTGAATGAGTCAATTCATCACATAATTGAATGAGGTGCTTTTTTTTGGGTGATATCCATCGGTTGGAAGCTCAAGACTAATTTAAGTATTAATATCCATTTGAAAGGGTAAGTTCTCCCAGGTCCAAATAGATGTTTTTTTCATTCTTTTCATATACATATACTTGCCATTGAACTTCTGACCATATATTTAAAAAATAAAATGATCTATTAATTATGTCACATTATATTTATTTATAAATTTTAAATGTTTAATATAATGTTTGACATATGATTGTTTCTTACGAAGGGTGTACGTGAAGTAGAAAAATCATTTTGTAAAACATACAAAAAATATTTTTATTGATTTATTTTTTTACAGGAGATTAAGCTTTATAAGTATGTAAATATGATAATAATTCATTAAGTGCTTAAGAGTACAGCAAGTCAGCAACGCACAAGTGTGAAATCTTTCTATTCTGTTAGAGACTTAGAAATTAGAATACATATAACGTATTTAGTTGTATTTAGGATTTGCTATTATACTTTTAAAGTTAGAAACAAGTAAATTATAAGGATTTGAGTTTATAAAGATCATTTACAATTCTTGTAAATATTTAAGGATTCATATTTATACTTTATAGGTAGAAATGCATGTGTAAATTATAATATTTTAAAATTGTGCATGAGCTAACAATCAAGGATTTATTGTTGTTTTTCCCTCATAAAATGTATACGGATATCTCAGGTTAAGATGTGCAAACAGTAAAATTTAGGGAGAGTTTTGCCTATGCATAACAGAGAATATTATTCAAAAGAAACTTATCAAACTTATCTTCCGTTTGAGTTTGTGGTGTCAACGTTGGTTATAGTTTCAGTGATAAGCTTGGTTTTAGCATCTTCTTGTGTATCTGTTTCTGGAAAGCCCAACTTATCAAGCCCAACTTCAGATGGCACGGATTCATGCTCAGCAGATACAGGGATTTGGTTGAATTCAATAACTGAGCACTTTGGTTGATCAGGACTTGAAGGAGCATTAAATAGATCTCAATGTCTTGAGCGATATTAATCCTTCACTTTTGATCCTTGGTTTAAAAAAAATTGATGATCTAACAACATTCTTACTAGTTCATTGTTGATCATAATGGTCCATAAATACCAAAATATTTGAAAGGCAATAACTATTTACATCTTTCATTTTCGTAAGTGCACCTCATCCCATTTTTATATTTTTCTACCAAATATACTCTTTAAAACTCTTACTTTACACTACCATATTTTTTAGTTTTAAAATCTTATTTTCCCCATATTTTTATTTTTCTTTATACTCTAATTTTGAACTCCATTTTCACTGCATATTCATTATATAATAGTGTGTTTTCCATTAAAATTATATGTAATATTATGCATTTTCCTTCATGTAATACTATGTTTCAAGATACATTAATCACTAACTTCATCTATTATATATATTATAAATTAAACTCCATTTTATTTACATAGTAAAAATAAGATAACAAAAAAAAATATGTTTTCAGCCTCTTAACTCCAAGTCTCTAGCATGCTTCTCAACTCCAAGCCTACAACATTCAAATAAGTGTGCACGACAACGATTAGCGCAACTCGTTAAGCTATGTTTAAATGATTCGAATTTTGTTTTTTACTATGACTACTGGAATGACTTTTTGGAAACAATGTATACCAAGTGTGGAAAGTAATTTCCAGAATTGTGTTATAGTTTTGGAAATTATTTTTCTGAACAGGTATACATTGTTCCAAAAAGTCCTTTTTGATACTATTTTGTTTTGTTTTATCTCATCACAATTTTATTTCTTTTCTAAATTTATTTTTCAAATGCTAACATGAACTATGAACTATTGTGTTAGTAAGATGTCCGAAGAGATGGATATACCAATCGAGGGAGGGAAATAAGATTGTTGATTGGAGAGATAAAACAAGTGCCTATTTGAAATAAATTTATTGAGGGAGGGAAATAAGATTGTTCATTCACAATACAGAAAAAAAGAGGGGTTCCAAGGGGTGTATCGGTGTAAAGGAAAAGGATATAATGATATGTAATTAAAAAATAAAGAGAGGGCTTGGGGGTATACTTAACAACAAGTGCCTATTTGAAATAAATTTATTGGGTCAGTTCATAGCCCAACCCACAAAGCCGCCAGATGAGTGGTTTCACCGCTCTGAATCCGTCTCACTTCCTTCCTCTGCAGAAGTGAACTCTGAAACCGTAAACGTATAAGAGAAAGAAAGAAAATTCATACCTAAAAAAAGAAAGAAAGGAAAGTATCAGTAACAGTAACTAGTAATTTGCATGCAAAATTGCAAAACCAAACCACGTGTGCTGTCTCTTCTTCCTATTAGTATTAGATGTGTTGGAGGGATTGCCTTTGTCATCAATCAACAATGAACTAGTAAGAATGTTGTTAGATCATCATTTTTTTTTAAACCAAGGATCAAAACTGAAGGATTAATATCGCTCAAGACATTGAGATCTATTCAAAGAGTTTTTTTTTTCAATTTTACTAGAGGC
Organism: Glycine soja; assembly: GCF_004193775.1. Classification (NCBI taxonomy): domain Eukaryota; kingdom Viridiplantae; phylum Streptophyta; class Magnoliopsida; order Fabales; family Fabaceae; genus Glycine; species Glycine soja. The sequence goes on from NC_041016.1 coordinate 8,361,826, forward strand.
ATGGACTTGAAATTGAACCTTTGACTTTGTGGTTTGTTGCTGATTTTGGTATCAGATGTTTTTGATTATCAACACTCTTCTCTCACTCTCAACTCTTGAGATTATCTAAAACTCATTTTCTCTCAGATATGTTAGGGTTGCCACGGAGCAATAACGATAACAACGTAGAAGAAGAGCGCAACCAAGACATTAAATAAGAAAATTGTAATGCTTTTTTTTACACCGTCACCAATATTGTAATGCTTCGTAAAAAATTTCTTATTTAAGAAGCATTACAATATTATTGACACTGTAAAACTATAATAATTAGTTTCCCATGTTGTTATTATATACAGTATTTAAATTTATAACATAGGCGAGAACGTGAAAACCAGTAAAATTGGCTCACATCCTGATATATTATAATTAAGGGTGTACATGTTACTTTAGTTCTTTTAGTTATAAATAATTATATGAATAAAATTGAATTAGTTTTAGGCATAATAAGTAAATTTGAACTCATGAATATCAGTCTGATTCCAGCTTGACTTTGATCCAAATTTTTTTTTTCTCCTTAATTCTATGTTTCCCCAGGAAAAAGAGATTCAAATTAATCTGAAGATCAACCAAAAGATAAGTAAAATTATTTTTACCAAGAATTAAATTCAGATATTAAATAATTTAATTTTAACTTTAATACAATAAGCACTTATGTCCAATTAAGATCGATTTTGATTAAGTTTTAATTTTCTTTACATATGTAATTGAACTCGTGTCATAATTATCTAACAATTTAAAACAACAATAACATGTTTTTTCAAGTTCTGTGTGGCACTAGTTATTACTATTTTGATGCTGTTTTTATTTTTAAAAACAAATTGAACATCAATAGTTGAAACATTGTAAACCAATACAGTCATAGATTCATCAAATAATTTTAAATAAAACATCGTTAATATATTTTAAATAATTTGATTGACATAGATTCATCAAATACTACATCTTAAGAAAGAAGAAGAAAATATTAAATAGTAGTGCCAACTGGGAAAGATTATAAAAAAAAACTGTGAAAGGACAATAAATACACAAAAGAAATAAATGAGTAGTTATCGGTAGAGGCTAATTCCCAACCATGTGATGCAAGGAATGCCTTATTTAGTTTCCTTTTGATGTCTGTGGTAGCTACGTACGATACTATTCTTTTAGTAGTGTCCTAAAAAGACACAACTTGTTGTAGTAATCTATTAATAATTGAATATGATTAGTAATCTTCTCTTATAAAACAATCAAATAGTTTCATTGTATTTCTATTATAAAACATGAGGGATACCAAACTGAATTTTAAGATGGGTAGACTTCAACATGACAGTTGATGAAGTATCATAGTCTAACTAATTACAACGATAAGGAAACTAAATGAATAACAGGAGTACTTTTTCTTTAGAAGCAATGAATGCTAATTGAATTTAGTGAAAAGGATTAATTTCCTTACAGATACGAAATAAATTATGTTTAAATTTCTCGAGAGAAACCCACATGCACATTAAGTACCTAACATTTAATACTTAATCGTAGTACCTTAAATAAAATAATGAATTATGTTTTTTTAATAGTACAATACATTTTTACACCAAATATATATAAAAATAGTGAGACCTTTTCTTTGGGCCAGTAAATATATATGCCGAGTTTTGTGTTTTGTATGTGCAAAGTTTTACAATTTTTTTCCTTAATTAACGATAATTTATAGTCTTTTTCAATCAATTTTTTTTTTCGCTTTAAGAAGTCTTGCTAAATAAAGTAGGAATGTACCAATCGAATTCAAAGGCCCCCCCACCCCGGTGGAAATTTGGTCTGTTCTATACTGTGCAACTCATGCTTTTCTCCTTGCTGATCTTTGACTCGAGCTTCTTTGACTTAGAGCTTCCATCAAAAGAAAAAAGAATGCAACTAGGTAGCTAGCGCAGCAATCAATGAATGATTGAATTTCAGAAGAATAATTATAGAGATCCTCTTCAGTGGCAACGTGATGCTTCTCTTCTAGTCGGTGATATTAGAATTAGAAAGGCTATTCACACCACATCTACAAGATACAGCTACCCCCTTAATTAACATGCTATGCCAAATCTTGATCTATTGTAATTTCACTGACAATAGCCTTTGCGAGTAGGTGAAGGACATGCAGTGCCTTATAGTTTATTATATTTTTTAACTAGTATTATTAACTTATTTATAAATAATTTCTTTTTTTTTTTTACTTACAATCTTATCTAAGAATTAAGAGTTATAAAATTGGCTTATTATAAATTGGCTTATATAGTAGTGAAAAAAGAAGGAAGGAGAGGAAGAGATTATAAGCTTGAATCTCTCTACTAACAAAAATTAACAATTAATAAATTAATATTTATCGATAAAAAACTTATAAAAATAATTGATTTCAGGAAATTAACAACACAAATACATAACAATTAATCATTTATTTGTTATATAATTTTTAAATCATTTTTACACAACAACTTGAAATGTAAATATGCAACGTTAAGTTAAGAATATTGTCGACGAATCTCAAATACTTTTTTATTAGTAATATTATTAAATAAATCAAAATAATTTATCAATAAATAACTGACAACTATTGTGGTCAACGTACAATTATTTAATTAGTATTATTGCACATATAACTAAACCTTTGCCCAAGGACGTCAATAAGGTCCCCCCTTTTACTTCTTTGCCACATAAAATTTTAATCCCATGTCACAATGTTCAATTAAAATGATTTAGCAACTTCCCCTTTCCGACTTTTCTTACTACAAACTGAACAATTAAAAAAAAAATAGTGGCTGAGCCCGATTCCCTGAGAGCTGGGATAAATGTTTTAAATTGTGATGACATGTTATAGTTTTGTTAGTAAGAGATTACTAGTTAGTTTGTGGTAATTTGTTAGCCTATACAAAGGCGTGATGTTATCATCTTATACTTATTATTCAGTTTTACTACTTTTCTCCCGTATAGAACTATATTTTCTAAATATGATATCATAACGTTGACACATACTGTAAATATCTCAAAAACTTAGAAATTTTCTAAAATCATATTTCTTAACATGTTACCAGAGTATTTGCACCTATCCTAAAGACAAAAACTTTGATGTTATGGTCGAAATTATAGTTATAGACTAATTTTTAAAACTTTGGCTGAAACTATTGGTTGATATGATGATATTTAAAAAAAAACACACAAATTATGGACACATTTCATGCAGGTTTTTCTTAGTAGCCAAAATACAAACCTAAAAAAGGCAGCATTCATGCAAATTTACACTTGTTGGGGTGGCACTATTTAATGATTAATTAATTATGATTGAATGAAGGTCCTATTTTCTAAGGCAGTTTCTATTTGATGCCAAGGTTTAATTTTGACAAAATGATACTCCTATAGGCCAGTTCAGGCACAGTCATCATGCCCATTATTTTTCAACAAAAAATTTAGTGCACATGATCTGCTTCATCACCATGTATGACATCGTTCCTATGGCCCCACCCGCCATATAGTTTAACAGCACTAGCCAAAACCATACTATAAATATTACTTTCAAACCTTCTATATATGCTTACCATATATTCCTCTTTCTCTTTCACTCTCTCACTCAAGGTTAGACTCTTTTGAAGAAAAAAATGGCTCTGTGTAGAAGGCCTTATGCTTACTCAAAGGTGGACAAGGAGGACCCTGAAGACATAATCCATAGAAGGGCACAGTTTTTGATCCACAAAGTGTTGGAGCAAGCAGATTCACGTAGAAAGCCATCATGCCTTAGAATCAGAATCTCTAAGATGAAGGTGAAGATTGGAAAAAGGTTAAGGAGGCTCAGGAGGAGAATTATGTCCGGTGTGTCTGCTGCTAGACTTGGTTTTCATGGACATGTTATGAGTCAAATCAAAACGTGGAAGAGACTCTTTAGCCGAGGAAGACAATCTCAAACCCTCATAACCCTTCCTCCTCTTATCAAATGATGATGTGTATCTATGTGTAAACATTTTACTAGGAAACTCATGTTTTATGCAATACAATGTCATGTTAATTTCTGTCCTTTTTCTTTTTGTGTTTTCTTCCCAGTTTTCTTTAGTCTATACAAAGAGTGAAACCATAAGCAGTTCTGCCTGAAGATCCATTGAGTTGTTCTTTTTTTTTTTTTTTCAATCTCTCTCTCTCTTGGTACTTTCAGATTCTGAACTCTGATGCAGAAGTAGATGAAACGGCAATTTCTGTCTGTTGTCAATTATGTTTCTTTATTGCACTCACTAGCGGTGGAAATGTCTTTTACTAAAATGAATTGTCAAGTTTGGAAGAGAGAAGGGTAGCAATAAATATTAGAACTAAATATCTATATATATAAAAAAGAAACATGAAATAATAGAAAGGTTTGTACTAGGACATATAGTTACAGTCATATACAACGTGCCATGATTTTAATCAAAGACAACGGACACAACTAAATATCTATAAAGACAATCTTTTGCATTTTAAGCTGTGATTGACATTATTTATGAATAAAGTCATCTATATTATACAAGTAAATTCTTTACTCTTTAGTAATCATCCCTTTATATATCATTTTTCCTTAATTACCTTTTGCCCTGTGAGAATATCTGTAGAAACTTTTACATATATGAAATATGAAAAACTGTGAAATTTGGGGGACCATGACTGCAAAGTCTTCCCATTCCCTCTGACACACTGCAGTCATACCATTCTATAAAAAATTTAAATAAAAATTAAAAACTTAAAATGAAAGTTACCTTTTTCTTCTCTTTTATATGATGGACTTACCCTTTTTCTTCTGTTACATTGAAACGTACACTTTTAATTAAAGAAGTCTTGAAATACTGCAGATGCTGATGTGGCTATACACAAAGTGACAGACACAAATTTGATGAGTAATAATCATGAAAAAGACACGTTATGACATTGGGTGTGGACGGTGCAGTAGTTAAGTTTCTGATATTATCTGCCATCTGCTATTTCATTATGCATTATGTAAAATACTACTAAATAACATCCTAAGCCACATCAAATCTGGAACACGTTGTACCGATACAATAAGGACGTACATGAGGGAAAGACTTTCTAATTCATTGTCCAGTTTATCTCAACTTGTGTCCAATAATATATTAGCAATAGAGACAATCACAAACTTCCCCAAATAAGAACGTTCATTCTGATCAATCAACTCAAAGGATATTATAATCGTGGTTTATTAGGAAAGATGGTGATAATGGGGGACCCTATTAGTAGTTTATTCATTACTCAATTGTAAAAGATAGGAGGTTTTAGCTAATGGGTAGGAAAATCCTCAACTAATTGGTATTTTTCTTTTATTCCGTTACCTAAGAAGGTTAGCTAGGCACTAGCTCAACGAATGGACTTACATTCTATATTACTAACATTAAATTTTTTATATTACTACCATTAAATTAAAAGTGTATCACTTAAGTTATATTATCATCAAGGAATCTAACTTAGTTTATTGAATAAAATATGTGAGTTATTGTAAATTTTTGATAGTATCTTCGATTTCTCCATATTAAAAAGTTATGTTGCCGCTAAGAATTTCTCCTATCTAATTCTGGATAATGTACATAATTTCTTAGATACGTCTGCCTCACTCTCTCTATGGAACATGAACTTGATTAATAGAAGTCTTAATTCTTAATCTGAACCCTTACCCGGTAAACATGCCTGCAAGTTAGGATTCTTTCTTTCTAAGAACTAAAATTGATTTTAGAAAAATAATAATAAAAAAAAAACTAGGCGTGTAAGTTAGTGCAGGCATTGATGACAATAATTGTTGGTGATTATTGGAGAAAAGAGTCAATTCGTCAAATACACCTTCCACTACACTACCTTTGTGATGATCCAGCAACTACTTCTGTACACTCTACTATATTAAATAATTAGTTATATACAGGTATCTGCAAGCAATTGCACCTATGGGTCTTACGAGAACCCAGCCTGGCTAGTAAATCTTGCGACATCTTTTATATTTTCTTAATTAAGAATTGTCCCTCTTGTGAGAAAATTTCGGTAACTTGCAGAATTTTGACCCTCATCCAGGCCTATTTAATTTGTAATTTTTTTCCCTAGGGAAGACTTCATTATTATTAAACACCCTTTTGGATTCTTCAAAGATCTCTAAACTTTCATTCGTTGGATCATTCCTTAATAACACTTACTAACCAATTGATTAATTAATTTTGTTTTAGGTAGTTATGAATCTGAAAGGACATGGAGGACCCGCGCGGTTCATGCATAGCACACATTTCTTTGAAAAGCACAGCTCTTTGTTTCAACACACCACCCCCACCACTATATTAGCGGGTAGCAAGCTTTCACGTTTTTGGAGGGTTTGAATCTGACCAAAGTCAATTGTGGGGCATGAATATTCTCAGCTCTCGTGCCTCGTGAGCGTGATTTCAATTTTCTTGACATTGACTTATGACATTACACATCAAACTGAGAATGAATGGATCCTCTTAACAAAAAATTTTAACTTCACCTGTTAGTGTACACGAGACGATACATTCTCATTGCATACTACTTCCTCTCGGTCTTATTAGAACTGTTCTCATTATCAACTTGTTATGGTATTGGTTTCTCATCAAGTTGTATGTATTCAATTTGTGCATAGATAGATAGGTATAGAGGGATCAAGTTACTCTAGGAATAATTCTGGATATATATCCTTACTATTCATTTTTTTAAAATTTAATTTCACGAAGTTAGATTAAAGGCAAGCTTGTGGAAAGGGTTTTTTTTTTACTCAAGTTGAAGGTGTAGATTTTAATAATGAGGTCTTTTTTCCAATGGTCAAACATTGTTTTATGAGGATATTATTATTTATAGTTAAAGTCAATTAATACAACTTTGAACTAGATCAATTAGATGTAAGAACAACATTTCTTCATGGTGATCTCAAAGAAGCCATATAAATGGAGCAACTTAAAGGATTTGCTAAGGACAATAAAAGGTATGATGAGTTCATGATGATGATGGGATTCTTGAGAAGTAGCTATTACAATTGTGTATACATACTAAGAGGAGAAGACAAGTGTCGCTTATACCTACTCTTGTAAGTGGATAAGATCTTAATAGTTGGTGCTGGTTCAAGGAAGGAAAACATTAAGAAACTCAAATTCGAGTTTGTTTATGAGTTTGAAATGAAGGAGCTTAAGTTTGAGAAGCCAAAAGGATTTTAGATATGGATATAATTAGAGATAAAAAAGAGAATTGTGCGTGTTTCAACATAAATATTTGAAGGATTGTTGAGAGGTTTAGAATGCACATGTCTAAACCTGTGGCAACTCCCTTGGGGTAACTTTATAAATCCTTGTCACTTGCCAGGCAAGCACTAAGGACTGATGAAGAAAGAAGGAGGATGGATACAATTCCTTATGGAGTTGAAACTTAAAAGTATCTTGCATGGTATGGTTTGATATATAGAAAGCTTGATTTGGATCATGGTGTAAGTGTGAGGACATCAAGCAGGCTCTGTGGCTTAGAGGGGTGATAGGTGAATTGAGAATTATGCAGAACAACATAACAATTTGTTGTGATAGGCTGATAGCCAAGGTGAAATATATCTCTCAAAAAATCAAGTGGATCACAAGATATAAAAAAACATATCGATGTCAAAATTCATTTTATCGGAGATTTTATTGAGAAAAATGTGGTTTAGGTGGAGAAGTTGGCACTAGAAACAATCCTACTTATGCATTCATGAAGACAATACCTCAGGAAATGTTTAAACATTGCTTGGATTCTCTGAAGCATAATTCATAAGTGGGAGGGAAATTTAACGATGAAAGGAATTCTTTGGTTTATAAACAAGGTGGAGAACTATAAAGTGTGTCTCAAAATAAGTTTGCAAGTTATTTGTGAAATAATTGACAAGCTCTTAATTACCAGCCATAACAAACTTGTATAATGAAGTCCTCTGTTGAGGGGGTCATAGGCAGTGATACAAGTACAAGTTTATATATATTATGTAACTATTAAGGTAGATGTATGTTATCTACTTCTACAACTTGGAGGACAACATAAAGATTGAGGGTATGAGCTACATATAGAAGGCTTGGGATTCTTACAGAAAATTTCTCTATATAGAGAAAAGAGAAGAGACAAGAAAGTCATGGAAAAAGGGTCTATTTTATAGAAGATCTTGGTCACTATAATACAGTGTAATTGTCCTTTCTCGTAGATGTAAGCCTCATTGGCTGAACTAGGTATATCTTGTGTTAATCTCCCTTATCCTAATCTTTACATTGTGTTCTGGTTTACTGTTTTTGGTGTTGGTGTTGGTTGTTATTAGGTTTTGCCAAAAGAAAAACTCAAGTGTTCATAATAGTTTTAATATCCTCTGAAACCTAAGTTGAATCTGAGAATACATTTTTCAATGGCCTACTTGAGCTGAGTTGTTAGATTAAGGCTATGTTTGGTTTGCCCGTAGGAGAGCTCCAAACTCAGTTACAAATCAAAGTTTATTGGTTCAAAGTTAACCGATTTTTACTAAATCAATCTTATGAATGATCCAAATACTTAATTGAACTTGTTACGAATCCAATTCCCAGTCAACCCGAGCCGAGTCATCATTGGCTTGAGTTGTCAATTCTTTTTGGTTCAAAGTCAAGTCATGACTCTGGTTTTTAGTTCAATGGTCCAGTCCTTGTAACATTGTTTCCTCTTGTGTATATTAATCAATAACATACATTTTTAAGAAAATTCTTAATTAAGTAAATTACAATCATAAAATAACCATCCTGGACAAAAAATATCCTTATTACAAGAGTTATAATATAATTGTGAATCCATTCAGGCATCTAAGTGAAAATATTAATAAATGAAGATATAATGAAAAAAAATACTTAATATTTTCTTAATTTTTTAAATGAAAAATATTTTGAAACAAACTAGGAGAAATTAAAAAAAAAGGCATAAATTCTAGACTAAGACATAATCATCCGTCACTACTATATATCTTGTGTTTTGATGAAATTAATTTTTCATCAATGAATAGAAAAATCAGCCTTATATAAAATCACCAAGATAAAGGATATATATATATATATATATATATATATATATATATATATATATATGCAAAGATTCATCATCATTAGTAATATAAAATATATTAAGTTCAATTTGTCATCTTATCAACTTTGCTCAAAAGCCATTAAGAACACAACTTATTTGATCTCTTAAATTATTTGAAGCATATTATTACTTGCAAAATTTCCAAGCATACATAAGAAAAAACAAAACAATAATTCATCAACTTTTCTTTTCTTTTAATTTTCCAGTGAGAACTCGAAATCCGAACCCACAACTATCTGTTAGGCCAATGGTCAGCAGAAGAACCATTTCAACTCTGAATCTTAGGTTCCTTCTTGTACCCCCACTTATTTAATCGTTTCTTTGCTGTATTTACCTGCATGCATCATAATGTACGATATATGGATGTTGACTTAATTTTGATTAACTATTAGTATAAAATATTTTTATATTTTCTTTTAATCATACTTTACTATTGCATTAAGGAAGTACGGAAATTTTGATGTAAAAGACTATTGAATTAATTTAAAAATATCCAACTATAAAATTTAATTTTCACTCAATAACTATTTCTATGTATTAACTTTCAATCATTGAATATTTTGGTATTATCCTAACAATCAAGCGCACCAAACTTTGCATAAATAAGACATTTTTAGTCAGGTAATCTTATTGTCGATATTTTCTTGTATTTAAAGAAGTAAATTTTATCGTTAAAAGATACACCTGCTTAAAAATTTACAGGTAGATATACTTATAGTCTTGATAGACCATACGGTTATTGAATTTTTCAAAAAATATGATCTATCAAATTTTCTAAAAAGTAAATATATACTTATTTTTTATGAACTTGATAGACTATATTTATTGTCGATACTTAAAAGATACACATGGTCTATCAAATTATTATGGAAAATTAGATCACAAAATGGACCATTAAATTCTATTTAAACTATCAAGATTAAAAGATAAAATGTATACAACTTTTTTAAGCATAACTGATAACAATTTTTTTGTTCTTGACTATTTATGTATAATTATATAGTTTTGATTAAAATGATAAAAAAAATTGAGTTTCACGTGCTATTTAATGATTTCTCTTTTTGATTTTTTATTATTTAATAAATTTTAATTAATTAGAGAAATAATGTGTTTGAAAAACTATCTTCATAATATTTTCTTGTGAAAAAGTAATATTACCTCTTTATTCCAATCAGTGCGAAGTGTAATCCATAATAAAATAAGGGTCTGCAACATTGTTCCCCCGATCATGCCAGACCATATTCCCTGTATTATGTATCAAAGAAAAGTTTTCATCAATTATTATTTGAGAGGTCAAAGACAGGCTTTGTTGATCCACACTTAAAACGTTGCTCAAAGGGATCGAACGTAGGCCTCTCAATAGATTTTAATTCAACTCATTAAATATTAGCAAGATAATTAATGAAATTTTTTATTAATTATTTTCGTAGGAAATAGTAAATTAATAAATAATAATGTAGAAAGATATATTTAAATTATGTAACCTGCAATAAACTAATAAATTACTGATAAAGCCCAATATAACAATATATTACCTGCACACCTAAGCCGAACGTGAAGCCCAAAACACAGCCCAACGGAATTCCAATCCCGTAATAACAGCCCACGTTTACATAGGCCACAATGGCTTGCCATCCGCACCCAACAGCCACTCCTAAAAATAAAAATTAGAAATGTACAGAAAAACATTTGGGGAGATTTCAATAGAGAATTTTAATTGAGTAAAGTAATTTATCAGAAAATTTAAATTTCTGTAATTTAGAATTCATTGTTTGGATGTTTTTATGAAGAATTTAAAATTTTGGAATTTTAAAACAGAATTTTAAACAACTAAAAATCTAAAATTTCAATTTTTTCCTAAAAGGTGAGAAATTAAATTTTTTTTCTTACAGTCTTTTTCAAAAGAAACACCTCCGAGCTCCTAAAATATCGATTGGGTGTGAACATAAAGGGACACGTATAACTAGCACACCAATTATATTTTCTCTTTTTTCATTCATTTTTTTTCATCCTCATAATTTTAATTTTTTTATCTAAACACAAAATTTTGAAATTAAAAGAATTTCAATTGAAGTATTTGAAATTCTTAAAATTTTAAATTTATCAGAATTTTAAATTTCTCCATCCAAACATTTTAACTAAGGAAAGTAATTTATCTGAGAATTTGAATTTCTATAATCTAAAATTCATTGTTTGGATGTCTTTTTTGAAGAATTTAAATTTTTGAAATTTTAAAATAGAATTTTAAACCACTAAAAATGTGAAATTTCAATTTCTTTCTAAAAGGTTAGAAATTAAAATTCTTTTTTTATAAAAGAACATTTTAAAACCTTTGTGTATTCCCTTATTAACTTTCATCATCTCTTCTACCTTGAAAGTTCCGGAAATCCTTAAATTATTGAAAATTTCTAACTTTAATTTTTTTAATCCAAATACAAAATTTTAAAAATTTAAAATTTATCAGAATTTTAAATTTCTCCATCCAAACACACCCAATGTATCTTAAAAATATATAGACTTACTCACCAGATAACACCGGTTGGATTCCATTAAGAATGAGAGTGACGGCCAAGTAGGGACAGAGGTCTGAGACCGCATTAGCGACGGTTTCACCATCTGTGAATGCATAGCTTACAACCCGACGCAGTGCAAGGACCACCACTGCTTCTATCACCGCAATTATGAAAGATATCATATTCACTACAATCACTGAGAATGCTGCAGACTTTGGATGCTCAGCTCCCAACTCGTTACTCACCCTCACGCTGCACTAATTATCAGTTTACAACTATCACATGCAACATATTAATTCAAACCATGCATATAGATAATTAGTCCAACTAACCTTGCAGCTGCATTAAATCCAATTCCAATATGCATCGTCAACCCTGTTATTGCCATGCTGCACTCACAAGTCATAACCATAGTAAATGTACGTGATTAATCATGCTGTACGTCATATTACGTTCAGATTAATTATGGTTGAAAGAAGTTAATGGTGGTGTGTAATACAAAACAAAATGAGATGAAAATGGGAAAGATAGATGATTTTATTCCATTCCTTCAAATTAGATAGAAAGAAAAGGGTATTGGATAAAATAAAACGAAATTATTTTAACAGGTTATATTTCTCCCTATTCTTCAATGCACATATAGTAATTATATTCCTAACCCATGATTTTTTATTAATAGAGAAAATTTATTAAATTAAATCTAAAAAAATCTAAATTTAATAAAAGATAGAAAAGATATAAAAAAAAGTTAAAAGATAAAAGATATTAAGAAATACTTCTAAAACTCGATCACACACACCATAACAAAATATCATCATTAGGTGAAGGGGGGCACATCAATGGATGTGCTATAACAATTTATCAGTGTCTTTTTTATGGGCTATAACAATTGATTAGATGTCAAAACTATTCCTTTCATAATGGAAATGTTTACACCGTAATAGAGAGATAAGAGTGTAAAACAAATATTAAAATTCAAGTCTGAGAAGTTAAAATTATTTAATCTAAATTGTATGAATCCAAGTAATTAAAAATTCAGATTTTGACACTTCAGAGTTATCCTGAAAGTTGTATGAATCCCAGTAATATAAACTTAAATACAGGTTTCTTAATTTAAGTTGAAACTACAGAGGATCGATAAGGTTCAATTAGTATTTTTTATTTTAATTCTTTGATTTTGAATCGAAGAAAGAAATTTTAACTCGATTCAGAGTTTTATCAGGACATAAGTATACCATGATATCCTTTTATTTATCATTGTTAAAAGTGACCCAACGACTTACCTATGAAGAGACGTAACGTAATGTCATTACTATGTGACTGGCAACTTGGATAAATACCTTTCTTGTCTTATAACAACATGACAGCGGCCAAGTGCCAACTATTCTTTTATTTCTTTTATTAATTCCTGAGTTTTGAAAGATTTCGTTTCGATCCATTGTGCTTTGTTTGGATGACGAAATAAAATGGTTAATTTAACCAGAGTACCCTACAATTTTAATTTAAACATTTTAGAAATATTTACGATCATTAATCAAAAATATTTTTACTTGACGATCTCAGACCAGATTCCTTATACCATGGTCCTATAAAAATCATTAACAGATGTTATTTTTACTATAAAAAAAGCATGACATTGTTTTATAACTCAGTTCTTTATATCACTTTTTTAAAAATATTTTTCTCTTTCTTTCTCCCTGTTTCTCTCCTTATTGTAAGGATGTTCATGTTGTGAGGATGTGTTGTGAAAAGGGTAATACTATTTCTACAACAATATTTTACAATTTTTTTACCATCCATTTTTTTTGTCTCTTTTCATAAATATCATCTATTTTATCCTCATTGTCTTTTCTGATCTCCCTTTTCAATTCTAAAAATAATTTACGATATGAAGAGAAATGTCGTGGGATTAGAATTATCCAACTAATATAAGGTACGAGCCTAGCCTCTCTAAGTTATTAGTTATGTACGTTGAGGTATTAAAACTGATCATTATATATTCTTCATGCTTGAGCTTGTTTGGAGAATTGATATTGTGTAATTTCATTTTAATAAGAGAAATTATATCAATTTTTCATCCAGAAAAAAAAACGTATTATATAATATAATTAACGTGATAAAAAATAGAAGACAATGTTATAGAAATATATTTAAAAAGGGTTAAATTAATTTTTTTTCTCCTTTAATTTGTTTTTTACATTTAATTTGATTCTTCATTTTTTTTTCGAGTTCAATTTGATATATTTTTTTAAATTGATTGATTTACTCTTCTAATTTTTTTGTTCAGTCTTATTATGGTCTAAATTAATTTGAGTAAGTATATTGTTTAAATTTTACCGTATTATCTAAATGAACGTTTTACACGATTTAAAATCAATTAATTTAAGCTATATAAAAAAGGCAGTTTCAGACTTTCAGTGTCCCGACACAACGAACTTGACAGAGTAAAGTGCTCGTACCTATATTAGTTTTGACTTTTGTGCATATGAAAAAGAAAAAGGCCTAATTAGGCAAAGGAAAACACAGTGCAAGACTTTCTCTGCACCACTGAACGACAAAGTAAAATACACATATGGTACAAGTGGTCTCACTCTCAGTCTCACCTCACCTTCCCATGTGTTTTATTTCAGCCCAACACTGCCTCGTGTTTCTTTCCTTTAATATTTTTAACGTACGTCTTCTGAGAAATTATTACATGATTTAATATTATCATTTATCTATAATTATAACTAACCCCACTAAGTGATATATATGTATTTGAGTTTTTTTAATTTATAAAAAAGGTTAATAAAATTTTATTACATGTCATATGAAAATTGTTTAAGATCATGATAATTTTATATTAGATTTTTTAAGACAAATTTGGATATATTTCCTAAGTTTTAGTTGTACTCTTTTTTTTTAATTAAAATTGAAGTTCAATTTTGTAGTTTACAGACAAACTCTAATGTTGATTAGAAAACAACACAAACATGAAACATGTATGAAATTGTATATAACTTTTATCCTTTCTTATAAGATTTTAAAAGACATTCTACGACCATAGTTCTAACTGGTTTTAGAGGTGTTTGCAAGGTGACACAATTATAATTGTAGTTGTATTAATCACAATTGTCTTTAATTTTTTTATAATAAATAATTTCTTATATGCCAACATCAGTTTAGTTGTTATTTTTTTTGTTAGAATGTTAGAAAAAAAAAATTGAAACTACAAATTTTTCCTTTTTCTTCCTTCAATCCTTGAATCTCCTTAATTTTTTTTTATCAGCAAGTTAACTTTATAACTTCTGGGTAATAAACGTACCGTGATCATGATTTTATATCTTGGTTTCTGATAAGGTGGAGAGGAAGCAAGTTTAAGAAAGTAATTGATTAATGAAAGCATTAGTACTTACCAAACTGAGATAGAATCAAGAGAGAGTTGAGGGTTATCAAGCAAGCCAGTAATGAGCACGAGCACCTGAAAATACCAAGTCTCCAAACACAGCATCACCGCGGACGCAGCCGATAGCTTAACAAAATCCCAGAGTCCAGAGAATGCCTCAACACTAAACCCACTCCACGTATCCTTAAACTTTGAAGCACTAACAACATACAAAAACTGTGCCCCAACAATGATCCACCAAGACAAACTCAGCATCAACGACGAACCCATGATCCCAAACCCTAACTTGTACACCACCACCCAGCTCAGCGCCACGTGCAGCACCAGCGTGGCAGCGGAGATGTATGTGCTCGGCGCCACCACGCTCTGCGCCTGCAGAAACTTCTGTATGGGGAAGTTCACTGCGTAAGCGAAGATCTGCGGGATCAGACCGTACACGAACATCGCGGCCACTGATGCCACCTCCGGTGGCTCCCCCAGCAAGAGAAGAATTGGTTTGCAGAAAATGTACACCACCGTTAAGGGAATCCCTGTTATGGTTAGCACGATAATTGCTCTCTGCATGTATATCCCTAGCATTTCATATTTGTTCGCTCCGTACGCTTGTCCACATAAAGTCTCCACCGCACTTCCCATACCCAACTGTACAAACAAATCGGAAGTGCATGTATCTATGTTAGGTTTTGATATTCAATGGGTATTCTCTCTGACCTTAAATATAAATGATAAATTTTTTTTAATCTTAAATATTATTTGATGAAATTATCTTCAAAACTTTCTTCATTCAAGAAGATTATAATTTTTTTTAAGTTTGATATTAAATTATAATGAAGGATAATTTTAAAAAAATATTTTTTTATTTAAATTAACTAATTTAGTTAATAAGTACACAATTTGCATTTTTTTTATAATCAAGATCAGGATAATAATTGTTTTCATTGGAAGAATTATAGCATCATGATTGGATAGATAGAGTCTGAAATAGTCAACAAGGATTTTGTCTTCTGTGTGTGACTACTCGCTAGTGGAACATATATCATATGCAAATCAATTTTAAGTTTAGATGTTCATTTAATTTTTTTTATTCCTATAAATGGAACCCAACTGAGGTGAGATAGACCTTCTAATATGAGAAATGAAATGAATGTTTACCATTAGGCCATAGGCGAAGAGCTGAATGCCACTGTTGCCGAGGTTGGCAGCGGCGAGTTCGAGGTTTCCGAGGTGGCCGGCGAAGGCGCGAGTAACGTTGGACATGAGGTTGTTGAAGACGTAAACGAGGATGGCGGGAGCGGCGAGGGGGAAGAGGAGGTTGAGTTCGATCCATGTGGCGGAGAGGATGCGCTTGGACCAGGGTAGGGTGGGGTCAGAGAGGACCTCTTCGAGACGGGAATCAGCAGAGTGATGATGATGATGCGTTGAGTTTATCAAGGGTTGGCGTAGTAGGTTCTGGTTCTGGGATTCCATCATGTGTGTGTGTGGGGTTGTCGTGTGTGCTGGAACTATAGAATGGGGTACTAAATACTGTTGGGAGGGAGCAGTGAAGCTGATGCATGACATGACGCAGTCCAATAATTAACGTGATCAACGACAACAAACAAGGATGAAATCAAAACGAATTGAAATTCATTGACAGCTAAATTATTATTGACATTTAATTGGAGCAATAAACTAAAGTGCTTATATATATGAATTACAAAAAGTGTTTATATATTATTTATATTACAATATGGTACTATGGTATATCACTGACAGATAATCCTTGTTTTTAAGTATATATATGATAAAATGTTTATATTATAATATGGTACTAAATATGGTATATTACTCTTACATAATCCTTGTTTTTAAGTATATGATAAAGGTTTATTAAAAAAAGACTAAATATGGTATATCAGCAATTTCATCTTTCACAAACTCTAATCCCTTTTTTCTCAAATTGAAAATCATAAACCTCATATTGAAATTGGAATTCTCAAAATCACATAACCAATTAGACTTGAAAGGCCATCAGACCTTCAAGAATCAAAACTCCTCAGATTTGGGTGCTAAAAAGGTTGTGGGTCTACACTTTTGTGAGTTGAGATGAGAAAACAATTAAGATGATGTTGTGAAAGTGATTGTAGGAAAGGTAGATTGCACATCAAATTTTACGTGGATGATACCGTATTGCAGTTGAATTGTTAATTAAATTGTGTGAAGTTTCTGATTTTTTATTTGGAAAAAATGAAATTATGATTTGTGAAAGATGAAACTATTGATGCATTGTTGTTTCTTCCTTATTTTTTTGGTTTGTAACGGCTTTTAGCCACTAGTATTTGATTATGGTTATTGACATTAACTTCAAGTTAATGGAAGAATCATTTTGAATCTTTTAAAAAAGATAAAAGATCAAAATAAACTTTTTAAAAGATAAAGAACCAAAATAACTAAAAAAAAATAAAACAAAGGAACCAATAGGTCATTTAGTCTAAAAATAAAGGATATGGTGAGGGTTTTAATTAATTCTCTATTTTGTTTGTAAATAAAAATTATATTTTAAAGATGTTAATTATTTAAATGAATTTTAGTACTTATCTCAATAAAATTAATCTTTAATTCCTTATTTGTCTACTATATTTTTTTTGTCTTTGTTTGCTCATTTTGCTTACATATAACATATGCATGTGTAAAAAGATAAAGATATCTGGGCATTTCATGTTGTTGGACATTTTGAGAGAAAGAGACAAAAATATAAATATAATATGTGATATAATTTGGTAAAAAAAAAAGAGATAAAGAAAAATGGTATGAAATTAGTATTTGTGATATATAGATACCCATGTATTATTACTCATACAAAAAATATTTTTACATATTATATATTCTCTCAATAATTTATTGACGTGGAAAATATATAAGGCTCACACAATAGTCGGTGTACCTCACACAATAATAATAATGAACTTGAAAGTTCAAATGTCGAACTCAAAAGATCAATTGTATTTCTTATTAGTCAAGTTTATTAAAGTGACAATTGAGGTGATTAAAAAGAAAATTTAAATATTTTTATGATTTTGATTTTTAGAAGAAAATAAATAAACTAACGCAAAGAAAGTTTAAGTGATGATAAGAGTAACCATATGTTATGATTCAGTAGTATTAATTTTCTCCCAATCTGAGTCCCAATCAAATTCCTTCCCCAGGTAATTATTGATTCTCAAAATCAACCAAAACCTATGATCAAGGTCAGATGATGTTCTTTGCCTTAAATTAATACATCAATGATCATAGGCCTATCAATTTAAGTCAAATGATATAATCAATTCTATGAATGATCAATTAAATATTAACTAATATATCAAAGATTACACAAATAGTTTGATCATGCAATTTGGTGTAAAATATTATTTACCTAAATTGACCAATTACATGCAAATGATCACTACTATGCAATCGATTAAATATTAAAATGATCGATTCCAAATACACAATAAAGATAAGGAAGAAAATTAATTAATATAAAATAATGAGGAATTTCATTAAAAATATGGAGAAAACTACAACTAGACAATTACATCATAACCCCATATTAGGGGGATTAGCCTCTCCTGATCAAAACAAAACTAACAATCTTATACAAAATAGACATAGACATACCAATAAGGCAGATATGATGATCCCAATTCGTCATTATGGTGTTGTTCATGCTTCACAAGTCTCAAAAACTCTTAAGGTTCTCTCAAATTCATAAAATGATAAGAGTGAACAAAAGATTGTTTATATAAAGTCTAAAGGTCTATATATAATTTCCTAAATATATCAATCCAAAAAGGCTTATTACGATAATGGTAAAATCTATTACGGTCGTGGTTGGAAGTAACATTGAAACTTAGGAGCAGGATTGACTACAATCCTCATAGTTAACCACGACTCTAATGAATTGACCATAACTATTGTTAAATTGTTGATATTGTTCTGAATAATTGTTATTATCTTATTGTGGTCGCACTGATTATCACAACTGTGATAAATACACCATGATATGATTAAGTATAGAGTCTTTAAATCTTCGTAAGTTCATACAATTTTTAATTCTTTCACTTAAATGAGCGACTATATTACTGTAATAGAAAAATAATGTCTAAATATGAGTTTTATAAAAAAAATACATGTAAACTAACACAAAAACTCATACAAAATATCATTAAAAAAAGGTTTATCACTTATTATTATTTTTTCTATATTTCTCTTGCCTATTATATTCTCTTCCCCTTTTTAGATGTAGATGTAGATATTAATTAAAAATTGGTGTTCGTTAAATTTTTTTCTGTAATTTTTTAAAATATTTTTTTGTGATGATAAAAGGAGAAATGCGGATAAAAATGTGAGATAAGATGCTTTAGGTGATAAAAAAAAATAAATTTTGAAAAATATCATAAAAAATTATTCGAGAACTCTTAATTTGATTAGAAGAAGAAGAAACATTCCTTTCACCATTTGTTTTTTTTTTTTATCAATATCTTGACTCGTGTAACTCGGGTACGTACGTCTTGATATTCTTATACGTTTAAAAACAAGTATTTTAATGTAGTAATGGACATATGTATTTTCATATAATTAATAAATATTTTTAATATAAAATATATTATAATTAAATTTATAATAAGTATTTGGAATATATAAATTATATTTTATATATACAATAAATAATTTATATTTGTGACGTAAGATTATTTTTAAATATTGATATTTGAAAAAAAAATTGATATTTAATTTATATATTAAAAAAACTAAAATTAAAGTTTATAATGTAGGATTAGATTTAGTTATAAATATTACGGAGTAATAAAAGTATTGAGAGAAAAAATTATACATAAATATTTTGGTAATGTGCAATTATTACCTTTTCAATTTTACATTTATTAGGTAATGGGACGTGTAAAATTTAAATGGCAAACGGTTTTCTATTTTATTTTTTGCTTTACCTGCTCAACCATAATATTATGGATACAAATTCAAAGATCATCCTAAGAAAAGAGATAATTATTATAGTGCATGTATAGAAGGAATTTGAAAATTACAAAGTAATAGAAGATGAAGTTGTATATAGCCAAACTCCACCAAAAGGAAGAATTTTTTTTCTTTCCAAATTCTAACAAATTAAAAATAATGTATTGGACATTATCCAGAAAATTAACATTGTATGGATGAGGATGCATATGTTATATACGGATTGAATCCGTAATATTAACACAGAAGAATGAGATAAAGAGCAAATTAAATAATAAAGCTTGAGCAAATAGTAAAACTATATATTGCTTATTGTCTTATTAGTTTATTTAATTTATTCATTTAAAATTATTAATTATTTGTTTATTAACAATATTCTACTGTTTCTTTAACTTGGGCACACCTAGTGACAAATTATGCTTCTTTAATAAAATTAATTTGCTTTTCAATTTTTTAATAATATTCTAAGAAAATAATATATTGGTAGATGTATAACAACTAGATTATCTACATATGGGTAACACAATTAATTATTTATTAAATTAGGATATTTCGATTGAATAATAGTATTTGATTTATATGTTATCTTAAATGGAAAAATCGTAAACGATAAATATAATGAGATATTCGTAAACAAATAGAAAAGCCAACATATTACTGATGTAGCCACATTAATACACAACAATGGAGTCGGTCAGTCAGATAATGCCCATTAAATAACTCTGAACCTCAAAAACTCATTGATAAGGGGGACACAAACTAATGACACGTTGCGTTATATTTTTTTAATTTAATTTATTTTATTTATTACAATAACAACAATGAGATTATATTCGCAGAAAAAAAAAACTAGAATTTCATACAGGCTATCCTAACCCTCCACCAGTAAGTCGATCTAAATAGATTTACGTTACGGTTTGCTTAATACTATCTCCTTCTCATAATTATCGGTAATGTTTAAGGTTAATACATGTAGATTGAAAAGTACTTAATAGATTGACGTTACTGTAACTATTGACTGTTGATAAGAAACAAATTAATCTAAATAATGAATTATCAAAAAAAGTGTGAACCAGAATTAATTAACATTAGTCATGTTAAGTCTGAAACACAAATACAAGACCAGATACAAATAATAGCAATATCTAATCCCACCCCCAAATACATAACCACCAATACCCCCGATGCCATTAACAATGTTCAGAAAATACAAACCAAGGCATTCCCGAAAACGTATTATATATTATTATTGTTAGTATTAATTTAAATAATAGCATTAACTAATAATTAAAGGTTAAAGATTCCTCTCTCACAAAGTAGCAAATTATAATTCGAGCCTTCATTGAGATGAAGATACTCATATAGTATTTTTTGTATACTCATATGTAATTATAAGCGAAATAAAATAAATAAATTTTATTATTGCTTCTCATATTTATAGTTAATTACTTTTTCAAAAAGAAAAACAAAATATTACCAAAGTTTGATGCCTAACCTTGTTAAAAGGGGAACATCAACGTTTTTTTGGGATCAATTTTAAGTAACTATATATTTCTGTGTCTCTGGACTGGTATTACTTATACCTTGTCCTTTTTAATGTATCTCTTTTTTCGCTGATTTAAAAAAATTACACTGATAGCTAGTACATATATAATTATTAAACTAAATATTTTTTTTTTTTTTTATAAAATTGACTCTTTTAACAACTATTTTTTTAATAATGGAATTTTGTCGTATTTGGTTGGTTGTTGTTGCATGTCCCAAACGAGTTAAACTCAAACGTAAAGGTTCTCGACCCAACATATCATCATTAATTTCTTGCTCATCAAGTAAGGGATTTTTTTTTTTTTTTTTATCAATTAAGGGATATATTTTGACAAATTGACAAAAGAATATATATAACCCATGCATGTTAAGATGAAATTCTAATTTCCATTTCATTATTTTGCACTAATTTAATTTCATGCTGTTAAGGTGATATTAAATTAAAATTTATCTCTCTCAACTGTAACAATAACAAAACTGCTCACGATAAAAGCAGATGTCAACTTCTACTTCAATTTTTTTTTCAGCCGACTATATTAAATTATTCTAATTATGTTGTATTCTTTTTGGTGCGCTGCACAGGAGTAACTTTTCTACTTTTATTAAAAATCTGTTAAATGTATGAAAAATAGTCCTTTGACAACCTTTATTTAATATTTTATTTTAAGAATTTTCATTTTGATTTGTGTAAAATTATACACGAAGTAGCTCACAGCTTTTGTACTTGACACTTACAAACTTTAATTTTGAGCATCTTTTTTACTACACTAATTTTTTTATCAATCAATATTAGTTAATTTTTATTAACAGAAAGTTTTAAACTTGACTTTTTTTTTCTCTTCCACCTTATTTCCCTGCAAGTCGATATTAATTATAACTCTTTATCACTCTAATCTTTATTTCATTATCAGGAACGTGAAGAGATAACTCTGTTTTATTTGGGCATCAAAAACTAAGAAATAGCAAACATTACTGTTCATAAATATTGCGGAAAAAAAGGTTATAGGAATATAAATACCAACTACCAACAGTACAGATGGATGGGTCCAAAATTTTTATAAAATAAAAATGACTTTTTAATATTTTGCTACGTGTACTAAATTGACATTATTTCACACTATTGAAATTAGTTTCAACTACCAAATTAGTTAGACTAAATCATTATAAAATTAGAGACAGTTCTAAAATGTAAAAATAAAAAATGATACAAAAGAACTAACTTTTTTTAATCTAAAATTCAGAACACAAAGTACGAATTAGGATTCGATAATGCAAAAATAAGTTAGGGGTTGATTTGACTTAAATTTCCACAGCTACTCTTTTATATTCCCTTCGCCCAAGACGACTATTGTTTAAAAAATTTCACACACAAAAAGTAAGTATTTCAAGAAAATTAACATTTATTAAGAAATAATTTTACTAAAATAATTTTTTTCTTAATTTCAATAAATATATTATTAAGTCTTCTAAGATAACATTATTTATTACATGATAAAATTAGAATAGATATTTTAATATCTCATTAAAAAGTGAGAAAAAATCAATTTAATTTTTTTTTCAAAGGATAAAACTGTAGTTATTTTAAGACGCATGGAATGGATTTTAACTCAAACACGTCACCTTCATTAATGGTTAAATTCACTAAATTCGTTTAAATCCAATCCAATTCCTTCACTCATGAGTCATGAACCCTTTAACCTAACTCAAGATTTCAATTTCTTGATTCTCCTAAATTAAGGGATGTATTGTAGTTCAAGAATTCATTGAGAACACATGCACATCACATATTCCTAGACTAAACATACATGGTGAGAGACTCAATTTCCCATCCAACTACTATTTTCCAATTTGTACAAGTGAATTTTAAACCATCCATGAGTGGTCAAGTCATGAAAGCAATAAGCAAATGAACAACCACTTAATGGAAAGTAAGTATTGACAAGAGAAAAAATAAGAAGAGAAGAAGGTCAATAAAAACTCTTATGAGATTCAAGAAATGGAGATTCTTGAGTGTCTGCAAGTTCCTTACTTCTGTTGCCCTTGAGCAACACTGGTGTGCCCCCAAGATCCAAGAGAAAGGTCTTTTTAAAGCTCTCCCAAAGTATGATTTTAACGTAATTTTAACATGTTTCATGTAGCTTATTTAAAATAGTCTTGATGGATGTCACTTCCACAGATTTTCGTAAATGTTCATGAATTTATGAAACCCAATAACTATATAGCTCTTTACGCGATGAATTCATGTGCAATGACTGTGTCTGTTTCTAGCACGTTATAGTCTTCATATGGGGTCAATTAGACAGTCCTATAAGAACTACAGGATTTGAGTCTCTGACCCACAATTTATTGAGAATTAAAATGGAAAAGTGCATCAATGAATCTTTAATATTATCTCATTGCTGAGTAAAGGGCGAGAAATTAGAGCTTTCATGCTTAACTATGAAATTGGGGAGTTTGGGACACACCTTAAAAACTTAGTTCTACAAGGAAAGAAGGGAGAACATTAAGAAGAGGTGGCATGATGATGATTGTAGAAGATCCTATATTGAACATAAAGAACACTTCTAGCACTGGAAATTCCTATAATACTTAACATGTATGATTACAAAACCTTCTTCGACTGAACTCCAGGTTTACATATCAATCTCAATAAGTTCCTGTATAACCTATGGTTTCTAGATTTTCTATATACAAAAAATTTATTACACAAGCACACAAGAAGAATCATGAATCAATAAGATCCGAAACAGATTGGACATCACCTCCAATTGAGATGTCTCTTTCTCATAGAACCGGTCACAATTAATTAACCTTTGGCATACCACCCGTGCAAAAAACTATCCTTCATGAAGAACTAGGAAAGCTTCATTTAACAAGGAAACCCTCATATAATTACACGGTTGTCATCAAGAGAAACAACAAAGCAACAAGCACAGAGAACAGAATGTCACGGCTGTAAAGGCCTGCAGAACATAAAATACAGTCAGTTAGTGGTTGAAACCAAATTAATAGAGTTGCTGAGATCATTGTATGCAAGGATATGGTGTTATTCAGTAGTATGGCTAACAGTTCCAATCTACTAGAGGTATTCAAACCAATCAATCCAATTAAAACTGAAAAAAAAAATGACTCCAAAAATTGTGAATAATCTGAAAAACCAAAAAAATAACCAATAGAATGGGTTGTGGGTTTCAAATTTGAAAATATATTATACGATTGAAGATTAATTTTGAAATTATATTTAGAATTTAGATTGTATTTTGATATACAAAGATAAGTTTGAACCTGTATTTAGTTTATTTTCATAAATAATCTTAGCCTTGTACATGATGTATTTTTATGAAATTATATTTCTATATTTTGAAGAATTTCTATATTAAATTTTTTAAAAGAAAACTGAAAAACCAATTCAATTCAAATGAATATTGGATGGGATTTACATTTTGAAACCAAATCATTGAGTGATATTGTAAGAAAACCAATTAGGTTGAATCAGGTGGCTTTTCCCTCAAAACTGATTCAATGTGGTACATGAAAACCCATGCAATATTCTTTTCCTTTAAGGAAGTATATAGGTTCATCACTTCATCGTAAGATACATTTAAACACCCATATATTTATCACATACATATATTCTAGCTTAAATTTTGAACAGTGTTTGAAAACTTCATAGATTACTGAACAAACAATACAACCAGAAAAGGTTCTCTTACAACTTTGACTTGATGCTGCTGCAGGAAGAGCAGGGATGTAGATAGCTGCAGTTCCAGTAATGTGGAATTATCAAAAGTTTATAAAAGAAATATAACATTTCACATAAAAATGAATTAAAATGAAAATTGTGAAGCTAAAAAGAATCCAAAATAAAAGGATTTTCTTCTCTCGATAAATGGAAAAATAATAAAATAAAGAGCAGTTTTCCTCTTATAATTATATAAATTTTCAATAGGGTCTACGTACATTTATTGCACGATGAAGAAGTCAGTTGAGATGTAGAAGGCCAAGGAGCTGGAATATTATCATTTAGATCACAAAGGAAGCTGATCCCAGAAATACTGTCAAATGTAGCATCTGAAGGCAAACTAGGTAATAAACAACCAGCCTCTGTTTAGGGTAGACAATGCAGCAAGTCACCTCTCAGTATAACATTAATGCAAGAGGGAATATAATTATAATGCAGCCGATCAGGTATCAGCAGAACAATAATAGAAGAGCATATTAAAGCAGACTTCAATGATGAACAAACAGGCCATTTCAAACGTACAAAAATTTTCTTACCCCCCCCCCCCCCCTTACCTTACCTTCCTTCCCTCCCCTTCCGTCGCCCAAATATGGCACTTGCATATAATTTATATTGACACAATGTACATTGCGGAATTACCTTGATTTCCAACTGAAGCATCCACATTGTCAATTTCCACACCAAGTTGAATAAGAGAGAGAAAAGAAGAATTATTAACATCAGGTACAAAATATTATGGGTATTGAGTGTGAGCTTAGCATACTAACAAGAAAAGAGAAAACAGAACCTTGGAGGGAAAAGTCTTTAAGGCTTATGTGACAGAGACCATAAACATCTGCAGTAATATTCGATCTTTTCAATTTCATTGCCAAAGCCTCTGCACAATCCAAAGCTTGCAAGTTCGTGATGAAGCTCTGTTTTTGCAAGTGAGACACGTAGCTTTCCATAGCATTACAGCATGCTGTTTTGTTACTTATCTCATCCACACAACCCTTGGCAACTTGCTTTGTGTTGGGGAAAACCAGTGGACAAGCTGGTGTAGAAGACAAAGAGAAAATTTAGGTAAAAAAAGGCAATATTAAGGGGCCAGAAGGATTAGCATCATTAGGAATTATCACCAAGTGATTAGAAAGCACCTAATGCAATCAGCTATAGATAATCTACTAGAATCATCACAGGATGAACATTGCACATTGGGCAAGGTTTTTCATCTATAGATAGACAGAGAAAATAAAGACATGAAGGAAAAAACATCCCAACTCACAATCTACCCAACATTTGTCACAGAGGAATGATATATTATTTTTACTCAAACTGACCTTTGTTCACGTTGCAATTAGACAGTCCTCTAAGAACTTTCTTGGCATGAGAAGGTTCAAGCTTACTAGCTAACCACCGGAGGACAACATTTCTACAATCATTGACCCGATTTGAGTGCTCAGGTTGAACATGTGGTGCATCTATGGCCAAAATATCAGAGCCTTTTGATGCAATTGCTTTAGCTGCTTCTAATATAGCATTCTGACAGATTTGGTAGCAGCATTCTTTCACAGGATCAATTTTCTCACATGCAGTAAGGAGCTTAGTAGTATCCACCGTGTCATAAAAATCATTCACATTTTTTACTGGGCAAGATGCCTCAGTGAGATTTGAAGAACGAATTGAACATACCTGCTTCAGATTATTAGTGGCACCCTGGCCCATCAAAATTTGTTCCACATCTGCAAGGCAATGTTTAGCAACGGTCCCGTTTAAGGCAAGTACATTGGTAAGTTTACTGGATTGACCAATAAGAATTGTGAGAGTGGCTTCCAATTGGGGACAACATATTACATTAGCCAGAAATGGTGCAAAAACTTCCCAGCAATCAATTGCTGTCACACTTATCAAACTTTCAGCAGTAGTAAAGTTCAAAGTGCAAAGTCCTGCAAGATACATGGATAAAGACAGTAAGAGAGAAGGGGAGAGAACATCCAAATTCAAGCATTTGAGAACCCAAAAAAAAACCCAAAGTCGTCTAGGAAAGAACCTGATAACTTTGGGATAGTGGTATTAGTGAATGGAGCCAAAGGTGAAGGTGCGAGAGGAAGAAAGGGTTGCGGAGAACCAAGAGGTGAGGGTTTGATGAACATAGAACCTACACGGCTATCCAGTCGTACAGGACCCTGACGATGATTACTGCTAAGGGATTCAAGTGCACCTACACCAAAACACGAATAAGAGAGTATCCTTGCCTTCGTGTACATGTTTCTTCCTCTTGCTTACTCACTTAGCATAAGTTAGCAAAGCAAGGAATTGCATACAAAAAATTACAAACACTGTTGTGTTAAAGATTATGACTAATAGCAGCCACAGTTCAAGCATGAGGATGTGATGTGAGAACATATCTCACAGTTAAAAGGTACTTAAGCATGGAAATGTATCTCCAACTCAACATTAATTAATTCTCACCCATAAAAGTTTCCAGACACCAAATTTTATTCTATTTCAACTGTCTGTTACATTACAGTGTCAACCCAGTCAAATTTGTTCGACAGCAATTGACGCTTCAAAATATGTATCCAACATTAACGCAACCAAATACTAAAGTTATTTGTTGAACTGAAGCAGAGCATAATGATGACAATGCATGATAGAGTTAAACTTCAATTCATAGCATGATGTCCAGCAGTCTTAAAATTTTATGGGGGAAGGAGTGGTTGTCTAGCATTGCAACACTAAGTCTCCAAAATCAAGGATCCAACTATACCGATCAATAATTAACATGATGTAGCCTAATTTTGGAAGATGAACTCTATATTATAAGGGCTAAATCACACAAGCTCCCTTGTTAATATGATTAAAGACCAATAAATGTCAAAAATAGCAACATTATTTGTACGAAACCAAAATTCATGACCAGAGTTTCTTTCTGTTTTTTACATTGCACAGAAAATTAGCTCTGAATGTAAAACTGAAACAATTCCAAAACCCTAACTCTGGCTGCAGATGCCACTACCCCTTCTCAGTTCTCATCATATAAAACAATAGAAATTAGAAACTAGCAATAGCAATCACGAAACAAGAGAATAATGCAAGTAAGCAGAGTTAATTAAACTCAAAATAAATAAATTTCATCAACAACGAGTGCGCTTTAAACACCAGAGCAATGCTGAAAATATATTCAGCTCAAACACTGCTTCCTCAAAACAAAATACACAACAATGGAATTCAGCACACCCACATGAGTTATAATATGAGAGATAATATAAAAACGATGAAAAGTGAGAAAAGGGGACTTACAGAGAGGCAGGAGGAAGAGGAAGAGGAAGAGGAAGAGGTGGGGCATGGCGCAGAAAAGGGAAAGCAGCATTCAAGGAGAGAACGAAAAGGTGAGTGGTTGTGGCATTGGAGACAGAAGAAGAAGAAGAAGAACTAGAAGGATCGAAAAAGGGTTATATGATATGATGTGATGTGTGAAGCGAAGGAAGAAAGTGAGGAAGCCATGAATGAGTGAGGGTTCAAAGTGAGTGGGGGACTGTGGCTGGCAGACTCAGTATAGCTGTCTGGTGAGTAGACCCCACCATTTCCATTCGCATTTACGCCACCATTCCCTTTTGTTCAATTTTCCTGTTTTGCTTCTCTGTGTTTTTTATAAGGTAATATAATTTAATCTTATAAAATTAGTTATAAGATAAAAATTGTTTTTCATTTATATATTTTATTTGAATACCATCTCTCTAGTCTCTAGGTGTTGTTTTTTCTTTTGTGTGTGTTGTGTTAGCGGTTTGCAGGTTTCCTGTGTTTTATTTTGGCGCCAACTGTGTGATGTGGCAGTTGGTAGATGGCGTCATTAATAGGGTGAGTTGCTTTTATTTATTTTGACATGGAATTGGAGGCTCCTTCCTACCAGTTCCATTTATGATTTACCCCTAATGCATTCAATTCCACATAATTCTTTTTGGCTAATCACCTGTTATAACCATCCTTTTTTTTCTTCGGATTTTATGTCACTGAATCAACCTTGTTGATTCTACAATTAATTAATCACACTTCCCCTTGATGGTTATTATTCTTACACGCCATCGTCCATCAATATCTTGATTTTTTTTCTTTAAAAAAATTCTAATATGTTGGTATTCAAATAATTCACCCATCATAATTAAAAGTCGAGTGCCTGAATTAATTTAAGTTTGAGATTTGAGTATGTAATTGTATTAAAGAGTAATGGTCTTTCCTAACTATATTATCTTTCCTAACTATCAATAACCACATTTTTTTTAATTATCTTTAATGAGGTTGTAATAAATGGATCAAATAGTTGCAAATCAAAAAGTTTCACCAACGGATAATCTTCACTAAAGCCAAATAATTATTAGTTTTAATTATCTATAATTGCTAATTTAGATTACATTATGTTGCATTAAAATAAATAAAATATAATATATTTAAGAGTTTAATATTTATGTATTGTCATCCAATCACAAATCCATCATTTGAATCATTTTTAAAAATCAACCAACTCAAATATTTTGATCCAATAATCTAATTCAACCCAAACATTTTATAAACAAATTAACTTAATTTGATTTTTTTTTTAAATAATCCTAATCAACTCATTTAAATTTGATTGAATTGAATTATAGATTTGGTATAATTCAAAGCATATCGACCTTGATACACCTTTACCTAGAGAATAAATGGGGAGCATAAAAAGTTTTTTCGAGTACCTTTTCTTCATGCACTGTGTAGATTTATTCTACACCCAATATCCGTGTTAATAAACATATGAATCAATTTGTATGATTCATATAAATTACAAATTCATATCTCCTAAAATTTTTAAAAAAATATTTCTAATATTTTTTAATATAATTAATTATAGTTTTTTTAATAATTATTACATTAAGTATATTTTTGTTTTTGGTTTTATTATAATTAATTTTGATCTAATAATGTATTTATATATATATATATATATATATATAAATTTTAAATAAAAAACCGTAGATTTAATAAAAATTTATATATATCAAACAATTAATTATTAAATCAAAATTCATTATCATAAAATTTATTATGTAAATTTATATGTGCATTAAATATATATTAGAAATTTTAGTATTATATATAATAAAATTAATTATTTTATAATATAATTGATCTATTAACTCAAATGTAAAAAATCACAGGTTTAAGTCTTACATAGACCATTGATTCATAAAACATATACTGCTGGGTGTAGAAGAAAAATGACAGGTACGAAAAGAAAAGCCGTCTTTCCTGTCAAACTGATACTAAGAGAATGCCCACAACAATTAACTAAGCTCTTTGCGTCGCAGCCCGCAATCCTTGGCCCCAACTGCCCAGGACTCTATAATTCGGCCTCAGCATGCTTTGTGAGACTCAAAGAGCGCTACTCCAATTCTCGAATTGACGAATCATTAAGGGTCCTCGTTTACAGAAACGAAATAGATGTAAAAGTAAATTGAGATGAAAGTAAGTAAAATATTTAAATTTAAATAAAATGTAAAGATGTGAAACCTATATTAATTTTAAAACTTTCAATTTAAATGCATTTAAGTATAATTAAATCAAACACTACTTATAAAAAGCAAGTTGTGGTCAATAACATTTGGGGCTAGTTGGATATTCTTACATAAAATATAATTGTAATTTAAACTCTCATATGTGATATTCTTTTTTAATAAAAAATTAATTTAATTCTTATCTTATACATATAACCAATTTATCAATAAATCATTAATTTGAGTAATAACTTTTTCTTAAATAAAGTCCAAGGTTCCAGTCTTCTTCAATGAAAAAATGTGATTGAGATAAGATATCCCATTAAAGATGATAAGTAAAATTCTCCTACAAAAATTTAGTTATCAGTAAAACTAGAAAATACTCTGCACCAATATTATAATATAAAAAATTTAACTTTTGTCAACTATTATTGTAATAATATACCATTTATTAAAACGAAGAGTAAATAGTAATAAAAAAGCATTATATGTTAGTATTATAAATATCATAATCAATTTTACATTTAATTAAATATTTAAATTATCGTATGTATATGAAGATTAAATTGAAAGTTTTCATGTAAAGTCTAAATTGAAAAACGAATTTCATGCCTAATAAATAAAAATTATATTTTGATCTTTCATTCTTAATTTGCCAATTG
Source organism: Glycine soja (assembly GCF_004193775.1). Lineage (NCBI taxonomy): Eukaryota > Viridiplantae > Streptophyta > Magnoliopsida > Fabales > Fabaceae > Glycine > Glycine soja. Next base: position 8,393,301 of record NC_041016.1, read on the forward strand.
AAACTAATATTAATTAATTTCAAGCATTAATTATTTCGTGTCTGATTTGTCTTTAATTCAACCCCGGCCCTAACCCAAGCAGATTTAAGACTGCATGTTTATTCGTCTTGTAGTCAATCATATTTCAGTCCAATGATTAGTCGGCAATCATAACTGAGAAGTCCTTAGATCTTTATATATATATATTGAACTAGTAATTAGATTTTTTTTTATAGTATGCTCAAATATATAAATTTCGTTTTGACTTTCACCACGTTATTTGGGAGTTATGCCATGTCAATTTTACACGAACAATCCTGAAATTTATCACCGTACAGTAGGAAAAGCAAAAGCAAAAGGACAATTAGTCAATTACTATCGACCTTCAAATTGGAAGGCAGAAATGAATAAATAACTACACCACCACGTATTAAACAAGGAAAAAGACAGTCAGATAATATATATCTTCTGGACAGGTCTGTTCGCGTCATGGTTAGATGAATAACGATACAGTACACGAAACTTCTTTGATTTGGTCTCTTCTTGATTCCCCTAGAGTGTTAAGCCAAATTGGAATCACATATATATTTTCTACTTATTCTTAATTATATCATTTATACACATCAGTAACTCTTGTTGAAGGGATTAACTTCCTTTAAACTTAATTATAAAAGAATTATTTATTTTCTTAAAATCTAATAATTTTTAATTATTAAATTTTAAGAAAATAAATAATAATAATAAATAACTACTCTTAAAATAAGTTAATCTCTCCGCTCTTATAATATATATATATATATATATAACAGTTCCATTATTTATGTCCAGTTTTACACAAGAAACTCACTAGTTTTGAGGTTTTACTCGCAGAATGACGAATATACAAATCACACATTCCCAACCTTACAAGCTGAAAACATATGGAAAAACAAATAAAAGAATCCAGGCTAATTAACATAGTTGGATTTTGTAGAAAAGTAGAAACCTAGCTAAACCTTTTCTGAGGCTCTACACCACACAACCCACCACCTTCCCTTAATTAACCTCAGGTATACTCTGAAGCACGGGCCTCCAAGGCCTATGATGAACATCATCATGATCTCTAGCGTGTATCAAGCGAGCCAGAACTTGTTCCGCCGAAGCGTGTCCTTCACCTAATTGCTTATTATTAATCTCTTTCTCTGATCCCAACAACTTCTCCAGCTCCTTCTTTGAGATCTTTATCTTCACCTTCCCATTGGCATCAGAAGAAGCTCTCAGCGCACCCAAGAGCTTCTCCTTCTCCACGTTCCCCAAACTCTCCCCATGAACTTCATCAAACACCTTATTCTTCCTTCTCTTCTTAGATGATGATAAAGAACCCCAATCATCACCACCCCAATCCATAGATGATGACTCCGTGGCACTGGCACAACAGTTTCCCATGTATATTATCTACTATTGTAAATAAGTATCTAGCTAGCTAGCTTTTGTAGCTTAATTTCTTTAGGATGAAGTGTGTAAAAAAGGGAATGATGAGAGAGATTTGTGAGGTGGGGAGGGTTTGATATTTATAAGGGAGGTGGTGGGTAATAGACAAATGACTTTTGGTTCGGAATATTAAATTACAATTGGATTAATTCTTAGGCCAATGTAAGCTTTGTTGATCAAATTATATATATATATATATATATATATATATATATATATATATATATATATATATATATATATATATAAATAATTAATGTAGTGTAGGACCCAGATGAACAGTTAAGGTTACTTGATTGGGTCCAATGAGGGACGTGTGTGAAATGGGGGAAGAGGGGAGCATCTTTGGGATGACTGAGCAAGTGCGTGTGAACGTGCATATGCCATTGGAATCTTAGACTTAATTAGGGATAACTGGCTTGTTCTTTTTTCCATTTAATTTTAGCATATCACGTGTGGGCTTGGTTAATTTAATCACTTTCCATAACCTTTTATCCTCCATGATCGACAAACCCACTAACGCGGTAAAGAATCTTGTGCTTTCAAATTAAACCAATTTTTTTAGCGGTGCTGCGCAGTTTCTCTTCTTGTTAATTAAATTTCTGGAAACTACAATATCGTTGAATAAGTAACTTATTATTTTATACGATAATCTAGAATCATTGATATTTTGAATCGAACGTTATAATTGAATTGGTTAATCTGTTTTGAATCATTAAAAGATTGATTGAGAAGTGCAACACAGACTTCTTATTAACATGTTATTGTTTGAAATTTGTTTATTTACTAAAAATATAAAAAGTTAAGTGAGTCTCACTACAGTTATATTTATATTTTTTAATAAATGGAACTACATTTGATTAATTTTTATTAATATTTTAATTTTTACTTAGTAAAAGTATCAACAAAATAAGAATTAAAAATTTAATAGCGTCATTTATATATATGTGTCATGTGTGTGTATAAATGATAAAACAATAACATTCATTCTTTATAACGCCTAATATTTTAAAATGAAGGAAAAGAAAAATAATAAGCAATATATTGCAACGCAGTCTTTGTTAGTAGATTTTAGGTGAAATCATTTGTGGAATTTTTGAAACACCGAAGAAGAGAGTTCAATGAAGTATATCTTGTTTTCAATATTGATCAGGTGAGTTTCTTTCGTAATTATAAGAATGTTCGGATTAAAACAAGAGAAGAAGCAGCCATGCATTAATATTCCGTAATCTAAAGCCCATGGGAATATAATATTGGGACTCAATTAACTTTGGTATTGCTAGCTTGCACATGGCAAGGAAAGATATTTATGCGTATGCGTTGTTCATAAAAAAGTAAAAGGAAGAACAGCCACAAATATATGGTTCTCTAAGCTGGCTAGTGTTGTGTAGCTATGACTGTATAGCATGCATGATTGTCGGTTGGTAGTTGAACGCATGCAATCTGTCTAAACGTATTGAACAGAGTTTATATATTGAAGTTGCTTAGAAAGCAGAAATATTCTTTATCTAGCTAGTAATCAATATTTTTTTAAAAAAAGAAAAGAAAAGAATCACATGATCTATGATTTATGAGAAGAGTTGTGTTATTCATACATTAATTCATATACTTTTTGCAGGAACATTTTTTATATTTATCTTTTCTATCCATCATTTAGTTATCGTATCTCATTTTTCTTTCTTTTAGTTGTATAACTTATTGTATAAATATATAACATTGTAGATTATATGATCTACCGATAATTTCTTTCTTTTATATACAGAATTTGTTGTATAAATAATATTTATGTTAGAATTAATTTTATAGGACCTAGCTACGTACCGATTCCCTTGAGATTGAGAGAGTGGGCACCGACTTAGATTTTTATTCCCCATGGCAATGTGTCATGCTTTTCTGTACACGGGCAGTGAGCAGAAGGAAAACTTCCAAGAGAAATTAAGGATTCCTTATTATGAATATCTAATTTATCCCACCTAATTTGTAGCATTCTTTCCCTTCCGCAATAATGTATTTATGTCTCGATATTTTAGGTTGGTTATCGAATTAATTAATTCTCGATCCAGAAAATTTAGTTATATTTAGAATTTTTTTATACTTTTATAAAAAATGTATTTTTGGAGTATAATTTCATTAAATATATAATTGTGGATTTAATTTCTCTAATTTGTGGTTTGATAATTAAAAATCTTCCATAATAAACTCTGTAAAACTCAAATTTTAATATTATAAATAGTTTTGATTTAAAATAGCAGTTAACTTGTATTACGGCGACTAACCACGGTTAGATTTTTGTGCTGATTAATTTTTTGTTATTATTAGTCTGAAAGCTAAGCAAAGCATAATTTACCTTTTTTTCTACTCACTTGATTATAATGGTAATTTCCTGGAAAACCCTGCTCCTGAATTGGATAAGCATCGCCCACAGATATCCAAACTGAACCATCGCATCCTTTAATATTCTTATCATAACCTATATTTATAATATCTGAAATCATCTGCTGCGTCATTTTGACTCATTTTCCCTTTGCCTCCGTCTACACAGTTAGGTCACCACTTGATAGAGTTAACACATTCTTTGCTCGGAGCTAAATTTGGCACAAATAGCCAAATAGTTGAGTTAGAAAAACTTCGGTTAGAGATTTCAACTGGTGCAAACTCTAGTGTTTTAATATATTAAAACAAAACTAGACAATTATATATATATATGACCAGACACGTGGTATATGGGGCGCAGACGTTGAGTATCATTTTCAGGGACAGAAAGGTAATTGTCAATTTTACAAATGCATCTCTACTAGGAATCACTAGAATGTTTTATAATTAATTGAATACAAGAAAATAAAAATTTAAATTAATTAAAAGAAAATGATAACAAAAAGATAGTTTCTAATTTAGAAAGCAAGAATGCAAGTAAGTTGATTTAATTCAAATGAGGGAAAACATTGAGATTAAACTTCATTTTTTCCACCAAGGATTTCTAATTTAGGTTTTTAATTAATTCCTTATTTTTTTTATCGGGGTTTTCTAATTTATTTAAATCCTATTTTTTTATGCAATCAAACCTTTACCCTAATTCTCTTAAAAAAAACCTTTACCCTAATTAATAACTCTAATTCCTTGGATGGGATTAAATATAGATAAACATTAAGAATCGAAATATCTAATGTTAGCGAATATATATTATGACTATTCCTAGCTCACAAAGATTGCTAGGTTTTATGTGTAGCCTTTGTGACTGAGTATCAAACTTAAGTCACCTACTTTTCAATGTTCTCTTTCTCTATAGATTTGGCAATGGTTTGAAAATCTTCTAAACATCAGCATAGATAAAAACCTCTATTTTGTCTGCTCTCTCTCTCTCTTTGCTTCAACAGTTGGTCTCAGCAGATTAGGGATATCATCCTTGCTGCTATTGTCTTTATAATTGGTATAATTTGGCATTGTAGAAACTCCAAAAGATTCAGCAACAAATCTATATGCAGAGCTCTATTGCTCTAATCTTGGCCAAGCTACGCATTACTGGTAATGCTACTAAATCTGTCATGAATAATACTATATATGATTTTGTCCTCTTAAGATCTCTCGGGATTCAGGGCAATCTGAGAAAAAGTCAGATTATCAAATAAGTGAGCTGGAACCCCTTATTCAGGGTTGGACCAAGTGCAATACAGATGGAGCAGTTAAAGGTAATCCAGGGACCGCAGGTTGTGGTGACATTTTCAAAAATGAGAGAACATGTGTCTTAGGTTGCTTTGTTTTGAATTTGGGAACTCAAAACTCTTTGTTTGTGGAGCTAACGAGTGTTATATTAGCTATTGGGTTGACTGCTAAGAAAAATTGGAACAAGCTTTGGTTGGAGTGTGATTCTGAGTTGGTGGCAAAGCATTCAGAAACCCCTCTCTGGTTCCTTGAATGCTGAGAAACCGTTGGACTAACTGCATTCATATTACTAAGAGTATGCATTTTCAAGTAGGTCACATTTACAGAGAAGATAATACTAGTGCAGATTTTCTTGCCTCTCACGCAACTACAATTACTTCTTTCTGCTGGTGGGATTGTATTCCCCCTTTTGTGGTATGTTAACTCCTTGCAAGTGTACTAATTTATCCAAATAGTATTTTAAAATGGTAAGACTGTGTGTTGAGTTTATAGGGACTTTGACTATATTCAGAGTTTATATATGTCTAATTTTAAGCAATTAATTAATTAAATTCAATATTGATCGAATAATGATACAGAAATGTAAAATTCGACATAAGAGATAGAACACAAACACTTGGGGTGAGTTGTCGATTGAAGTAGAATCACGGAACATGTTGGGACCCAAAATACTGAAATTACTCTTGATACAACATTAAGGATTTTTCATTATTTTACGTTATTCCAATTATTATCTTCATTATCTAACCTACCCTAATCATGATCTCTCATGTGAAAGAATCTAAATTACCTAATTTCACTCCTAATCCTTAAGAGTTATATCAAATAATTTTCTTTAAGAATACAGATGTATAAATAAGGCAAAATAATATCATTCTATCCCTAGAGATAAATTACCTAGATGTTCTTTTCAAGTTCTTAAGAGATAAATATTTTTCAATGCATAAATCCTATAATACTACATGAGTATGGGTGATCAAACTATAAACATGATATTAAACACAGAAAAAAGACAATAATATTAAAATACCATTACATAGATCGTTAGAATCATTACATCAAGAGACAAGAGTGTTTGGTTGTTGAACTCCCAATAATGAATGGTTTAGCCTCTCATTGTTATGAGAGACTTACAAATACAAAAAGGAAACAAGAGGTGTGGAAGAGAATGGAACAAAATGGAGGAAAGGTCCCCAAGTGAGTAGATTTTTTCTCTTCTCTCATGTCTTAACTCCTTATTTGGTCCTAGTTGTTGCTTTTTTAGTTTCCCTTTTTTCTTCTTTAAAACCCAGCATAATCATGTTTTTCGACATTAAATGTGTGCTAAGTTTGTACGTGCACGCGTTGAGCGTACATGCAAAGTCCAACTGACATAAGTGACATCATGCTAAGCCTGACCTCCAAGTTGGCTTCTCGCACTAAGCGGTTGTTGACATGCTGAACGCGCTGCTTTAATTTTTCAACCATCTTACAGGCCTCCTGCCATGTAATTCTACCAAAAAAAAAATACAATCAAAAGTAATATAAATTAACTAACTTTAACATCTATTGGATAAAAACTCAGAAAAAGTTAAATTCCTAATATTCTGACACAAAAGAAATAATAAAAGAAAGAAAAATTAGATAATTGATATGCGATTTAAATATATAGATTACGTATGTATAACAATTATCATGGTAGCAGAATACAATAAAAATAGGATAGGTCTCCCTAACTATAGATTCTCTTGTTAGATAAGTTGAACTTTCATGGGTTCTAGTTCATGCTCCCCATGACTTTTTACATCTCATCCATAGTAGTGTCAACTTAGTTAGGATTACTTCTTTATGATTAGACCTGAGCAAATAGGTTTGGGCCCACGAGCTATTTGTGAAACTTGTAACCCGCACGGTATACGAGTCTCATTTTTTTGAGTCTGTTTAAAAGTGGACATTTTAGCCTGTCTCACATAACCCACGGGCTAAATGGACCCGCAGATATTTTAATCTCTATTAAGAAAACAAAGTAGGGTGTGTGATTTAGCAAAAACTGGAGGTGTTTTAGCAAAACTAAACCCCTAACCTAAGGCCCAGCTCTAATTCACAAACTAAACCTAAATCCCTTTGGTGCACTCACCTCACCACTCAGACAGCTACCTCCACCACGCACTTACCTCTCCTCACTCAGCCACCAACCAGCAGCCAGTCACCACGACGGCGCCATCACGACTCCTCCATTTGCGTGAGCAGTCACGCAGACTCCTCTCTCTCGCACGTGCACTCCTCCTCTCCTTGTGCTGCACCACGCGCCGCCACGACTCCTCAACACGGCTCGCACAACAACAGTCTCCCTCACACTCCCTAGTAAGTTCTTTTTTTTTAGTTTAATTTATCTACAGCCCTGTTATCTAAGTTTAATTTATCTTCTCTACCGATATTACCACTTAAGACTGTTGAGATATCCAATTTGAAAAATGGGGACGAGGAGATTTGATTTGAGTCTCAACATTGCTTCCTTCTTTGTTTCTTTTATGTGTGATTAGGCTGTTATTGAATAGTTTGTTTAAATAATGCCTTGGATTGACGCCTCTGAACTTCTAGAAAACTTGGTTATAATGCCTCCAGCCACAAAGAATCATTTCCAACAATCAAAATTAAGCAAATCCAAACAATGCGTGAACTTGCACTAAGGAATAAGCGTCATAAACATATTAACTGTTTATTCGTTGTAATAATCATCCAAACATTCATCTGGTTCATAGTATGAATGAAGTGAAACCTAACATCAATATGTTGTGTTCTTTCATGTATGTAGTTAATCCTTTGTCAAACAAACGGCACTCAAATTGTCGCAAAAGATCCAGCCATGCTCTTGAGGAAAACCAAGATGAAAAAATTAAGCCTTTCAAACAAATCCTTTCCTTTGGTGCTTCAAACAAGTTCAGTCAAAGCCATATACTTAGCTTGTGTACATAATGAAATTGAAGGACCAAGACAGTAGCTTTCCAAGTCACTAATGAATTACCAAGAGTGAAAGCGTAACCTGTGGTAACTGATCTTGTAGCATCCAAACTAGCCGCATATATATACTTTTAAATAAATAACACGATAACACCATGTATAAGCTCCATATATAAGCCCAACATTTGATTATTGTGCATGACTCATCTTCTATAAGCAGCCAAGGTGATATTGTAATTTTGCCTCGTGTTTATTTTAACCCTATTTGTTTGCTCAATAATAGAAAGAATCCCTTTGCTTCCGAAAGCACAATCACACTTGCTGAAACTCATTAAGTCACTATCTCCCGTGTGTGCGGTATTGATTTTGTTGTTCAAAATCTAGTTGCTATGGCTAACAATTGGTATATCATGACGCTTAACCCTGGTATGAAATTCGAAGTGGGGAAGTTTATGGAATTGGGAATTTGGATTATAGAAACAAAAGGTTAAGGAGCTATAGGCAGCACAAGTTTTTCTAAAGACATTGTGCACAACTAAACTTATTGGCGCCATTAACAATCTCGATTGGGTGAAGTTGCAACAGAGGACTACGGGAACCATACGACTTTATTTGACAGACAAGGTGTTATATCACATTATGACAATGTTATTATCTCCTTGGCAAGCTATCAGTGTTTTGATAAATACTTATATAAATGAAAAGTTCAACTTATTATCTCTTTGACAAGTGAATCAAGTCATACAAATAGTAAATAAAAAGTTCAAATATCGTGTTTCCAAGGCACTTGGTAATACTTGAAAAAATAGCAAATGCTATTAAGCTATTGAAAAATGAATAATTGTTTCGGAACTAAATTTTAATTGAAATGATTGCAAATTAAAACAACTACTAAATCAAATAAATTGACAAGAAATTCTTTATGGGTAATTTATACAAACACTTAGAGTGAAAAAAAAATAGTTTTAACAATATAAAGGAAATCATTGGGTTTTGACTTCATCAAACCATACACTCATGCTTCAACAATGACATTTGATCAAATTATAGCCTTTATATTACCATCAACCCGCAGATTTACTCTAACCCTAATTCTTTGGACACAAAAGAGATTAAGTTTATTGACTAGACTATCAATCTCTTGATTAATTTCTCAACTTTTGCTGGAGAAAATCATCTATAAAGCTTGGATGTGGTTAAAATGGAAAAATAAAAAAAAAATCTCTTTCTCTATCAATCAGTGGGCAATTTCTCCTGGTGATTGTGTTCATGCAGGGCTTCATGGGGATTGATTCTAAGTGGAAGTCAGCTTGCATTAGTTAATAACGTTGCTCATTTAGGGGGTCTTTTTTATGGCACGGGTTACGGGATTCAGGTTCTATAATATTACTTAATTATGTTTTGGTCTTGTAAATCCTTTATTCTTGGCTAATTGGTGAAGGGCAGTGCGGTTGGGTCGATGTGTTTTGGGTACGGATGTAAATTCATTTGTTCTTAGCGGTGTTGGGGTCTGATTGTATTTTCTTCTATGTGGTTACTTATTATTTAGGTCCACTGTTTGGTCCTAAATATTTTTTAACCATGGTCTTGCAATACTCTGTTTTTTTGCCGGTACTTCTGGTACCTTTTATCAATATATTCGTTTTACTAACCCCAAAAAAATCCCTTGATTAATTTAGCCATGTAACTTGCTTTAAGAGAAGAGATTTTTAAATGATTAATAGACTTGACTTTATTCCATTTCTAGAGTATAAAATTTATTAGATGTCTTTTTCTCTGTATAAGGCATAAACATCATTTTAAACAAAAATTCACACCAAAACAATGAATTATGGGTGATCGATTCAAAGAAAGAATTAAGCATACAAAAAATTAATATTAATTGAACTATAAACTTAAATTATTTATATAAGAGTTAGCTAGTTACATCAAGTCCCAATAAGAGTAAAGTTAACTACTCATAGAGGAAAGAAAAAGAAGAAATGACAAAAAAAAAAAAATACTTTGTGGAAAATCCATGGAGAGCAAGCGTGAGTTATTCCAACCGCCACACATTGTCCTAGATTGACCCCCAACCAATTAATTGGTTTGAATCCCATCTCATTTAGGTCTTTATTCCCTTTTTTGCAACCCATTAAAGCCATGTCAACATCCCCTCGCTTAGCCTCAACATTTCGCACACTTAGCTTGACAAAATGAGAATTAGGGAGCGCATTCTGATGTTTTAAGGCTAATAATCCTCAACATTCCCACCCTTAGCCCCAAACTGATAACAACAAGAGAAACTTCCTTGATGGCTCTAGGCTAAGCCTTAACTTTTCTCACGTTTAGCCTCAAAATGGCAACTCTAGATTTAGGGACTAAGTAGGTCTCTATGGTTAATTTCATGTGCTGACAGTTAGACAGAAGAATTCCATTAAAATTAAAACAACATGCAAATTTAGGATCCAATTGAAAAATAAATAATTCAGAGAACAAATTAAAAATTTTCAAAGGACTTACAAAGTAATTTAATAATATTCGAAGAAAAGATTGCTGCAAATAATGAAAATCAAAAGATTGCATTAAAAAGCTATGCTAGCTAGTTGTGTCGGTATTGGAATCGAAGCTAACCTTCTCGATCTAGAAACCCATATAGTGTCATCAAATCAAAGTGAGATACCATAAATCACCGCCAACACCTTCTCTTCAAGTTAGTGGCTTTCAGTAATGAGAAGTGATAAAGAATAGAGGCTATCGGAACTGTGCTGCGCATGCATCTGGGGAGGGGCAAATACAGAGCAACGACACCACGGCTATGGACATGGCTTAGTGTTTGATGGATTGAAGTAAAAAATTCAGTAACAATAACACTTAACTGTAAATATAAAATATTTTATAAATTACCATAATTTATTGCACAGATAATATAATTAAGATTTATTGCTGTACTTTTCTTTAATTTCATCTTTTTACCGCATCCACTTTGTTTGAATCTCTGTCTTATTAGTTGATATATAAAGAAGACACGTAGGGATACAGTTTTAATTACTTCTAGAAACTAGAAATTAATAATGTTTGAGAGTGATATTGATACCTAAAGAACCTTGCTGTTTAACAATAAATGTACTCTCTCCTCTTAAACAAGCAAGCACATACACTTTTCGAAAACACAACTATGTTTGGTGGTGAGTCATTTTATTTTTCGTTTAGCTTGGTTTTATTCGACATATATACAACTTAATTTCTTTATCTGATCAGCATGGGAGGCTCGGTGGGAGGACCTATAATTGCGAGTAATGGCTGCAGTTGGAAAATTGACCAACGTGCTAAGTTACGGGACCATATCTATTGTCACATGCTATAATCAATAATTATACTAACCTGATCAGGTAATCTTTATGTTTCATGAAATAATTTGACATATTTTCCACCTATGACAAGTCCATACCAGATTATGTTGAATACTTTTATATTAGGTTCAAAGAGATCATCAAGAGGGAAAAGTGCGTCAGATTTTCTCAGTTTGGCTACTATACGGACTGATATAAATCAAATTAACACGTAGTAGGGCAGGTTTAGAACAGGATTAAGTATTCGAGATATTATCATCTAGCTCGGTGCCTTTCTTTTTTGTTCTCTGTATTTATATATAGTGTATAACTCCGATCATTTTCCTAGGTACTTATTCAGGTTTGTAACACACGATGACATTGATTTCTGCTCTGGCTAACTGTCTTAGAGTGTACATTAGATGATTAAGTTGGATTTCCTTTTATTTATTTTGTAGACTAGTAGTAATTGATATAGGTGGTGTTAGAAACTTGGAATCGGTTGCTAATTAATCTCAGACCAATACTGGTATTACAATAAGTACCAAGCCATTAGACTAGGCTGTAGCCAGACAGACATTATAAAAGTGGAAAATTGTAATTTAATGAGAAAAAAAAAAGAATGAAAATTTATTATTTTCTTTTACCTTAATCCTTTAGTTTATTATAGAAAAGAAATTGTGAATAATATAAAATTTGATCGAAAGATAAATAAAGTTTGAATAATAATTTTTTTCTAATAATGGAATTTTTTTAATTAATTCGGTAGAATCGTTCTTATTTTGTTAGTGTGCAAATATATATATACACAGGTCATGGCTGCATTCATTATCATAGCGGCTATTATCAATCCGAAATGACTTTCAAGAGTTAATTTTAGTTGTATATTAATTAATTATCGGTTAGGTTGAATTATGAATAACATAAATTGATGAAGGCAGCCAAAATTAGGAGAACGTGGGTCCCAATTAAGTGACAATACACATTGACACGTACAGTATTCAAAATGTTCATGTTGTTAGTTATGTGCGGTCTGTTTTATTTGATCTAATATATTTTTTCCTGTTGAGCCATATCAAATTAATTGATCAAACGGACTAGGTATTAAACAGGAACAGTTTCCACTTGTTATCAGCATCTTTAATCATGAAGGATTTTTTAAGTGAAAAAATTATTTTTTATAATTTCTTTTTTATTGGAACAGATGTATATAATAGGAAGAAAGTTTCTTATAAATAAGATTTGTATCTTCTATAAAAAAAAATGATAAGAAATTATTTCTTAGCAATACAAAATAATATTTATCTGACATATAATAACATTATAATCAAGTGAAAATAAAAAGTATAAAAATATAAATTTTTTAAAGTTTCATGAAATTTCTTATTATTGAAGTAAAATTATGTATAGATTTCTTAAAATAATATGATAATATGGGATCACAAAGAATATTGTGGGAACCAAAAAAGTAACTTAGAAACCTACTTAAAAAAATTTCATTGGAGATTTGTTTCATGTATGTATTTTTAGTGGATGATTCCTAGGTTTACAACCTGAGTTGGAATTTTAATTGTTGGGTGCAATAAAAGTTAAGTATTTTCTTGTTTGCCACACCCGTGACTATCTCTAAGTGACATGGGCATTATTTTCTTCTGTCATTCTTAGAACATCTTTGACAAGGATTAGATCTTAACTTTAAGATTTGTTCTTGTTTTATTTACTCCTTTGTCATATGGATTCAAATTAATTAATTTAATTAACAAACTTATATGAATTTAATTGTTGTAAAATTATCTAAAACCTCTTTTATTTTCTAACTGTCACTACTATCAGCACCATCAATACTAACTCATAAATAATTAATTTTAATTCTTTTAAAATAAATATTAGAAAGTAAAATCCTTATAGGATCTATATAAAAATAATATAAGATCTCTAAATAAGATTTACTATTGAAGTAAAAAATTAAAGAAATCTTAAAAATAATATGATATTACATGATCTATCAAAAAAGTGAGTAAGATCTAAAAAATGATATCTCTTATTAAAGATACTCTTAAATTGGGATATTGGCAAAACAAGTCCTTGGTTGCTTGGTCAGTAGTTTGTTCTCCGAAAAAAGAAGGGGGTTTAGGCCTTTTTAATCTCAAGGACTGGAACCTTGCGTTTCTTTCCCGTATCCTGTGGAACTTTCATTGTAAGAAAGATTCTCTATGGGTTTGGTGGGTTCACCATTACTATTTCAGAGGGAGCGATGTGTGGAATTACAATACTTCTTCATCAGATTCAGTTTTGATAAAGAAAATCATTCAAATAAGGGACTTTATTATCTCTAAAGAGTTAAATACGGAAGAGGCCAAAAAAAGGATTCAATCTTGGAGCACCAATGAACAATTGCTTGTTGGCAAAGTCTATGAATACATTAGAGGTGTCAAGCCTACTGTTAGTTGGTGTTCTGTTATATGGAACCCAACAATCCCCCCTAAAATGTCTTTCATTTTGTGGCTTGCTAAAAGGAATCGGCTGCTTACTCTTGACAAAGTTGCTTTTTTGAACAAGGGTTCCCTCTGCCCTTTATGTTCAAATGAGTCTGAGTCAAATGCTCATTTGTTCTTTTCTTGCAGGAAATCTCTCCAAGTTTGGGCTCACATTCATGATTTGGCTCCTTTCCGCAGGCGTTTCATTTCTTTACAGCGCATTACTGACTCTTTAATTAGGGGCAGATCCACATCAGGTGTTCAAAGAAAATTACGTTGTCTAGCTATAGCAATTACAGTCTACTGCATTTGGCTGTCTAGGAACAAGCTGATTTTTGAAGATTATCAATTTTCTGTAATAGAGATTATTAGCAAGATTAAGTTTCTTATGTATAAACAAGCACACCTATTGCATTTGTTTTAGCATCTTGATATAGGTCTTCTTATATTAGGGAGACTTTTGATTTTCTTTAACTGCGGGGTATGCCCCGTTTATTATTGTATCATTTTGGGTTTAATATAATTTACATTTTTTCTAAAAAAAATACTCTTAAATTGTAACTTAAAATGAAAATTTTCCCATCTACCTCGTTGAGAGGGGATAATAGCACGAATTAGAGAAAATTAGTTAGTTTACGTGAGAGAATGATGGACAAATCAATAGCCAAAGGTGTGTTGCGGCTTGAGAGTGTGTATGAAAATACTCCACAAGAAAATTTATGGTTTAATTCTGTTAAAATATCCCCTTGATTAGGGGAAGTATATATCCATGTCGTTCGATTTTCCAAAACTGTGAAGTTTTCTCTTCAGTCTTATTTATTTATCAAAATGACATACAAATCAATAGAGAAAAACATCAACGAGGGTGGTTAGCTGTTGATGCATTGGTTGAGGATGGATTTAGTATAATGACAATAATGAGATTTAAATATAAGACTTCATGTTAATTAGTAACATTTCAGATCTTTCCACTACTAAAGCAATCCTAATGAGTTATTGAGTTGATTATGGGTTTTGGCTTAAATAAATACGATTAACTTATTATGGACATTAAGTAGTTCTAATTATTTGATTCATCTGTTAGCTACATATATTTTTTAATTATATTTTATTATATACATAAAATTTAAAATTAAATATTATAGTTTAATTTTAGTAATTTTATATATTTTGTACTAAATTCATATAATTATGATTGTAATATTATTTATTATATGAAATCTACTTTATTTTTACGTGAAATAAAAATAAAATAATTTAATTTTTCATATATTTCAACCCAAATAATTTAAAATTATTTACATTAGTCTAATAATAAGCAGGGTCATGACAACTACAAGGCTAATATGAAGTAATTGTCTTCGGTATTGAATATTATCTAAGACCTTCATATTTTTTTTAAAATATATATTTATTATTAATTTAATTGTCATGCGACAAATTTTACTATGACATCATATATTATTTGTTACTAATTTTTTAAGTAAAACTGCATAGTCTTAAGAAAGTATTGATTGAACAAAATTGAAAATTTTGGATGAGGATGGATTGGAAAAACTATTATAGGTGAGTAGTATAAGATTATATATCACTTTTTTTAAATAGAGATATTACAATAAGTACAAACAAAAACAATACTCCAGTAAAATATGAAATTAATTATGAAAGAAAGTTATGTTCTTTATTAGATGCAAGCTCCGTTTATAAAATATTATTAACATACACTTGTAATTATTATTATTATTATTATTGAAATTAATTTTTTAAAATTAAAATTGCTTCAATGTTATTCGATATTAACTATATTAAATGATAAATTGAATAAAATTTTCATTTTATATATTTATCGTGAAACAATAGATTAATAATTTTGTAATCAACAAAAAAAAATTAAAATTGATAAGGTATATTCAATTAAATTTTGAATATAAATTCCACCTAAGACCTAAGAAAATAAAATGAAAATTAACAAGTTATGTTAAACAAAATTTAAATGATAATTTCGCCTATGAAATAAAAAACAATGAATTAAAAATTGACAAATTATATTAAATTCAATTTTGAATATAAATTTCGTCCAAAGATCTTAAAATTTCTAGACAGAACCTTGAGGATAAAAAAGTTGTTGTAGTTGATACTTAAGTAACAATTTAAAATAAAATGTGTTAATTTTGGATGTATATAGAGTATGGCAGTATGTTTATATGTACAGTAAGTATTACATTGTCAATTATTAAGAAATTATGATAAACATATATAATTCTAAATAATTATTATAAAAATTAAAAAAATTATTTAACAATTAAATTAATGTCGTCTCGACATGAACAATTTACTCATTCGAAAATATGTCAGTAAACAACCCAAATTAATCTGTACCTTTAGATTTATGTATCTAATATTTTTGTTTGGTCCTAATAATGCCAATGAAAGTCACATTTTTTCAGCATATTCCGGGATGGTGAATTAGTGCAATGTCTTCAGTTTGCAATTTCCAGCATAATTTCATGTTTTATTAATTATCACCTTAAAATATGCAAAAATTACTTCCACCTTGTTTGGATCAGCGTCGTGAACCGTGGACGCATGAAGCATATACTAAGGGGTTTCTGCGTTATCTTACCAAATTGATCTGAGGTGAATTTGGCAGAGTCACCATGCACGTGCTCATATTTAAGTAATCTGCTCAGAAGGTGGTTGTTATATATATATATATATATATATAGTACGACAACAGCATAAAGAAATATCAGGTCTTTTAATTTATGACAGATTAGGGAGACCGTACGTTGTACTTCTCTAACGATAAAATTGAAGATTTTTCTAATGCGATTCGAGAGGCAGGATCCGGATTCCCGTCTTTTTCTTAATTGATTTAGGTGGGGGAAATAAAGCCCTATCTAAATAATAATTGTAGTCCTAATTAAACATTAGACTTTTGAGTTTTGGCTTGTACAATTCAAATATATTTTTTTGGTACTGAGAATTCAAATATTTTAAGGTTGAATAACATTATTTATATAATATGTTTTATAATTATTTTATAGTGTTATTTTTTCTCTCATCTTTCTTATTTTCATTACTTATATATCTTATTATCATTTCTCTTTTTTTTATATTTTTCTTTTATATAATATAATTTATTTTACATATTTGATTGTAAATAACATTACTCTTTAAGGTCACAACACATTTTATATATATATATATATATATATATATATATATATATATATATATATATATATATATATCAAAACTAAAAATAACAAACCGTCAATTAAAGTGATTTAATTTGAATATATTTATAGTAGTCACGAGAAGCATTCATGATAAAATATATTACATTATTTTTATTCTTGTAAACAAGAGTTGAGGAAGATTGAAAGAATTTATTAAAAAGCATATTTTTTATAATAATGTAACACATCGTCATAGTAACCGCCTGGGGTTATATATATTCTAGGAATCTCAGGGCAGCAATAGATCGTGATACAGGAAATTGCTTTAAGAATATTAGTACATAGCTAGAGACACTTTTGAATGCTTCTAGCCAGATCTCCTTAGCCCTAGAAAAACTTTTAAAGGTACATCAGGCATATGCTAATAAGGTAAATTGTTGTACTATCAATTAATTATAAATCTTATTTGGTATGATTTCATCATTTCATTTTCACTTTTATTTTTTTTATGAAAAATAACTTTATATTTTTCTCCAATCATAAATTATTATATAATAATTTATTAACTTTTATTATAATTATTTTTGAAGATATAATAACTTTGATTTATGACCGAATAATAATATAACTAAACTCTTTCTTTATATTTTTTTTCCTTCTGTTTTCATCATATATTATTTTTTTTCTTCCTATTTATTTTCCTTTTCTTCTGGTACAATCCACCCCATTTTGGGAAAACCATTATAACACTGCAATGAGATAAATACGGGGATCAGTAGGTGAACGCTCACCAGACTGAAAAATTCCTAAATGCAAACCTACTTATGTTTGTTTGTTTCATCTCTCATGTTTTCGCTTTACTCTTTCTTCTTCTGCATTGAAGCTACATGTCTATAAAGCGTTCTTTCTTTTTCTGTTCATGGCGTCAAGCAACAACATTCAGGCAATACCTCGCCACCGCAGGAGGGGGACTCAGACGAAACACTCTGGTGATGGCAGTTGCAGTTCCCCAGTGAATTCTTGGGAATTAGGTTCCAAGAAAAATGAGGTTTCTGCGAGGAAGCTCGCTGCTGGGTTATGGCAGATGCAGTGTATGCAAGTCTCAAGGGATCATGCTGCTGCTTTCGGACGCAGCTCGCTTCCTTCCTCCGTGTCGCAGGTATATATGTAGTAGTAGTATATATCATATGTCAAGAAATGTAATATAAAAAATCACATTAAATGGTGAAACCGAACACCCAAGTAATTTTGATAAAATTAATATGATATAATATAATATATGATTCTAGCTAGTCCAATACGTGATCTCACACCATGGTCTAAATTTGAAGCTAGTCCAACAACTTAATTATCTCTATCCAAAGTCCCATTTCTGAAGACATGACCATTAATTAGGACCACTGGATATGACTGCAAATCAAATTCTGTACCAAGCTTCATTACCTTTTTTGCTACGCCATTCCCACATGTATGTTGTAGATAATTATGACCTTCGCAATCCCAACCAGTGGTAATAATTAACGACACTACTGAGAAAAGCTGCATTCAAAAACATGATTAGCTGATGATCAAATGATGTTGTGAAAATGACTCTTCTTCTGAGATTATATTTTGTTTGTAGACCGACATACTGCAGAATCCTCCACGCACAAATTCATAGCTTTGGTGGGAAAAATTTGGTCCAGAATATCCTGAAAAAAGAAATGCCAACGATTGCTCAATTTTTCTTTATAACATTTTATATGCTGATCATTTCACAGTGTATGCATGCTCCTTTACAGTCTCAAATGATCAGAAACCAACCTTTCTTGCGTAGTAGACTTTGTATTCTCTTCTAGTCAAAGAAAAATTAGAAAACAGTTTTTCAGGATGCTAAGTTACAATCCTGGTTAACATAATTTTTTATACAGAAATAAATTGATAAAAAAATTTGAGTACAAGGGTACTCAAACTCGTACAAAATCCATCAATAAAATCACAGCAAAATCACCCAAAACAACTAATTACAATGATTCATTAGATGAATTACAACGTTCCTGAACCAATCAGAAATTAAATATCACCAAAACCTATGTGTCTTGTTCAGAATTAATTGAATGTTGCGTTAAAACTGCTATAGGCCGCACCAACCTCACTAGTCATTATAATACACTGGGTATAGTTCATTTTTCAACTGCAGTATATCACATCTCATTAGTTTTGCCGTTGTAATTATAATATTTCTGCATGCATGTTTGCTTCAGCTGGCTAATGGAAATGTAAGGATCAGGTTTCTCCATTATGACAAACCTGAAGAAAAGTTTCAAGATACCAAAGATCAGCTAAAGAGGCCAATAACCATCTTGCGTTCAAGAAACAGACTTCGATGTGAGGTACAAGCTAGTAATTACTTGCTCATTATTATTTAAGTTGCATCAGCTACTTGAGATGTATAGTACGTGTTAAATATGGTACAAATTTCTAAAATCCTCAGGATCTCTATAAAATTTTTTTCTGGAAATGTATTATATCTAAGAAGTTAGCATATTTACATTTCTAAAATCTTCAGAAGCAAGGTTCCCAGTTAGACAGTTTATGCTTTATCCTTATTTAAAATTACTCAACATTCAATTTTTATTTTATTCTTCTAACTTTTTAAACTGTAAAATTGTTAATTAAAATTTTCTAATCAAGCAATTTCAACTTCTCACTTTATAATAATTCATTCAATATTACTATCTTCCATAATAATTTATATCACATTAAATTTTTTTAAAAAAATTTTGAAAGACTTTTTTAATGATGACAACTATTACAAGTATTATTAATAATATTGTATAAATATTCATTTAAAATTAGTTTTTTAATATAGCTTAATACTTTTAATTAATAGAACATTAGTTTCTACCAATGAGTGAAATTAAAGTCAATTTTCTTAATTAAAATCTCGAGTTTTAATTTTATAAATAGAAAAAGTGATTGGAACAACTTGACTCCAATGTTTTTCCAATATCCCAAAATGTCAAAGTTACTAATATTTGATTGATTAAACAATACATGCTCCTCCAAGTATAAATCCAATTCAGATTTAACACAATCACTAGAAGAAGTTTTTGAACATATTTTAAAAAGTCAAAACTCCAATCAACTTTTCCACCATTATTATCCAAACCAAGCACTATTGAAGATGAAGTGGAAATAGAAGTAGTCCTCTTTTCCCTAGATTGATATTCAGAAATCAAATCTTCTAATAATTTTGTCACCTTATTCAATTGATTTGTGCTTTCACTTCCTTACATGAGAGGGAAAAAATAATTTAACAACTTCATTTTCAACCTAGGGTCCAAAATAATTCTTATTGCCATCACCCCATTGATCATGCCCCAATACTTCTCAAACTTGGGAATCATACTGTCAGCCATACCTTGAATGGTGCTATTAGAAGAAAAAATTCATTCATTCAAAGCCAATCGAATTTCACACATTTTTGGAAAATAAACATTTGAAGTTGGTATTGTGTACCCAAAAATAACTCAGTAACTTTATAAAAGATTTCCAACTTCTCACAAATTTTAGTTGCCATTTTCCAATCATCATCACTTGGCAATGACTTATATTGAGGCTCTCGTTGAGTCAAACGCTTGAAAACTTCAAGATATGGCAATGCAGAAACAAGCATTAAATAAGTTGAATTCCATCTAGTTCTACAATCCATCCTAAGTTTCTTTGAATAAGGAATTTCTAATTGTTCACAAGCCTCAATAAATTTTTCTTCTCTCTTAAGTGTTCCAACCCAAAAGGAAACACTATCCCTAATATTCTCAATGGAATCATGGATAATTGACATTCCATCCTTCACAATCAAGTTAAAAATATGGGCACAACACCGCATATGGAAGTAAGTCCCTCCCAAAATAAATGAATTACATCCCAACTTGCTAAGAATTTTAGGAATCATTGCATCATTAGTACTACAATTATCAACAGTTATTGTAGATACCTTTCTATCTAGATTCCATTCAAAAAAATGTTCAATTATAATCTCTGCAAGAACTTCATCAGTATGCGATGCAGGAACATACATAAACCTAAAATAAAATAATTATTCATCTTAAAACCAAGTTCTATGAATACATGTTACTATAACTACACATATTACCAATTATATAAAATTAAAATCATAAAACTTTCAAGTGAATGATTATTTACCTCATAAGCCGACTTTGCAAATTCCAATTGTTATCAATGAAATGGGCTGTAATAGTCATATAGCCTTTGTTTTGATTCAATGCAGTCCACATGTCTGTTGTTATAGCTATGCGACTTGAATTTTTTTGAATTAACTTCATAGTTTTGGCCCTTTCACTCTCATAGAACTTTAGTATATCCAGCTTCAATTTATTACGAGATATTACTTTGAACAAAGGTTGGACAGGATTACAAAACCTTCAAAACCCATTGTGATCAACCATAGCAAGAGGGTATACATGCAATGCAATCATCTTTGTCAATTCTATCCTAGCAGTATTTTGATTAAAGGTATAGTTTCCAACTAAAATAGGTTCGCCTCTATCTCCTACTGAAGATGATGATTGGTGAAGAGTTTTTAGTATTGATTGCTTTGGACCCCTCACTGTTCGAAGCTTACAGGTTCTAATGTGATCGTGCAAATGCTTCGTACCTGACCTTGTATCACCACCAAGTTTTTTTCACAATATTTACATATAGATTTCCATTTTTCCTCTATTTTCTTTCTTTTGAAGTGGATCCAAGCAGCATAAGTTAATCCTCTTTTATTTGGACTTCTTTCAACATCTTCAACTTCTTCTATATTTGGAGAATTTTCTGCTTCTTCCACCGGATTGCTTTGTGCGTCATTAGCAACTTGTTGTGTTTTTAATAGAGCAATAGATGGATCAATAGGCGTACCCATTTTCTGTGCAACAAACAAGTAACAAAATTTACAAATATGAGTCATGTAAAATTGTAAATGCACAAATTTGACTCTTATTGCTAGATTACAAATTTTAAACTCAATGAATCAGCCAAACCAAAACATCACAATAAGCTAGCAGCAGAACAAAGAATTGGAAATACAACATAAATAAATAAATAAATAAAACCGAGGAAGAACATACAACAAAGGAAGAACAATTCGAAGTTGCGAAACCCAAAAATGCACGGTGCGACTCGAATAAGAAAAAGGTGTAACGAAGGCTTCCACGAGTTCACGGCTGAAACGAACAGTGAAGAAGGAACGGTGAAGAAGCGAAGAAATGAAGAGGGTGAAGACAATGTGAAAGGAACAAAGGTGAAGCAGTGAAGAAGGAACAAAGGTGAAGAAGGAAGTCAAGGAACGAAGTGTGAATGTTTGATGCGACGTTTTAGGGTTTAGGTAATGTTTTTGTCTTTGTGACTTGTGAGATATATATATATATATATATATGTGTGATAATTTTATTTTGTATTTTTTAACTAGTAAAATACTATATTAACCCTTATATTTATGTTATACATATTATAAGTTATGAGGGTATATAAATAAAATTCTATATACGCAAGGATGCGGGGACCCTACGGGGCGGGAAACATAGTCCCCGTCCTCGAATTAGCTGCGGGGGATTTTTCATCCCTATCCTCATCCCTTCGGGGAATTTTTCCCCGACCACAGGGCCCTGAATGAGACAGTCCTCACGGGGATTCCCGAGTTACGGGAAGAATTGTCATGCCTACCTAATGCAACTACCTCATCCGCGTCGAGTTAGTCGCGATCCTATTCATATGCCTATATATAACCCAAGGTCACAGACTCTTCATCACAACAATACAAAATCAATGCTTTAATTTGCATCAAAGTTATACTTACCTTCTTAAAAAAAACTACTATGACTTTGTAAAATATAATGCTTTATGTTATAAAAACATTGGACTTTCAAAACGGGTATTTGAATACACTGAAAAGTATTTGATACTTTTTGCTTAAAGTATTCACATAGTCTATGGAGTATTCAGATACCTTGCATAAGTTTCCGAAACTTGTCTCTCCGTGGTAATGAAATACTCCACCAAATATTTGATAGATTATTTAAATACTTTTTCGAGCGTTCAAATTATTACTCAAGAAGTCAAAAGATCAGCTCTTTGGAGTATTCAATTATCTCATTAGGTATCCTGATACTAATTAGTATTTTAATACTTTTTCAAGGATTTTGATACTAAGTATTCTAATACTTTTGGTACTAAGTTTATATGCTCAAATGTAATTTTCAAAACTAAAATAGGAAAACTAATGTACACACTCAATGATTAAACAATAATAAGCACATCTACCCAAAATATATAATAAACCTGAGGCACTCAAACTCAATAAAAAGATAATGATACAACTCAAGAAATGCAATGAAAGTAGGGCGCGCAAGTACCGGGAATCATCAAAACAAATAACTATATAAGGCTGGGAGCTCATGCAGAAGCGTGGAAACAATGCATCATCCTCTTCAATGCATCATATGAAAAGATGCATCTTCTACAACTTCAACTCTTATTGCAGCTCAAACAAAAAAAAAAAGTTGAGGAAAAATATGAAGAAAAACTAAGGAATCATTTATTATGCGACAAGCAGTAGCTGACACGATTTTTTCAAGAATAATGGGAATTATAAGTGCTAAAGATGTCTGAAGTACACTACAAGAAGAGTCTATAGGAAATGCCAAAATACATGTAATTAAATTTCAAATTGTAATTGTGAGCTTGAATTAATAAGAATGAAATGATTGAGGCCGTAGTTTATCAAAGATTATTTATAAAAATTAATATAATATTTTTCAGTGTATTTTAACATCCTTTAATTTATATATTTCTTGAAAAAAAATTAAAGGTGATCTATATCATAATTATCCCAAGTCAAATCACTTTAAATTTTAAAATTCTTAAGTGATAGGTTAATAAAAAATAAATACATATTTATTAGTACAAGTAATACTAATGAATTCTTTTAAATTAACATGTTATATAGTTTCATAGTTATATAACCACTAAACTCCACTCATTTGGGTTGTGTATTTGATTCTCTGTGTCTCTCTCCCTTGAGGCCTCCTAGAAGATGTTCATTGTTCGTATTTCTTCTCCTTTCCACTAATTATTACTCTTTGTCCTTATCAGTGTCCAAGATGTTACAGGCTGATCGTCTTTTTCTTGGTTTGTCATTAAACCACATCATATAGGGAAAGAATCTAGTATGATACTAGTTGTAATGCCTTAACTGTTTTTATGAAACTTTTTAGAAGGTCATTTTGATCCAAACGAAGCACACATATTTTTAAATGATACACTACCGAAAAATGAGTTTGATATCCAACTAACAAAAAATAGTAAAGCTAGGCTCATGAAATTCACCTCCATCATCAGGGGCGAACTACACATACTGGAACAGAGGCAATCGCCCCACCTAGATTCATGGAATGTTATGAACATAACACTAATAATAGATTAATTTAATATAGTTTATTTCTTCTAAATTTCTATATAGCCCCCCTTGCCGTTACTAACATATTAATATAATATACTTTCTAAAAAATTTATCTAGCCACCTCTGCCCCTGTTTTTTTGTTGTCCTCTTCTAAATTTTTATAGTTGTATATATATAAAAAAATTATCAGTAGTATTTACATTTTTTATATTTTTTATATTTAATCAAAACTTAAAAACATAAAATCTATAATAAACTTCATCTACTAAAAATGTTTTTCCATATATAGGAAGCCATCTTAGTGTATCAAATATTGTATTTTTCTTTTTGTTCAATTTTGAGTCATGAATATCGTTTCTTTTTTTTATCTTCAAAGAAATTAGGAGGCCAAAAAAAAATCAAGTTAATTAACATGTTTTTTTTCTAGTTGGAATTTGTAATGAGTCTTTTTCTTCTTTTAAATATGTAATTTCTTATATTGATAAAAAAAAAGAATTAAAATATGTCTTTAAATTTTATAAAGAAATGGCTGATTTAGATCTATTTCATCTTATTCTTATGTCACTAATTTTAAATTATTTCATCACATACTTGTAAACTTGATGAACACAACATTTTAAGAAAAGCAAGTCAATTATTTTGATGTATTATTATATTTACTTTTATAAGATATATGATATTTATTTTTTATTGAATTGATTTTGGATAATTATTATTAATAAAACTAATCATTATTAACCTTTTCTATGAGTTAAATTTTCGTCCCCCTAATCAATATTCCTGGTTTCGTCTCTGTCCATCGTCTATTCCCAAAAGCTTGAATGTCTAATTATAAAGCTTTGACGGGTTAAACTTGTAACCATTTTAATTATATAATATATTTTTTGAAAGGATTTTTAATTATATAACATTAATCAATTTATAAACTGAAAATAATAATATTTGAACATTGATCCGTACATGTTATAAAAAGGAAGAAATGAAACAAATATATTATCACTTTTATGTTTCTCCTCCTGACAACGGTATTCAGACTCCACTTTCCAATCTATGTTGTTTCGGGGTTTTGTTTTTCAGCTTGAATCTTCTATACCACATCTCAATGGTTCAAAAGGAGTGGCCACAATATGGAACCCTACTCGCAATGAAGCATCCAATGAGTTTATCATGATCCATAGCAGGAAGCTTCTTGAAGACAAAAAAGTAGTAGGTAACCATAACTCTGTTGTATCCACTTTGCTTGAAGAACTCCTTCAAGCTCAAAGATCCATCAATAAACTCAAAGCAGAACAGAAGTCCCTCAAGAAAAATGTTGAACATTTTTTGCAAAACCTTAAAGTGGAAAACATCTTTTTGAAGCACAAGGAACACTACAAGATTAAAGCAACATTAGATGACTTAAAGGGTATGTTGGAAAGGGAAAGAAGAAGTAGAGAGAGGATGGAGTTACTTAACACCAAATTGGTGCATGAACTAGCTGAAGCCAACTTATTGGCCAAGCAGTTTATGACAAACTGCGAGAAAGAAAAGAAAGAAAGAGAACTAATGGAGGAAATGTGTGAAGAACTAGCCATGCAAATAGGAGAAGACAAGGCTAAGTTCACAGTAGTACTAAGCGAATCCATGAGAATTTGCGAGAAAGTGGAAGAAGAGAGGAACATGATGCAAATGGCTGAACTGTGGCGTGAAGAACGCGTGCAAATGAAGCTTGCTGATGCACAACTTGTTCTTGAAGACAAATATAACCAGTTGGTGCAACTTTATGCTTCTCTCGAAATGTTCTTCATGTCAAGGGGTACTGAACTTGAAACTACGGAGCTAGAGGATGCTGAGTCGATCAAACAAGAAGTTGAATCAATAAATTAAATATTCAACGTGTTATGGAGCTTTCTTTTGATGCTTAAAACTCCCAAGATATAGTTCATCACATTCTTGGAACATGGTATGAACAGGTTTTCTGCCTTAGGTCGAGACAATAAACCACACGTGTCTAGAACAACAGTTTGGTTGTAATTCATCTTTTCAACCTTTCAATCGTTTCTATGCAGAGGAAGAAATAAGAAAAGAACAAAATTAAAGAAGTTGATTATAAAAATAAGTAACATGATTGAGAGAGAGAGAGAGAGAGAGAAGTGTGTGGAAATTATGATAAAAATTTTGTGATGAGTAAGGTCAGTATTTCAACCTTTTGTCAATTCTATTTACAGTACAAACCATACAGCATTTGGAAATGAGTCTGCTATATGAATATTTCCATTTTATAAATATTAATTTTATGAACATCTATTGTTTCCTATAAGTGTGTTATATCACTTATTATACCTTATAATTTCTTTTTCTTTTCACTCTTTCTTTCTCTAAGTGTGTTGAATAGCATAGAGTGGTTCATAGAATTTATATTTTCCTTTGGAAATTATTGAGCGTGATTGACTTATTCTTTTTTTAGAGGTGCTATGATATCATGAAAAATCTAAAGATTTTGATGCAGTTATTTTTTGGGGGGATAAGTTTGGATATATGAAAGGAGGGAGAAAGGAAGAAATAGCTTCGATTACTTTATAAATTGAAACTCATTCAACTATATTGATTAAAAGAAATAGCATTACCACAACCTTTAAATTTATTGGGAAACTACAAAATTTTT
The DNA here is from genome assembly GCF_004193775.1 of Glycine soja. NCBI lineage: Eukaryota > Viridiplantae > Streptophyta > Magnoliopsida > Fabales > Fabaceae > Glycine > Glycine soja. The sequence continues at coordinate 8,420,411 of NC_041016.1, forward strand.
CTTTTAAAAAGACTGAACCATTTTTTGCCTATCTAGCAAGAATTCTTTTCGTTACTTGGCATGTTTTTGTTACATGAAGTCTGTAGTTATCATTATACAAACAAAAAAAATTGTGTAAGCATTTTCTTTTAATTAAACCATACATTTGACCTTTATCATTAATTAGAACATATAAATTCAGAACATATTTGTTTTTACTGCATAAATTCAGAAACTGAACTCTGAAAAATGTGACATTCACAATAATAAAGATGGCAACGGTCATAACTTTTTTTTGGTAACAACAACGGCCAACGGTCATAATATGTGGTGCAAGAAATTAAATTCGTGAAGAAAAATCAAGTTCGCGTGAATTCTCCTTATATAGTTCACGTTACACAAAGCTTGAATTTTTGGGACAGTAAAGGAGGTGCACCTTGATTTTGTGAGGTGCATAAAGCTTTAACCGTACATGAGCTACTTGAATTTTCAACAACAACCCAAACTATATTAAACGTGAGGCCCATCCAAACCAGGCCTTTCCTAGTTTCCTACAGGTATTCGCCTAACAATATTAGTTTTAGTTCTTACCAACATTTGAAAATTTCAAAGATATCTTTCCCCCATAGTGCAACAAAAGGGTGTTTCCGCTATACAAAATGGTTACAAAAACACTACACAGCATAATTACAATTTTGTTGTGCAAGTGTAGGTGAAAAAAAAAATATGCAACAAAAGTGTCATTTCATTGTGTATTATACAATGAAACCATACTTTCTTTATATATTTTTTTCATGCTCACATGGTACAACACAATGGAATTGTAATTTTATTGTGTCAAAGAAATTATAATATAACATAATCATGATTTCGTTAGGTTGTTAGAAAACAAAAAAATTGCACAACAAAATACTGATTTCATTATGTTGACAAACATTAAAAAAAAAAATACTATGAGTAGGGAAGGCTTCATGAGACAAGGAGGGAAGAAAGAGGGAAAGAGGAAAGAAGAAAAAAAGGAATGAAGGAAGAAAGGATGATGGGGAAGGGTGGGTGCCAATAATTGGAGGAAGGAGAAAAGATATTTTGATTTTTTCAATGTGCTGGTAGGAGCCAATAGTAAATTTGGAGGGATCAACATCAACTCTCTTCCTTATATATATGGAGCAAGGTCGAGCTTGAACATGAACCCACACTCTATAATGTCGGCTATTGGTTCCTTCACTTTCCATGGTGCTTCCTGCACTTCCTTTTTCCCTAATGTCCTTTCTTGCATTACATTCTGGAATACACTCTCATTTTGGCTTCTGGAGTAATCATTCAGAAAAGTTAGAAAACATTTTCAGAAAAAGTGCAGGAAGCAAGTGAGAGTGCAGGAAGCATTAGTCCGTGATGTGTTAACAGATAGCCCTCTATCTAACAAAATCAAATGACCCAAAAATTCAAACTCAATAAATTTTGTGGACTCTAGAAGTAGGTACTAACTACGTAATATCTGGAACAAAAATTTAATTTGTATTATCAAATTAATTTAATCATACATTATAATAAAACATAATTAGTAGGATAATAATTTTTAAGTTCACGAGTTTTTTTTTTCTAACAAAAAATAGCTCCTTTGCTAAGCAAGAGAAAAATCTGGCCATGTATCTATAATTTTTCTGTGAATAATTGATGAGGTGCAATGCTAATTTGGAGTATAACAGTTATTAAAATAAAATCTTAGTATTTACTTTTGGTATATTAATTTTAAACACTCAAAATTTAAAATAGAAACTATAAGTAAGTATCCAAGCTAGGGTTTGAAATACATAATCAACCGAAAAGAAAGGGAAAAAAAATCATACGGATTTCCACATAAAAAATTAATCACACGTTTATTTATAAAGATAATAATATTGTAAAATAACAGTATTGCGATGCACTTAAAACATTACTTATACTTTGTTTGAACTCTTGTTCTCTCATTTTGTATCAGAAAGAGTGACAAATAATATACAAAGGTTAAATGGAAATCGTGGTTTCTTTCAATCAATTATTGAATTCACTCGTCTATGTTACTTTACCAGAAAATTCTGTAATGGTTTTCATTTTCGCTACTCTTAAAACATAATGTTCTATATGAGTATATTCGACCAAACAGAATAGCATATTGATATGGATTTGTTGAATTTCCTCGATTGATTACAACCTGGGGCCACTTTTCTATAATAATAAAAAAAAAACATAGATTATTGAAGCAATTATTACTTATAAGTGGCTCACACATCTTTAAACTCTAACGGTGCAACTGTGTAGCAACAGTTATTTAAATAAATAAAAAATCAAGAATTCACTGTTAAATATGCTTTTAGTGTACTTTTGAGATCTCAAATGATGAAGAAAGCTTATGTACCCATCTAAATAATTGTACGCGGATACTTTAGATATGTTTGGTTTAGTTTTCTTAGAAAATATATCTTAAAGATTTTTTAAAAAAATATATCTCAAAATAAAACAATTTTAACCTGCATTTATTTAAATAGTTTTTCATATAAAATTATCATGGAACTAAAGAATTCTGTGAAAGAGTTACCGAATAACGCAGTCCGGTCAAAAGAAAATTCAAATACAAACAAAATTTATAGAAGCTTTGCAGCTTACCCAAAAAAAAAAGGCTTGAGTAAGTTGAAGTATACCTTGATTTAGTATTAACTATTGTTCTTTTTGTTATTATTATATCTAAACTAATTAAGATCAACATCCTGTATTAAAAAAATTACTAATGAATCACAGTATTGATTTGATTTTAATATTTAATTATTTCAATTCATGCATTTGAATTGTAAATTAAGACCACACTACGCCTGAAATTGTTTTTCAAACTATACGTACAACAATTTTATTTCCCTAAACTTAGTAGCAACCACAGAAAGATAACTAATTAAAGTGAAGACATGAGATATCAAAATATGCATGGGGACAGCAATAAATGCTTTTAAGAAAGATGTGCTTTAATCTTTAGTTGATCCACAAGATAGTACAAGTACTACTAGTATATAGAGTAACGAGTTTCAAGTACCTTACAAAGACAATTGCTTCAACAGAGATAAATGAAATCAATTAAATGTGGTTTTTGGGTGTACATTGCAACCATACTTAATAAATATAAAATTATTGAATGCTTGAGTTTTTTAAGATATTAAATATATTTATTTTGATTTAATATTTTCATTATTAAATATTTTAAAATTTGTAAAAAAAATAGTTTAATATTACTCGTTTTAATTGATTCATAAATCGCTAAGAAACAACTTCTAAATTACTTGGGATAAGCACAACTACACCTAGTCATTCTACTATCCTAAATCATTATGATTGATTGATTAGTTCATGTTTAGTACATGCTTAATTTATGGGGGACCATACCCATAATAATTAAAGCTATTTAGCTTAGTACTTCACCCCGCAATAAATAGCCAATTAAAAACTTGATTTGATGTGCCCTGGGGACCTTAATGAGATGCCAAGCAAATCATTCATTGTTCACAGTTCACACTCTCATTTGGGCAAAACAGAGAGAAGAAATAGGGCTTCGCTTTATGATTGTATTGTACTGAACCCCATTTGATCTAGAAAAGCACTTGCCAGGAGCACCACATCCACAAAGTCTTAGCTTTCATCATCATCAACAAGTGGGTAGCTAATCGAGTGGGACTTAACTTAGTAATGCTATGAAAAGACAGAGAAATAATTTATTTAGAGGAGATGACTATTGTATTACTCCAACGTATAAGCAACACTACAATATTTTTTCATTTATTATTATTACTGACGTATTAAACTAATCCCCTAAAAATATGTATTTTGAATAAATTCTTTAATGACTTGTTTTTATTATCAAATTATATGATACTTAAAGTGAGTCAAGTGACATTATCAAAATAGTCCTTGTTTCAAATATTTTAAAAAAATAAAAGGAAAAGAAATTAAAAACAGAATTTATGATTATTTCGAAGAAATTAATTCTTGTTTTTTTTATTGAAATGTCAACATTAATTAGCATTGGTGAGAAGTGTAAATGAATTTCTCTTTATAATATGTTAAAGTTGAAGTACAAGTTGTAATGTTGAATTGCTGAGTCTTAGTCAATCAATTTAAACTTCAACTTCATGTTGTGAAGTCAATTTTTAATTAGGTGTGTTTGTTTCATGAATAACTTTTTAGTCCCAAAAATATTAGTCTTAAAAATAAATCACTAGGATGTTATTTTTATGAATTTTAAAAAAAATGTGTTTGATTAATTATTAAAAATGATTAGGAATTTTTTTTATATGCTACATGTGTTTGATTGATATTTTTCTAGAAATATATATTATAATTATTAAAATATTCTTATTGTTAAAGTTTGTTAAAAAATTACAAATGTGTCTAAGTATAAACGTAACAATCCACACGAAAATTCCAAAAAATAGTGAACATTTATTACAAACAAGACAAAATAATATATGTGCATAAGGTCACCGCTATCCTTTTTTTTTAATGTCTCACACCAAAGAAATAAAACACTTTCATAACTACACAAAATTTGTGAGAATGAAATTGGCGCAACATGCAGGAACGAAATTTGTAAGGAAAAGAAAAACATAGCCCGTAATATGAAGGTAGCATTGAAGGATAGTGGAATAGTGGGCCGTAAGGAGTATATATCTAGATTTTTACTCACATGAAAATAATTTTTTTCTATTTCCTCCGCCGGGATGATTAAATATTGAAGGTGAAATTATGATTATGTTTAATAAAATTAATTAATAAACTAGCTGAATGTTTATAAGTTATAAGATATATATGAGTTAGTTGAAAGCTTATAAATTAACTAATTTAATTGAAAGTGTTTAATAAAATTAACTGATAAATGTTAGATAACATAAAGAAATAAATTTAATATTTTACATTTGAATTTATCTTTAATAACATATATTCTTAGAAAGTAAGATAATAATTTTAAAATTTTGTATTATAAGAAAATGGTAATGATTTGGTGATTTTAAACTCAAATTTTTCTTTTTCTAAAACAGTAAAATTAAATTAAATAAACTATAATTATATTATTTAAAATCATTTTTTGACATTTAAATAATTTATTAATAATATTATTTTTAAAAAAATAAAAAAGTGTTTTTTTATAATTTTCTTAAACATTTATTTTTCTATTTATACAAGAATAACTTGGATGAATGCATATGTCTTTCACTTGTATAATTACAAAACATGATATAAATTAGATCTTCTATTTAAAACTAACCATATATATTTGAAATTCCATTTAAATTAGGTCATATAATTAAAAAATAAAAATAACTTAGTAAATAACTATAAAAATGATATGATTCAAATAATTTCTAACTTTTAAGAAGGATGTGACAAAAAACAATTAACAAGTTGACTGTGGTGTGCATGTAAGAATGATAAATGGTAAATTAGATATTGAGAAGTTTTTCAAACAATAAAAAATATATTTAAATTAGATAAAAGAGTAAAACATGATTTTAAATAAAATAGTAAGAATAAAATTAAAAATAAAAAAGCCAATAGCTTTTAAGCTGGCCTATCAAAATATGCTGTTTGAGACAGCTTATGAAAAATAAGTTATGTACCAAACAAATTTATTTTGGTTTAAGTAATTTATAAGTCAATCAAAAAAGAGTTTATAAGTTTTTCAAAGTTTTTACCAAATATAATCATATATGACTTTTTTAAGAATAAAATATACACAGGAATAATTATTTTATTATTGCTTAATAAATATAAGATAAATTTTCTCTTATATTTTTAAGACTAAAAAAATTATCCATGAAACAAACATTACTAAATTATCTTCTTAAATATGTTTTAATATTTGTAACTTATATCTTTTGAGTGACTAACACACACGGACATATATAGAGAGAGAGAGAGAGCTCTACTTTAAGCAATCAAGCACATTTAGGCACCATTTTTGTTAAACGCCACATAGTTATCAAAACCTATTTGAAAACAGCAATAATAAAGTCTATCTAAAATATTTATTGAGAATATCAGTTATAATTTTTATAAGATTAAGATATAACTTTGATCTCCTAATAATTTAGTCAAAACTATCGAACATATTTATTGAGAATATCGATTATCAGTCAAAATTGTATGTCTATTTTCTCATTTGACATATTTTAAATATTATTATTCACTCGTATAAGCGAGTTTTGAGCTTTCTTGTGAAGTCTCACTGCAACAAAATGAGCAACTGCTAGCAGAAATAACTACACGAGAGATGTTAATTATATGATATCTCGAAAGTGATATTGTACCAAACTATAAATGAGAATAATTTTTGGAAATGGTAACGCTACCATGAAACGTTGAAACTGCCAACGTCGTTGATGCATCTCTGGGTCGATGGGTAACCATATCATCTGTGTCTCACACTCGCCTGCTTGTGCATATTTAATAGCTACCAGATTTTTTATTTATTTAATTTGAACTTAGAGAACTTAAGCAACTAGTCACCACACCTTTTGTTGTGTTGAAAAAGAAGTTAGGTGAATTAGATACTCGAATTTATAAAAACTTAAAGCAATTTTTGGCTTGTAAGTCAAAAAGAAACTATTAGTAGAAAAATTTCTACATAGCTAGGCCCGTAAAACTTGACTCTAAATACCACTTCCCCTCCGTCAGATTTGCATCTTACTACAATTACAGTAATCCCATTCGAGAGTTATGAACATTGGTGAGACAATTCTCAATTCCACATACACCTCAACATAATGGTGTGGCAGAACAGATGAACTGGACTCTCCTAGATAGAACAAGAGTCATGCTGAGAACAACGTGATTGGCAAAATCTTTTTAGGCAGAAGTAGTTAAGACCGCCTGTTACTTGATAAATCATTCGTTGTCAACAACAATTGGTTTAAAGACACCAATGGAGATGTGGAAAGACAAACCAACTGATTATTGTTCCTTATGTGTGTTTGGATGTCCTATGATGTACAAGTCCCAAGAAAGAACAAAGTTGGATCCAAAATCCCAAAAATGTATATTCTTGGGGAATGCTGACAATGTTAAGGGATATCGCTTATGCAATCTTTGTATGATCTGAAGTAAGCGACAAGATGCTAATACAAGAGATTTGATTCCTTCATTATTACTTATTAGCCTTGGATACAACAGACATAATTTAGACCATTGTACGCACTAAAATGGATTTGAGGATAATGATTTCATCATTTTGTTATTATATGTGAATGACATGTTGGTGGTAGGCCCCAACAAAGATCAAATCCAAGAGTTGAAGGCACAATTAGCTAAGGAGTTTGATATGAAGGATTTGAGACTTGCAAACAAGATTTTAGGGATGCAAATTAATTGAGATAGAAAAGATAGGAAAGTTTGGCTTTTTTAGAAGAATTACTTACTAAAAGTCTTGTGACGCTTCTACATACAAGACTGTAAGCCAATTTCCACCACACTTCCTTGTCAATTATAAGTTATCCTCAAGTATAAGTCCTATCAACGAAATAGAGAGGATGGAAATGTCTCAAGTATCTATGCATCAATGATGGGAAGCCTTATGTACACCGTGATTTGTACTAGACCAGACATTGCACAAGTAGTGGGAGCGATTAGTAAGTTCATGACAAATCCTGGTACATAATACTAAAGTGCTGTGAAGATGATCCTTTGAAAAAGGGGTCGTGAGATGGTTATCCAAGATGCAGTCTATTGTAGCTTTATCTACTACAGAAGCTTAGTACATGGCAGGTACCGAAGCTTGCAAGGAAGTTATTAGGATTCAAAGGTTAATGGAGGAACTCGGGCACAAGAAATAGAAGATTACTGTGTATTGTGACAATCAGAGTATCTTTCACATTGCAAGGAATCCAACCTTCCATTCCAGGACAAAGCACATAGGTGTTCAATATCACTTTGTCAGAGAAATTGTATAGGAAGTGTGGATATGCAGAAGATTCACACTAAAGATAAACTCACAGATGCCATGATCAAGCCGATCAATGCAAACAAGTTTGCATGGTGTAAATCCTCATTTGGCCTATCAGACATGTAAGCAACAAGGGAATGGCAAGGTATAGAGATATTTGAAAAGCACACAAAACTAGCTTTAAGTGGGAGATTGTGAAAATGTAAAGCAACTAATGGCTTGTAAGTCAAAAAAGAACAACTAGTAGAAAAATTTCTACGTAATTAGGCCTGTAAAACTTGGCTGGAGGGTAGAAAATATTACAATGCATCAAATGTTTGCGCTCCCATCTTTGGCCATAAATAGCACCTCCATTCCATCAAATTTGCATCTCACTACAATCATAGTAATTCCATTAGAGAGAGTTAGGAACATTAGTGAGATGTATTCTCTTATTATAAGAGAGAGTATGTATATAATTGTTCTCTTCTTATATTTAGAGAGAGGTTATAATTTTCTTTTACTTAGTAAAATTATTTCTCTGATCTTACACGTGGTTTTCCCTTATCCATTGAGAGTTTTTCGCGTTAAAATATTTTATGTCAATATGCAATTCTTATTTTTCTCATCTTTTATTTTAGCGGTAAGATATTATTTTGTTACTCTTATTCCCAAGCAAGGCATGCCGCATGCTGCCAGAATCAAAATGTACTTGTAAAGGTATTTATAATCGCACATGCAAAAGATTCTCGGGATTCTCCGAATTCGAACTCATATCCTTGTGTTATATTTGTATGATTCTTATTAATTACTAGACAAACCTTTATTGGCATTAATAACCACGTATATTGAGCACATTGGGTTTCATTTATAAACTATTTTTTAATAAAGGTTCATTTTGAAACATATTGCGCAGGGTCTATTTTGGTAACCATTTCATCAGCACGATTAGAGAATTCGTCCACGTGACAGCTTGAAATGCATTTCGTCATTGGAGTTGACAAAACAGTCAACATTTTGCCATTAGGGTTGGCAAAAGTGCATTCACGTGACCATCCTGTGCATGTTTGTGGTATTAGCGAAACAAATTTGGAAATATTAAAAAATCTTTATAATTATAAGATAATTAATGCTAATAAATATATTTATTTTATAGCATAATTGATGCTAAAATCGTTTAATCAAATCTCTTAATTGATGCTAATAAATATATTAAACGATTTCAGCATTAATTTCGCCAATGAGAATGGCAAAATCCACTATCAGTATCATGATAAAAAAATTCAATTATGATAACAAATTTAGAAATATTAAGAATCATTTATAATTATAAGATAATTGATATTAATAAATGTATTTATTTTATAGCATAATTGATGCTAAAATCCTTTAATCAAATCTCTTAATTGATGCTAATAAATACATTTACTTTTTTAGCATCAATTAACATTTTATTTTATAATTGAAAAGGATTTTTAATCAAATCTCTGTTAATAAATATGATTTGAGCACCAATTTTGTTAATGAAAATGACGAAATCCACTCTGTTCACCTATTTCGCCAATGAGGATGGCGAAATCCACTTTGCCAAGCCTATTTCGCCAACCCCAATGACGAAATGCACTCTAAGCTGCCACGTGGACGGATTGGCTGATCGTGCTGACAAGATGCTTACCAAAACAGACGAGATGCTTACCAAAACAGACCTCCGCACAACATATTTCAAAATAGACCCTTATTGGAAAATAATTTATAAATGAAACTCAGTGAGGTCAATTTGCCTTAATCACCACACCTAAATAGCTGCAGCCTACAATATAGATTTCGAATGAACTAGCTGTAGTTTTTGGCTGTTTCTGTGTCATCTTAACCAAGCAATGGAGTGCTGAAGTATGGCTAAGTTATAGTATGATTTTTTTGAAGAAAGTAATATGTTAGAGATATATCTATCTGGAGTTTCATAAGAACTAGCAGATCCTTAAATAAGCATGAATCTTCTTAAAGAGAGACTTCACTAATTAAAATATGCAAGTGTATTTAGGACACAGATTAAGAATTAAAAATATATTTTTTAAAAATATTATTAATTTTTCTTAATTACAATAATTTTCAATACATCTCCAACGTCATTTTTTTATAAAAAAAATATACTATTAATTATTTAACTAATGTCTTTAATAAACTGGTCAACAACACCCAATAAATATGAGTATTAATAAATATACAAAATTCTTATTGAAAATTACTTAAGAGTACATTTGATAGCATTAAATTTATATTTTCTTACCCGTAGCATTCTCCAGTAAGTAGGATGGTTGACTAACATGCGTGACAAGACGAGGGTGGTTGATAAAGATGTACAAACCAAAATAATTGAAACCCCGTAGAGTTCTAAAGGTTAGATTTAGATTCCCTGAGAATTATTTATGACATCGTATCCGGTGAATTTGTTATAGAGGAAATCATATTTATGAACAAATTAATTAATGGTAAAGAGCACCTCTCTTGAGTAGTTAAATAAATGGAAATAATACTGGGGCGGGGATATAATTATTTAATTGCTCTCGACTTGATTTTTAATTTCGTAGAGTGAAGAATGCTGTAGCAATCAGCTATTATTGATGTGCCACACTAACCAATTGGAATTTGTTAATGGACCCATGGTGAATTGATATCTGTTGCATTTCTTATCAGTAAGACAAACAAAATTGTTTTTTATAATATTGTAATGGTATCGAATAAATCATGGTAGCTATCAGAAGAAGAAACAAAATATTGTAAGAGAAACGAACCTGTTAAATATATCTATGTTGAATTATTGATAGTAGGACTTGTAAAAACTGTTCCAAGCCTGCTTTGTGTTGGTTTTATCATAGTTGATTTTGACCAATTGGAGTAAAAACTACCATTCTAAACCAAAAAAATAAAAGTAGGACATGTAAATAAGAACATTAATCCATAGATTTTGCACTAAAATCTTAGGTATATTGGTGAATGAAACGATCCAATTGTATTCAGATGGGCACATGCATGCACTCTGATGGTTGTCCCAACTTCCCCAGATGAAAATAACAATTCAAAAGAGAGGGTGATTGTGATTTACGATCTTCAGACATTTATCTATCCCCTAATGCAAATATGATAGAACCACCTACATAGGCAACTGTTGCCACTAAATATTGTTAAAAGAATTAGCATACAATCGTTGTGGTGGACTCCAATGATAAGGACTCAGCTGGCCATATATGTTATAAGAAGGAACATGGCCCAGAAGTAGCTAAAAGATTTTTTTTAAAAAAATTTTGTATAGTGATATCAAAAGCATGAGATGTGAACAGCCTATGGAATCTTACATGGGTTATTGGATATATAGTTCCAAATTCAAGTTTCCAGAATCTAGAATCCAAGAATTAAAGAAAGAATGGACTCTTTCCAAGTTGCTAGAGGCATGAGAAGGACATGAAATGGATTCCATGTTGCCCAAATTGCACTAGATATTCTTACGGTCATTATTATGCATAGCTGAAAATGTCATGAATTGAGGGTTTAAACTTCAAAGCAGGCATTTGCTATTTTGCAATTTCTTTTATAACTATGATTTATAAGAATCATTATTTACCGTTACAAGGGTATGAAAGGTAAACCATGTCTGCACCTATAATCTTTGATATAGTAATGTCTGAAGGAACAAAATTAACTCCCTCTACCCGCTAAAATTAAGAGAAAAACTAAGTTGTAGCTCAAATTAATCTGATGCATTCTACTTGGTGACAGAGGTGTACAAATCCAAAACCAAATGATGTTATGAAAATGAAATATTATTTCTATAGTATGAGTGAAGATGGAAAACTAGAATGGAATCACAAAAAGTAATTATTACACATACATGCACAATCCAGAGTCGTGAAGTTCAAGCCAAAACACTTTCATTCAATAACTACCCGTTTGTCAGTTCCCACCATTCAACTTCGAAGAAGTCCAATCTATCTCCATCCACACTTATGACTAAACACTACTAATGTTTAACGATTCATCTTTTATTTTTTGCATCAGGTATATATCCCAAAAGTATCAATTGCTATTCTTTTCTCTTCTTTTTTTTCTGCAGAAGGCACCTCAAAATTCTTCTGTTATTAACTTCATGAGAAAATTATCAATGAAATGTGACCTTGAGGGAGCAAAAAAAGTTTGCTTTCCAAGCACTTTACGGGCATGTGGCCCTTTACGGAAGAGTGGATCATGATGCCTCGATGCATTGCCATAAATATACACACAAGTTATAATTGACTAACCTAACTCTCAATTTATAAGAAATTACAAAATCAATAAATTTTGTTTAGAAAATAAGATTTATTAGTATAAATTCATAGAAGTATAAGCCTACATTAGTATAAATTCAAATATTCTTAATCTTTAAATTTGACAAACTCAATACAAAATTATATATAGTACAACTGCAATGCTAGACTAAGACTGCTAATCAAATCATATGGGGGGGGCTCTTTTTCTCTTTCACCGATAAAAAAAAATCCCACAGATTCCACTTTAGTACAATATTTTTCACGATGGTGATGCAGAGTATCCAATTGATCCCTAAAATATTTAATAAGTACCAAAAATATGTCATGGTACATGTAATTTGACTTTATCAGACTGTCACAAACAAGTATATAAAACCCATCTGGAAAGCATGATATCACATGCAAAACCATAGTTTCTGTTGCATATTTTTAATTCGCCTTGTTTATTACGTAAGTTAGGGTGGCGCCTAATACAACAGGTGAGATTTTGATTCTGATTCTGCAAATCAATATGACTCACCTAAAACATCTCTATTTCTTTAAATCGTACTTATGTAGTAATAACAAAGTGAAATATTATTCATTAGAAAGAGAAAAATACTATGATTTATCAGCAAAAGAATCCTCTGAAAACATCATAATGGCTGACACAACAACTAAACACCGACTGTGGCAGTTTCTTGGCTGTTTTTGTTTATAAACATGACATAATTGTGGGTCAAGTCTTTGGGACTGTTCTACCTTGTTTGTGTCATTCCTCCACTTGCAATTTTCTTCCTGTGATTTTGCTAAGAAACAAGTGAGGTTCCCAAAGATATGGGATTATTTTAATAAGGTGGTGGGCCATTCCATTATGAGCCGCCAAAGCCAATTTTGCTAACTGATACAATTTATCTTCGGTCACCCATGTTAACACTACAACTGCCAAATGCTTGTGTAATGTACTAAAGTACCAAGTGTAATAATCTTTAGACTGAGACAAATCCGTATCTCTATGATTCAAAAAATAAAATGATCAATTTAATTTTTTTTATCTGTAAAATTCAAAGATAAATTTTTAAAAATTTATAATAATTTACATATTTTTGTTCAATCAACTGAGATAAATCATGTTGATATGACCAGTTTAGACTTAAAAATATGATTCATTGTTTCTTAATTCTATAGAATTAACAAAATTAAAAATAAAACATTCAAATGGTAATTCGTCATTCATTTCAGTCCAAAGTTACACGTAATATATGATTAATGAAACCAATTACAGTTTTAGGGACTTTTTTTAAGTTTTGCTAAATCTAAAGACTAAAATGACAGTGAAACACAATCTTAGAGATTAAATGTTCATTTAATTTTAAAAAAAGGGAGTGTTAAACATATATGATCATAAAATGAATGAGAAATATAGAGGGTGGGATTAAAAACACAGCATAGGATGCTTGGTTGCTCCAACGGGTCCCAACTCTAGGCGAAATTGGGCCCTGGGCCCACTCCTGCCAAATACAACCACTTCCCAGGGGGCCTCCTGTCACGGTGAAAATTGTGTGTGTAACCCACTTGCGGCCTACTCCACAATCGAAGGCCCATAGAAATTTGTCAGAACTCACTAATCCAATATTAGGCAAGAGAAAATGCTCGAAAGGTAAAAGATATAATTGGCTTGAGAAAATATGAAAGTACTATTTTTATCTGTTATTAAAAAAATATAAGAAATGAAAAATAAAAAATAAAGCAAAAATAATCTAATGTGTTATGATAATAAAAAATTAAATATTTCTTAAAATTAAACAGAACTTAATATTTTTAATATTATTACTTTTTCGTTGAAACATCACCCTTATATTTGATCAAAACTGGAACTTTTTCTATGTGCAGCAAGCAGCCTTGTCACACAGTACCCTGAACCCGAGAGCACGACCAAGGAATTCCCGAAACCGCACATTCGTAACAGAACCACCATGATCCTGCATACTTTGTCTTAGAATGGTTTTTGTCCTGCCTCACAGGAAATAGGCTTTCATGTTGAAAATTATTAAGGGTCTATTTATTTAGGTAATTGGTGCAAAATATTCATTTACTAATGACTAATCTTTATCGCAAGATTTAGCTATATCTTTAATAAAATATTTTTCTTAATTATATTTTTTTCATCCCCAACAAAGTTTAAATTCGAGGACATTATTTAAAAAAATCGAGCTTAATACTATTTAGACCAAAGATAGGTTTGTTTAAATAAGCTTATTTAAAAGCACTTATGTATTAACTAATTTGTATAGATATTAATTCTCTAAAGAATAAGAAAGTTTTTATAAATTAACTAATATATGAATTAATTTTAGCTCATGAACTATATATTTTTATTATATTTAATATATATTATTTAGTTGTGTAACTATTTTATAAGTTATAATGTTTATGTCGAAATCATTTGAGTTTAATAATAATAAATTGACAATGTAAAATAATTTTATATTATTATTTAATAATAAAATAGTATTGATATAACTTTTAAGATAATTTTGTAAAAAATAATAAATTTATTATATATAAAAGACTATAATTAAATGATAATATAATATTATTTTATACCGTGAATGTATATTTCTTTTTTCTCAAATCATTTTACTGTAAAAAAATGAGATATTGACATTACTAATTGAGTTTTAATTTACAATTGAACGTCTCAAAAGGTTCTTGTTGTGAGAAAATAAAAGATTACATTAAAATATAAAAACTAGAATATATTTAATTTTCTCTCGTTCTCTTTATTGTTTTTCCCTCACCACAGATAATGATATTTTCTCCATTCTTTTTTGGTTTGAGAAATGGGAAGCATGAGAATGCAAACTATGATTTTATCTGATTTCCCTTAGAATTCGCTGAAACAGATGAGAGCGAATTGACGGGGGTGGTTCTACTTTTTTGTGTTTAATTCCTTGGCTATTGATTGTAATTTTCATTTGTAGCATGTTTTACGAGTTACGACTTTGTTCCTTCATTGTTTTTATTTTGCTACACCAATTGTAAATGTTATTTAATAAAGAAAGAAAGAAAACATACGTTAATACTGACTCAAGCTTTCCCACTTTAAATCGATAATTAAATAATAATAAAAAGTAAAAAGAGGAAGTGCTAGCAAAAATGAAAAAGAAAAGGAAGAAAAAAGTCTTATTATTCTTTTGTTTCAAACCGAGAAACAAGGAAAAAAATGCTGCAACAGAAAAGGAAAAAAAAAAAAGCAACAGTGATCTTCTTAAAAAGGAATGATGAAACAGGAAGAAAGAAAAAAATTAAAAATGTGAGACCCATTCTTTTATATGATCCATCCGATTTTGGACAATAAGAAGAGAAAAAAAGTTTATTTATATGATAAGATGACAAAGTTATCTTTTTTATTATTATTGCATCATAGATGATGAGCATTTTCTAATTTCTAACTCGATAAACTTTGCTCACAATGATTCTTGCTGATCCAAAAAATTAATTTCACATAGAAATGATTGAACATAGAATTTCCACTAAATAGATCATTTACAATGAGACATGTTGCATCAATATAATGAGTTAATGAAGGTATCTTAATTTTTATGTATTTTTTTCATATATTTTCTTTTTTTTTACTTTCTACATAATTAAATAAAAATTTAAATATTTTTTTAATCCTTATGATTTAATATTATTTTACTTTTAGTCCTTGTAAAAAAAATTATTTTTCATCCTTATAACACTTTTGATAATATTATTTTTCACTTATTAAAGTATTATCTACGGTGCTTTAAAGACTAACAATCCAACAAACATAATTTATAAGAATTAAAAATAAAAGAATAATTTTGTAAGGATTAAAGGAAAAAAAACACTAAATTATAAAAACTAAAAATATATTTAAACCTTAAACAAAAAAGAGAAAATTTTATGTTTTTTTAATTTTATTAAATAACCTAAAGATCATTTTACTTTATATTCATTGTCTTTTTTTCTTTTTATTTTCTTTTGTTTCACTTTTTTCAGTAAGCTAACCATACTATAATCTATATTTATTGAGCTTTAGTTTAGTTATCTATTTATCAATTTATTATTTTGTTCAAAGTGATAACATTTTAACTTAATCAATTATCTGTTAAAACTCAACCAACAACTTCAATGTCATGATGTCAGCAACAATTGAAAATTGAGATAAGAAAAATAATATAACTTTTTTCCTAACAATAACTATAATTTAGATAAATAAAAAGTGTAATTTTACGTATTTTTATTATTAATTTAGGAAGGAGTTATTTGAAATAAAAGTATTCATAAAATATACAAGAAAAACTATGTTTATATTTAATTTAGTTTAAAAAGTATATTTAATTATTTATTTTTTATATAATAAATATATCTTTATTTTTATACTTTTTAGTCAAATTAGCTTATCTTAGATAATTCCTTTTTCTGAAAAGTTAATCAAATCTCTTGCTAACTCAGATTCAGGGTCCGAGAGACTGCTTTTTAAGAACTCATTCCATCTCATTACGTGACAGTAAAGTTTGATTAGTTTAACTCTAATCTTCCAAGGCATCAATTATTTGCTGAGGTTAATAACAGGGTCATTGCCATCGTTATCAGATTTCTTTCTCCGTCTGCAATTCTTTCTTTTTTTTTTCAAAGGAAAAAAAATTACAAACTGTCATTGTGTTCCTACGTGGCATTGATAGAGACACATCATTCATAAGGCCATTGTACATAAATAAATAACACACATAGTAGGTGACTGGGAAGTGAAGAAAATTAATAAATAACTGTATTACTCCTCTTATTAGAGAATACAGATATAGATTTATAATAAGTTTAATCCACATAGTTTATATAAATTACGCTTAAGTGTAAGTTTTATTTTTAAAAAAATAAAAAGGAAAACTGGATTTAAATAATTTGATCACAAAAATTCAAATATATTATCATAAATAAATTAACTATTTCCAATATATATATATATATATATGTTATTAAGTAAAATATGTGAATAATTTTATTACATTTAAATACTTATTGTTAGTGATATTTACTATTTTATTAGTAGAATATTGGTAATGCAGTGGCGTAGTAAATTATAACTTGGCGTAGTCCCCTTCTAATCTATACCATGGGTGTTGTGAATCGGCATGGGCGTGGACGTGCACGTATCTTAGCGATTCCGCTTAGCAAACACGATACTCTAGTATTTGTAGAAGAAATTAAAAAAAAAAAAACAGACAGACATGATTAGGGCAAAAAAAGTTGTATTGTAAACGGATCAAAATGTATTTTTAGTACGATTTTAATATAATTATTATTATAAAAGTGAATGAATTTATTATCTATACATATTATAATTAAATAATGATATAAAAAATAATATATTATATTATATTATTTATTTTTAAAATCATAATTTTCAAATTTAACAACTCATTTATTATTATGATTCTATTATAAATATAACTTTAGTTAGTTATAATTAGCTGTCAAACTATTATAATAAATTTGCAGTTAGTTAGTTAGTTACTCTTTCTGATATTATTGAATCCTTTATATATAAATCATTTCTTGTAGCACATTCATCAATTAATTCAATCTATTTTCATTCCTCACTTTGATATATGATATGGTATCAGAGCAATCAATTCCAACTTGTTGAGTATATCTTTTGGCAACCAATCGAGTTTTGTATTTATCCACGGAGCCATCCATTTTATATTTAACCTTATACACCTATCTACAACCTATAAAGTGCATATCTGGTTGTAAAGGAACAAGTGTCTAGGTGAAATTTACCTGAAGAGTTTTGATTTCCTCATTCATTGCCTGACGCCATTCAAGATAGGGGCAACTTGATGATAAAATTGAGATTCATATACAGCTGAAATCTGGTTAATGAGAGCTCTATAAGGGGAGCTAAGAGCCAACAAGGAACAATGATGTTGGATCGGATATGCAGTCTTTGATTTTGGTGTAACATAGTCAAACAAGTAAAAGGGAGACTTAGTGTGGCATCTACTCCTTCTTAAAGTGACAGAAGGCAAAGGGTCAAGTTGATCTGGGCTAAGGGCTAAGGGTGGATCACTTGGATCTTGAATAGAGCTAACAGATGTCTGTGTTGGTTGGCTATTATTATGGTTAGGGTTAGGTAATGTATTAGTGAGAGGGATAGGGATAACCAAATCAAGTAAGGAATCAAGAATGACTTGGTTCTGTGAAATGGTTTGAAAGGGAAAAATTTATTCATGGAAGACAACATCTCTAGACACAAAAAACTTATTAGTGTCTAAACTATACAATTTGTATCCTTTATAACCTCTTGGATAGCCAACAAGTACTGCAGGTACTACTCTAGGTGAGAACTTGTTCCTTGATGATGGAAAAGTGGAAGCAAAGGCCAAACAACCAAAACTCCTCAAGGCATGATAATCTGGTTTCTTCTTAAACAAAATATTGAAGGGTGAGTTATGTTTCAGTAGTGGTGAAGGAGTTCTGTTGATGAGAAATGTTGCAATGGTAACACAATCTCCCCAAAATGATATAGGGACTTTAGATTGAAAGTACAAAGCTCTGGTTACATTGAACAATTGTTGATGCTTCCTTTCCACTACTTAATTTTGTTTTGGTCTCTCAACACATGAAAATTGATAAAGAGTGCCTATGGAAGCCAAAAACTCAATGAGAGCAAGCTTTTTAGCATTATCATATTTGAGGCACTTGATGGAAACACCAAACTGAGTCTGAACCATGGTGAAAAATTGTTTCACATAGATTGAAGCTTCAGATTTGTGTTTAAGCAAAAATAGTTAAGTGAATCTTGAGCAGTCATCTACCAATGTAAGGAAAAATCTCTTCCCCTCCTATGTAGGGTTGGCATAGGGACCCTATATATCATAGTGGAGTAAATCAAAAAGGTAAATCAGATAAATTGTTGGAGTTAGGAAAGGATAATCTTCTAAATTTAGTAAGTGGACAAACAGAACAATTAGAACAAGAGAAATTAGGAGAGAATCGTAAACCAATTTTATTATTCAAATGATTGAAAACTTTGTCTGATATATGACCAAACCTAGAATGCCAAATATAAGCATTTTAACAAAGAATGGAATTTACGTGTGAATTGATAACATAAAAAGTAAATTTGCAATCATAAGTGTCCTTGAGGTCTAGGACATAAAGGCCTTGGATGAAATCCCCTCTGCCAATCCTCTTGCAAGCTTGCTTCTCCTAAATATCAAATTCATTTTGGGAAAAAGAAATGGACAAATTAAGAGTAGTTAGTAGGGCACTAACTAAAATTAAATTGAATTTGAATTTAGGAATGTAAGCAACATTATGCAAGACTAAGGTGTTGGTTAAGCAATGGCAAGAATGAGTATAATGTTACTATTAGGCAGAGTTACAGTTTTATCAGAAACAAGCTGATAAGATCTAAAATTATGAAGAGAGCAAGTAATATGAATGCTTGCACCAGAATCTAAAAGCCAACAATCATGAAGAAAATTGGAAGTGGAAGTAGAAAGAATCATACCACTTGAGGAAGAAACACCGTGAGGAATGACAATATTGGTAGCATGACTTTGTAAAGGATTCATCAATTGGCTATATTGTTGAGCAATAAGTTGAAACTGTGAACCCAAGTCAACAGAAGAGGGTTGTGATTGAGGCATATCAACAGACACTTGGTGAGCAACCTTGTGTGATGGTTTAGAGGAGGAAGAAGATTGCTTCTCGACCTTTGAGGAATATCCATTCTTCTTATAATTTGGAGGATAGCCATGCAACTTAAAACAACAATCCTGAGTATGACCCAACATACCACAATGACCACACAAGGGGTGTTCTTGGAAAAGCCTTTGGAGCGATTATCAGAATTATTTCTTTCATTAAAAGAGTTCTTGAATGCAAAAGCATGTGAAACCTCACTAGCAAAAGTTCCAAATGTGGATGCACCAACCTCTTTTTGTTTTTCTTCTTGAACAATTAAGGCAAAAACCTTAGTAATTGGGGGAAAGGGATCCACGGAAAGAATTTGACCTCTGATAGTAGAGAAAGATTCGTTCATCCCCATCAAGAACTGCATAGCATACTCTAGCTACAATAAATCGCACCATGGTTTAATTCCTCCACAGGTGCAGCCATGTGATGGTTTCAGTTTTGATAGCGACTCCTGGAGAGAACGAAGCTTGGAGTAGAAGGAAGAAACAAGCATGGACCCTTGTTGCAGAGTGATCAATTCATGCTTAAGCTGAAAAATTAGAGGACCATTACATTGTTCGAAATATTCTTTGCGATCATCCTAAATTGCTTTGGCAAAAGAACAGTGTAAGATACTCTCTTGCATCTCCTTTGATAACGAATTAAGAAGCCAGGATGAGACAATACTATCATTGCGATGCCATAAAGCATGGGTGGAGTGACCCAAAGCAAGTTCAGGAATTGAACCATCAACAAACCCATATTTGTTCTTCCCGTGAAGAGCCATGCACATTGCTTTATTCCAAGAATTGTAGTTTTCACCTGTGAGGGAGTGTGAAACTAGAGCAATGCTAGGATTATCGGATGAATGAAGACTTAAGGGTTTAGAATCATCAATGGTAGCCATGACCAAGGAGAGGAGGAAAGAAACGATTTAGAAGAAAACAATCATGAAAAAGAAGGTAATACACACAAAGAAGCTTCAAGAGGAAGCAATAGGCACGAAAAGAGTAACTTTTGATACCATATGGGTTTGTCGATGACTGCTTAAGATTCACTTAGCTATTGTAGTTTATTCAATCCAATGCCATCAGGCTTGTTCATGTCAAGAGCCAACACTAAGTTGTAGATATATGTTAAATTCCTTTCTTACAAAATAATAAATATATAAATTAAAAAGTTAGGTCAATTGATGATTTAGTAATTTATGAAAGACAAAAGTCTCAAAGAAAGACAAGTCAGGAATTAGGATTGTTTGTTGAACGCGTAAATATATCAAACACATCCTCATAAAGATCACAATTACCAACTAATATTGTGTTATGTAATATTGTAGAAACTTTAGGTGTTCAACTAGTCAACTACCATTATATATCATTTGATAATTTTTTCTTTTAATCTAAAGTTGAGTCCTTAAGTTCAAGAGAATCAAGAAAGTCCTCTTGAGACTCAAGTCCAATTTCAATGGAGTGACATACATATAATATGCTAAGTTTCTTATAAAAATAAGGATTTCAATTGAACTCAAGTCCAATTTCCGTGGAATGGTATATCTTGTACTAGGCTTTATAAACTCAAAACCTAAATCCATTTTCTCATAATAACGAGTGATGTAACGAAAATGAAAGTGAAATTGTCCATTAATTTAAATGTGAGAAAAAAATAGAAAGAAATAAAAGGTAAAGAGTAGATAAATTTTTAAGTTATCTAAAATGAAGAAAAAATATAAAATGATAAAAAATTATTTTTTTATCTGTTTGACTAGATTTAACAAAGAAAAAAAAATATAATTATATTAAATGAATTTACATCTTTAAATCTTTATAATATAATAAATGTAAAATTAAAATTGTGATATCTTGATCACTGTAACAAACCTTTCGCTCTCTTCGATTATTTCTCTATGTTGAGATCTAAATATGGTTGTGGCTCAGGGGTTGTTCCTATTGTTCGGACTAAACCATCGGATTCCCAAACTTGGAGAGTGGTTGCTGCGGTTTGGAAGGAAGCTTTGAGGTACTCACTCCCTGATAGGGTAATCGTCTTTGATTAGATATTGGTTCTGTCTAGTCCCTTCTTTTGGAAGATTTTATAGGAGTTGCCACTCCTAGCTACATAGTTATATACTGGCTTTAGCATGCAATTATTATAACTTAATCCAAAATTTTGAATTTGACTTCTAAATATTTAAGTGTTAAGTATTTTGAAAAAAAAATATGATTTACAATAATTTTATCCAATTTGAATAGAATTATTTTCTATAAAAAATACTTGATTTACGTTTAAGAAATAATGAAACAATCATGCATGGCAAACAAACATTAGTAAAGTAGTATAAAAAATTAACATTCGCTTTATTATTAACATAAATAGAAGACTTAACAGCGAGACCACTAAAAAAAACCTGAATATTCTGCATCTTTCTTTTTCTTTGTTTCGACCGCAATGGAAAAATGAGCGAAGCCTCTCTTCTAATTCTTTGACCCAAAATGGCAAAAACCTTTTCATGTGCTCCAGAGATGGCTGAGCTTCCAAAAATAGAAAGTTTCGTTGAAGACGCACACATACGGTTACGGTGGGGGCACTCTTTCTCCCCTCCAACAAAATCGGCGAGTCACGCCACGCCCCACCGCAGTCGCGTGCCATCAACGACAACACACGTAATAATAATAATATTATTATTATTTTTTCAACGTTAACTCTGTCGTCGTCATTAGTTAAATTCCATGTCACCATAACATTACATAACATCAGAGTAAATTCAGACAAAATGAACCCCAAACTCAAATTCAAATGAAATTGCAAAGGTTATAAATACAGAGGAAGGTGGCACCTATGTGCCCCCCAGCTCAAGCACAAGAGCAATGGACTCATAAGAGTAGTAACTAAGAAAAAAAAAGGTTTCTGATTTATTTAGTTCGGCACTTCCGATCATTTCTCCGCGGCGGCGCAACCGATTCCCCCGCCGCCTATGGCCAAAGGTCGAAAATTAACGACCAGCCGGAGCGAACGTTTTTTGGGAACCTACGCCTATAGCCAAGGCTCCGCCGCCTTGAACCCATCGGAGCTCCGGGAAGAAGATGTCTGGGGCGCCGGAGATGACGCCGGCGATCGCGAGTGGGAGCCACACGCCGCCGCCTTAAACAACAGTGGCGTCAGCCGGCGCCGGATTCCACGTGACACGGAGGAGCACCGGCGCGTGGGTGGACTGTCACTGGCGTTTGAAGCTCCGGCTAGTGGCTCGTCGCCGAGGATGGTGCACCAGTTTCGGGCGCGTGAGGAGATGACGTCGACGCCGCGAGGGCGCCACATGGCGACGTCGGCGCCGGTGAACGTGCCGGACTGGAGCAAGATACTCCGAGTCGACTCGGTCGAGTCGATAAACGACGAGGACGGGGACGAATCGGAAATGATGCCACCGCATGAATACTTGGCGCGTAGCCAGAAGATGGTGGCTAACTCGGTGTTTGAAGGAGTGGGCCGCACGTTGAAGGGCCGCGACTTGAGCCGGGTTCGTGACGCCGTGTGGAACCAGACCGGGTTCGACGGTTAACACCCGGCTCAGGTTTGGACTTTCTTCGTCTTAATTGTAATAAAACCTATTACAGTATATTAAATTTTTAAAGTAATAGAAGTGCAGACAAATAAACACAATAGTGTTTATATTTCTGCTGGTTCTATAAAAGACAAGACAAACACACAGTTTTGTATGTAATTTTAGTTCTGTTTTGCAATTATAATTGGAGTTTTATTTTGATAATTTACATAATAAAAAGTTTTTATTATGATAAATTATCAAAATAGAAATCCAATTTTAATCGATGAACGGTACTAAAAATGCTTATAAAACTGTATTTTAAGTTTTGTGTTTATTATAATAATTATTATTGAGCAGGTGGTAAGTGATGGTTAGTTGAAGACAATTGTTTTGGTTTTTCTGGGCGATGATTCGGCTGGGTGGACTCGACTGAAGAGAGTCCAACTCAGTGGCCAGTGAGCCTGAGCCGTAATAATTGATTAGCATGTAATTGAAATTGTAATTTGTGAATTATGATTAAGATCTTTTCTGGCCAAGGCCACTTTATTTTCAGTTTTGGATAATTGTGTCTTCCTGCGTTTATTTTATTGCCAAAGAAAAAGGAATTTTTACGAATAATGAAATGGAAGATGATGAATAAAGAGATATCCAGTTAATCCACCAGGCCACAGCATATTGAAAGCAGTTTATGGTTAATTACTTAATTTAATCATTGGTTTTGTGAAAACTAAAAATAATGGCTATTATTACGGTTTGCCCATAACGAGACAAGCAACACCGTTTTCTTACAAAAGTTTTTCAAGGCCACTTTGGTTGGTTGGCTCTTGTGCAAATACTGAGAATCATATAAGTTCTTGCACTTGCCTTTTTGAAATGACCCTAATTGTGAAGGGGAAGAAAATATTATCAACTTTCATTTTTCTGTGTAATAATATATAATAATATATGCTCTCTCTCTCTTTTTTTTTTTTTTTTTCGGGAGGGGGGTGTTTCATATCATAATGAAAACTTTGTATCCAGAGTCGCGGAAGTCAAAACCACCAAGGTTAACATTTTTTTTATCACAAAAAAAAAAAAAAATACTTGACTTGGATAAATAGGATGGTAACCGTGTTGTTTGGTTTTGCGTCATAAATTTTCATTTTCTAATGAAATTGTGTCAAATAAATTCGGATCTTCCAAAAAAAAAAATAAAGAAAAATGATGCCGATAATTGACTTACAGTTACATCTGATAACCTCAAATGAAGAACTAAACATGCGCTAAAAAGGAAAAATATTACTTGCCAATATAAAAGTTATGAAAACAATCACTGTCTCTTTCTCTCACTCTCCGTCACACAAACGTAAACTTATGAATTGATTCCTATATTTCGAATTTGAGTTTTAATATTAATTGGATCATGATAATTTTCTGTGTATATTGTCGTCTACCTATCATTGAAAACAAAAATTTATATTAAAAAAATACGTTAACGTCGATGCATTAATATCTCATCTCAGAAAATTAATAGGTGCAACACGAGCAAGATATTTTTTTATTCCATTTTTGTAACTATTTTGTGTTGGATAACTTAACTGTAACATCTGAAATAATTAAAATAAGAGAAAATAATGATGATTTATTGAGGTAGTAATTTATTTAGAGGTACCTAGTAAAAGATTTTGAAGCGATAATAACACTCATACATGTATTTACTCGTGGAGCAACAACAAAAACGAATATATGTTATCATTACTTTTAACTCGTACATAGGTTAAATATTTATATTTTTCAATAGTTTAATGTTTTTTATGCTTATACAATTAACATTTTGAAAATATTATATCCATTTTTAACTTACCTATCTTATGATTATAATTTCAAAAATGAAATTATTTTAAATAAAAGAAAAAAAATTACTGTTACACAAACGCTTTAGCAATATTGGGTTAAAAGGTAATAATTAAACAAAGCCCATACTTACAAAATTAATAGACAAATGAAGCCAATCAATGCTATAGTTCAACGAGTGCAATTATTAGCCTAAAATTTGCCTTATATCTAAAATCAATAATGATGTAACTTTTAAGTGACAATCTTCCCCCAAAAAACATCAAATCGAAACCAAATTATCTTATTTCATGAACAAAAATTTGTGGACAAAGAAAAAGGGGCCCTCTCAATGTGTGTGTGTGTGAGAGAGAGAGAGAGAGACCCAATGCTTTCAATGGAAAAGTGATGGATGATGCCTGCAGCATTGAAACAAGTTCACTTGGGTCCAAGAGTGAGAGAGAGTGAACAACATTAGTAGCCTGATGGTTATTTGTGCCTCTTTTTTATGAAAATGAAAAGGAAGCGAGTATTTTTATGTTGGGCTCACAAGCCACCTAGCTTTTGGACCATAGATTCTGCACTTTCATTATTAATCTGGGACTCATCATTTTTTTTTTCTTTCAGAAATTGATTACTTTAAAAAAGGATATTCCAAAAATTTGTCAAAAAGAAATAATAATTTTCAAAATGAACTAATTTTAAAACATACCAAATTTTAATTTAAAAAAATATTAGATTATTGTCGAGCCACATCAATTTTGCAATTATAGATACTTTTGAGCACCTAATGACTAAGACTTGACAAGTGAAACAAAAGGATAAGCACTTCTCAGAGCAACTCCAACGGGAGTTCTCTTTTCGATGGGAACAACAGTAGCAATTTTGTAAAATTTCTATTTCCATTGGAGAGCAATTCGGTGGGATTCACGAGAAAACAAAGTTTCCAACTACAACACCGATTCTCTTAGTGTACATTACGTCTATTTGCAAAATAAATTATTAAAAAATTAAAAATGCATGGAGATGGCTTAAAAAAGTAAAAAGTAAATATCATAGTATCCATTTTAAAAACTTTTTGTGAATTTCTTGGTTGAAGTAATAATTTCATTGAGTAATTTAAAATAAGAAATGTGAAGTGACATTATCAGAAAATCTGACATATTATTAAAAGTAGTATAAGAGAAACTTTGATAAATTTATTGATTGAAAATGTTTTAAGGCGGATTTTGTTCTGTAAGGTGGGACATGCTCTCAACAGAACATTAGCTATTATGAAAAAGAAATATTATATTAGTTGGACATTCGACTGTGCTTTATTTTATGAGAGGAATAATAACTTTGCAAACCAAAAGATTGATGTTCATTAGATATGATTTTCGTTTTTTTTTATAACTCTAGGTGTACTCATTTAATTTTTATTAATAAATCTTTAAATTATTCTTTGAAATTATATATAACGGACGTTTTAGGCTCTAATGTTTGAAAAATCCACTTTTAGTCATAATTTCTGGAACTTACATCTACGATTAATTGTAATTATTTTCGTAAAAAATTAACGAAATGAAAAAATATTTTTGTTGTGTAAGAGAGAGTTTAAAAGAATTATATAATGAAAACATGATTTTATTAAAAAAATATATACAATAGAATTATATTTTTATTGTGTATTTTCTGCACTCTCCCTTACCCAACTGAAATATGATTCTGTTGTGTATTTTGTCCACAAAATCATATTTATGTGAAAAGGATATTTTGGAAAAGAAAAAAAAAACTAAAGCACACAGGGAATGTAAATAGCAAATTTTGGGGTGAGAATAACAGCTTCCTTAGGGGGAATCAATCTAACAGGATACAAAATCCCTTTGGGGCTTAGCCATCTTTTCAAGCTCAAAATTTGTGTTAAGCGGGCTTAACCCAATCCCACATAAGGTCAGCCAAACTCCTAAAAATTTGAAATTACATTATGTCCTAAATTATTATAAACACTCAAATATTTGAATGGATATAATAATTAAAAGTATAAGACAAAAAATTTGGCAGAAAGACTAAATATTCTTTAGTTTTAAAAAAGAAGAAAATTTATTGACTAAAAAATTTAAGAGACCAATTATTGTTTAAATTTAAAAAATTAAAAATACAATATGGTAAACCATTTTAGTAGTTTATAAGCTATTTTAAGTAGCTTTTCTTTCTTTCTTTTTTTTTTTTTTAAATGGAAGGGGAAAAGCCCCTAAGGATCAACTTTAAGTAGTTCACAATATAATTTGATCATCCAACTTATAATCTTTCAACTTAGCTCGCTTATAAAGTTTTCAATTTTAATAGTATTGCATCCTATCAAAATGAGAATTACTCATCAAAGTTGAGATGAGTGTAAGATAATACCTGCGATTATAGATTTATTTGCCATGTTTGCTCAGCGAGCCATTAAATATTAGAAAGAAATGATTATGCTCCATTAGATAAGAATAATACATTTTTTAATACACTTATTATTCTAATATATTTTTATTATTAATTAAAATTTATTAGAAAATATAAAATTATGAGTTAAACCTATTAGATAAATGAGATCTGTAAATTTTTTTTGATTTTATAAAAATATATTTTAAAAAATTTATTAAAATAATAGTATATTACGAATATTTGGAAAGTTCCTCTCATTTTTTCCCTCCTTTTTCTTCCCTTACTAAAATTTTGAAAAAATCAGTTTCATTTTTTTTTAATAAATGAAATATGAACACAATTCACATTTAACGAAGAGTAGCATTTATTTTTTAAAAACCATACAAATGTAAAAAATGGAGAGGATGTTTTTCCCATCATTCCTTCACCTAGAATACATTTTATATTCATTATAAAAAATAAATTTTATATTTTTGTCAAAAATATATATATTTCTGCAAAAAAAAATCACTTAATTGCATTTTTTATCTCCAATATTTTAATTTTTGGCAAACTTTATTCCCAAAAAATTAATTTAACCTATTTTATCCCCAATTTTTATGATGTGTTTAGTAGAGAGGAGAGAAATTATATATTTTTTTGAGACTCATATCTTTTACACTCTATTTTAATTTAAAAATTTATTTTATATTTCTATCATTTAAACCAAATATATCTTAAGAAACTTGTTATCTTGTCATTTTATTTTTAACATAATTATAACTTTTTATTCCTGACTTTTTATTTTTTAACAAATTTTACTTCTAACTTTTTTTTGACAAAGTTTACCTCTAATTTTTATGTTTATTAATGGATAAATAACTAGGAATAAAATTTGTAAATTTCTTAAAAATTATAAGTAAATGTATCAAATTAAAAAGTTAGAAGATAAAATTCATTGAGATAAAAGTTACATTTAAGCAAAAAAAAAAGTCTTAAAAACATATTTAAAGTTACATAAAAAAAAATAAATTTAAAGCAATAAACATTGGCAGGGCTGTGCGTTTTGATCTGTGAAGGCCGGAAGATCACATTTACAAGGGGCGAAAGAAGAAAAGAAAACGAACGAACCCAAAGGAATAAAACGCAGGAAAATATCCCCATTCGGGAGGGAGAAAACAAAGCCGTGAACCCAGAAGCTTAAAACGCAACGTCGTACTACGTTACGCTCGTTGCTCTGTCGACCTCTTCCTCGACGGCTCACTCATTTTTTGCATCGCAACTCTTGGCTTCCACACGTGCGCTCCTCACCTCCAATTTCATCACTTTTTCCCTTTTTGTTTCTTTGTTTTTTGTAGATTCAAGCTGTTGCTCTAGGTTGTTAGGGTTCTTCGCAATGCAACTTCCCTTGTTGCCAATTTTTAATTACTATTTATTTATCGCACTGAAAATTGTTATTGATCAATCACAATTCGGGTGTGGCTTGGATTTGAGAATTTGCTGTTGGCTTTCTGATTTAATTTCTCTAGCAATGCATAATCACATTATTGCTTATGAGATTCCGGTCTTCTAAAATTGGGGTTCAGGCTTTGTTGATGTCTTGTTGGATATTGAGAGTTCTAGCTTGTGGGAATTATTAGGCTTTGAAGTGTTTGTGATTAGAGGAAGGTTGATCAAAGATTATTTCCTCAAATTATCGTTGTTAAGTGTCATTACTTCCTGTTTGTGAGTGGGATTATTTATTAGGGATTTTTATATCGTTCTTAAGCTCTCATAGGGAGAAAGGATAACCGTGTATTTTTTTCCTCTAAAGGAATGAGGGGAGGGTACCGGAGAATTAAGCAAGTGCATTGATTATATTAAGTAAAACAACAAAATCTGTGTACACAATTATGCAATGTTGTCAGTGGTTATACTCGGATAAGTGGTTGTGTATTGTTGTTGGTATATTTTGTCAATCTCAAGTTTTCTCATTTCTCATAGAATGTGATAAACTCATAAAAGATCGATTGTGGCATGTAAACTATTTTGATTGTGATTGTATTATCCTTTATTCCTTTTGTCCTGTCTTCCTAGTTTATTGTAATTTTTTATATGCTTGATTGGACGCTGATAAGAATGGAGATTAACTAGTTCTTTTTTTGGAAAATTAAAAAATTTACAGAATGTCAAAATTTTCCTTTTTTCACCAATTATTATTTTAAATCCTGTGATTTTGTTTGAGTTTTCAATAAAATCGGAATTTGATTTGAAATCAATTTTTGTTGCATTGATCTTTAGATGTGACGGGAGTTGGAAGATGTATGCACACGCACTGGACACTCTCTTTTGTATTTACTACTGGTTTTGCTTTCTTCAGGGTCTCTAGTCATTCCAACTTCCATCTTATGGATATTGCTACTTACACATACTTCTGAATTTCTCTGAGGATCTCAAGAATAAACTGTAGCCATACATTGTTTGTTTAAGATGCCTTTAGGTTCAAATTCAGAGTCAGTCAAAGTTGGCCTTGCTATGAATCAGAATGCACTTTCTTCTCCTGATAGCCATGGAAGGACTTTGAAACCTGAGGAGGATAAGGAAGTGGGGGAGGAGGAGGAAGATGAGGATGCTGATTTTAACCCTTTTCTAAAGGAAACTCTTTCTCAAGAAGCATCTTCAAGTTTGAGCTCTGAAGTTGATGGTTTGGATGGTAATGTTGTCACTAGTGGGCCATCTGGGGGTTCAGAGCTATCAAAGGTTACTACTAAGGAGCAAATCTGTACTGTTGTACATAATGAACATGGTGAGGAAGAAATTATTTTACAATCTTCTAGTATGATCTCTCAGTCAGAGATTAATCAAGAGAAGCACAATGACCTAACTAGTGTGACTGATGGTAATGGTTCTAGAATAGGAGAACTAAGTAACAAAATAAAATCCCGGAGTCCAGTAATAGACATAGATAATGAGGATGCTATCTGTATGCGCACCAGAGCTCGTTATTCACTTGCGAGTTTTACACTTGATGAGCTTGAGACTTTTCTTCAAGAGACTGATGATGATGATGATCTTCAAAATGCTGACGATGAAGAAGAGTATAAAAAATTTTTAGCAGCTGTTTTACAGGGTGGTGAAGGCGATGGTCTTTCAACTCATGAAAATGAAAATCTTGATGATGATGAGGATAACGATGCAGACTTTGAGATAGAACTCGAAGAGTTATTGGAAAGTGATGCCGATGACAATGCAACAGTAAAAACCCGAAAGGAGTATGATGGAGCAGGACGACGACCTGAGACTAGGCAAAATAAGCGCCAAAAGGTCTCTGCCCAATGTGAGAAGAAAACATTAGGAGAAGTCAAGAGGCCACTGCGTCCCATTTTGCCATGGCTTAACGGGCCCCTACCTTCAGGGAAAGGTTTGATTCCTGATGCTACACTGAGCTTTCAATCTTCTACTTCAGGAAATGGTCTTGTCAATGGGTTTACTCCCCAGCAGATTGGTCAATTGCACTGTTTGATACATGAGCATGTGCAACTTCTTATTCAGGTATTTTCTTTATCGGTTCTTGAACCTTCCCAAAAACAAGTTGCTTCTCAGGTTCAAGGTTTGCTATTTGAGATGCTTCACAAACGTGATGAAATATTAGCTTTGAAAAGAGTGCCATATCCCAGTGTTTGCTTTACTCCATCTTTTGCTTGCTCATCTGTGTCCGACGGAGGCTCAAAATTCGTCCAGGACCAGTGCAACATAGAATATTCTCCTCCACAAGATGCACAGAATGTATGGTTTTCTCAATCCAATCAGAGATCCTCTGAAGGTTTGAACAGGCAAAGAGGTTTCCAAGCTACAGAAAGTTCTTTCTGGGTTCCTTTTGTGAGAGGCCCCGTACAATCTATTTTGGAGGTTTCTCCTCTTAATTTAATAAGAAGATATGTAGACGACATTAATTCTGGTTGGTCATAAGAAAGATTTTAAATTTTCTTCCTGCTTTTCCATTCTGTACTGGTTTCTAAGAATGATTTCTGCATACTCAGGCATTGTGTGAAATTCCTTTTACAGCTGCCCAAGAGTTTCGAAAGAGATATATTGAGTCTGGTAGTGATTCACCTGTTGAAAAGGAACCTCTCTTTACTTTTTCTTCTCCAGTTGCTGAAGCTAATGGTGAAATTTCAAGGGGAACCATCTCTAGAGCAGTTAATGCAGTCTCAACTTCAACTAGGCAACAACGACCTAAGAAAACATTGGCTGCTATGCTTGTTGAAAGTACAAAGAAGCAGTCAATTGCTTTGGTGCAGAAGGAAGTTGCAAAGTTGGCTCAAAGATTTTTGGCCTTGTTCAATCCAGCATTATTCCCTCATAAGCCACCCCCAGCAGCAGTTGTAAATAGGATACTTTTCACTGATTCAGAGGACGAGTAAGTTGCATGCCTCCTCTTTATGCTAACCAACTGTATTAAATGATTTACTGTGAAAACGATTGATCTTTATTCTGTTTACTTAACATTTTCATTTATTATGCTTAGATATGTTTGTGATGTAGATAGGTAGGTTATAGGTAGCTTGGAGGCCTAAATTCTCAAAGAAAACTTTTGAACTTTTATGTACGGCTTAACTATGTTTAAATTTTCTTTGTGAAACATACTATGCTTTGTAAATTTGCACGTGTCCTTGGAAGATCTTAGAATTTGGGCTTAGGGTCTAACTTAATCCCATAAAACCGGCTTGTAAGGTGAAGTCTATTTAAGCCTTATAAGGACTACATTGTCTATATCTCTAGTTGATGTGGGATCTTAAAACCCCCTCATGCCTAGGACTAGTCACCTAGTGTGGACAAATGGGGGTGGCCTAATAACAATGCCCTCTCATGCCTAGGAATAGAAATCTAGAGTGTAGACAAATGCAGGTGACCCTATAACATATCTAGGATGGGTTTTGATACCATTTTAGAATTTGATGCTATACATGTTCTTTCTTTGTTATTTATTAGTCCTATGTTTGGAGTATGTGTATGTATGCAAGAGAGTATGTTCAGAGCATATTTCTCTTTCTTTGTACCCTTCTACTCTTTCCTTTTAATGAGGATCTATTCTTTTATCATGACATGTTTTTCTAATGTATTACATCATACACAACCACCTTTTCTGATCTCTGAGATCAAAGACAAATTGACATTGTTATGTTCTGTTGGTTTTTGCCTGTCTCTTTTTTTCTCTGTTCAATTTGTTGGAGCTAAGAATTTTTTTTGTTTCATTACTTATTTATACAGTATAGTTGGCTATGCATTTTTTGGATCTATTGCTACTTTTATCTTGATTGTGTATGACAAGCTTACGGAGTTCTCTTCTCTTCCTTTTAATTCTATTGCAGATTACTAGCCTTAGGGATAATGGAATATAATACAGACTGGAAAGCAATTCAACAACGTTTTCTTCCCTGCAAGTCTAAGCATCAGGTAGCTACTATTGCATATTTCTTTTGAGGACTTTTTTTTAGGGGGGTGGTGGTGGTTGTATTTTGATTGTTGAGGCTTCTTCATTTTATTTTTGTTGTTATCATGTTCTTGCTTGTGATATAGTGAATGGACTGTCTTTTTTGGCATATACATGTATGCTAAATTTTTGATAGTATACTTTTCTTCATTTAGATATTTTCCCTAATGTGGGAGCAATCTTATGGTTCTATAAAGAAAGAGACCAATGTAACCTTGAGATTTGAATCACAGTTGTTTCTTTTATTGGCCATCATGCAAAGTTGTATGATTAAATGGATTGGATGTGATTTGTTGGTTAGATTAATTAAGCTCCTTGAGAAGTAATTGGACGGAGATCCTCTAAACGAATGCAGGGTAGGCTTATATTTGTTACTACTTGCCATTTTTTTGGCTCTATGTGCCGCATATCATTTGGATGAAGAAATAGAAAAATTAAGTGTCTGCAAAGTACTACGCCCAACAGTGGGATTCCTTGATATGCAGGTCAAGGGAGTGAAAAAAAAAAGAGCAAAGTAAATGAGTCGGTGCCTGGCTGTTGGCAGTTTTTTAACTCTAACAAGCATTTGTCAAAGATAAAACAATATAATTTGTCAGTTAGCACAGTAAGACTGTCTACTTTGTTTACAGCTTCGGAAGGTTGGTTTTATTTTAATAATAATTGTTATAAGTGGCATATTATATTTTACTCATTGGTTGGGCAATTCATTCTTAGTTGTCAAAGTAATGTCCTGGATACACTTTCTCTTATCCCTTAACATTGTGCTATTAGGTTGAAGATCCTACATTTAGCATTTCTGTGCTTGGGTGGGGTTGATTCATGGTATTGAAGTGTCATCATGATTATGAATAGCATTCCTTCTTTTAGCTAGTGTTTGAATTGAAATGGAGTGTTCAGTTGAATAATTTAGTTCAGCAATTCCAATATGGTGGTGAAGGTTGCTACCTATCTAATATGAAAGGGAATGGTCTGGTTACAGATTTTTGTCAGGCAGAAGAATCATTGCTCTTCAAAAGCATTAGAGAATCCAATAAAGGTAAATCTATATACTTAATTATATGTATATTTGCATAGTTTGATGACTCTACTTGCCTACCCAAATGCCTATAACTCTCAAGGAAGCTAGGGATAGGGAAACAGGTGTATCCCTTAACAGAAAACACAGAAGAAACAGCTGTGGTTATAAAAAGGCACCATGCTTTAGCCACATATATATAGGAGATATATCAAACGAGAGGACTGTTTTTATGAGTGAGAGGGACAAATATTGACCATCACTTATTGTGAATGGTCAACATTAAAATACAAAAAATCATGTCATTTTTTCAAGTGGTTATGACTTTATGTTGCTTTTAATCTTGACCATCCATATATGGTTATATAATCATGTTTTTCTCCTCTCACTCATAAAATGTCTTCACACTAGATAAATCTCCTGTGTGTGTGTGTGTGTATTGTGTAACAAGAAAGCCATGGGACTTTTATTCAGCTCATTCTACAAGAATATTGTTTTCAACTTTGTAAGAATTGGATATTTAGATCCTTATCTTTGTGGCTAGATGACTTCTCAACAGGTTATTAACACACTTTCTTGGTACATCTCAGATGATTCCACTATATAGCCTATATGTATATTATAGTTCTTTATTTATAGGCTTGTAGCATATATGCAACCATACTATAGTATACTCAGTAATTTAATGAAAATAATGCTTGATATTATTTGCCTGATTTCTCTATACAGGCTGTTCGAAGAATGAAAACCTCCCCATTGACTGCAGAGGAGATAGCGTGCATTCAAGAGGTAATATTTCAACTGCATTTTGGATTTGAAATTTTTCTGCTCGATAGCATTATGACTTGCTAATGTATGACCAAAAATACACAGGGACTTAAAATTTATAAATGTGATTGGACGTTAGTATGGCAATATATTGTTCCACATAGAGATCCATCCTTGCTTCCACGCCAGTGGCGCATTGCTCTTGGCACTCAAAAGTCATACAAGATAGATGCATCAAAAAGGGAGAAGCGGAGATTGTATGAGTCAAACAGAAGAAAGTTGAAGGCATTAGAAAGTTGGCGAGCTATATCTGATAAAGAGGTTTGTTACTATCTTAAGCTTAGAAACCTGTGATGAATTTTATCTCCCTGGTCTTACTCTTACATGTGTATTAGATGCCATTATAGTCATTTTGAATGTTGCTTCTGTTAACTACCTGAGTGACTTAGGATTTTAGTGACATACAAATACTCAAATTACAGTTTTTGATTTACTTCTATGAAATCTTCGTTCACATGTATAAGAAATTATAAATCATTGGAAATCAAGGGTGTGCTTATTCATTTACTAATATATATTTCTAACATTTCTTAATTGTGTGTTTGACATGTACGAAACATCTCACCTCTAGAACAGTACACTGTCATTTTATCTATCACCAGTTTGAGCGCATGCCGCATAGCTTATCCTGGCTTTTCTATGGGTTATTGAAATTATAATTCACAGATTTTGGATTTACTTTTATTGGATTTTTTGGAATTTATTGCAGGATTGTGATGCTGAAATTGCTGGTTCAGAGTGCATGGATTATTCAGAAGTTGTACCATATGTCCACCAGGCGTTTCTGGCAGATTGGAGGCCACACACATCTACTCTTACTTATCCTGAATGCATTTCCACTACATCTAGAGAAGGAAATGTTGCTCACAATGCATTTTCTCAAAAAGATATTCAATTTTATAGGGGTACTCATGATTATGGTTTAAGTGGAAAAGTTCCACTTGAGAATGGTAATCAGTCTGCATTACCATCTGTATCTAAGCTTCCTCAGCTTTTTCATACTACATCTGATTTGAGAAATGGAATGAAAGGTGCTCCTAGCACCATTAATCCTAAGAAACCAGTTTTTGACGTGACCTCTAGCTCCAAATACTATTGTCGGCCCTATCGGTCTCGGAGGGCACATAATGCTCACTTGGTGAAATTGGCACCAGGTTTGCCTCCCGTAAATCTTCCTCCATCTGTTCGTATAGTTTCTCAAACTGCTTTTAAAGGGTTCCAGTGTGGAACATCTAAGGTTCATCTTCCTGGAGCTGGTGTAGCTGCTT
Organism: Glycine soja; assembly: GCF_004193775.1. Taxonomy (NCBI): domain Eukaryota; kingdom Viridiplantae; phylum Streptophyta; class Magnoliopsida; order Fabales; family Fabaceae; genus Glycine; species Glycine soja. The sequence continues at coordinate 8,456,644 of NC_041016.1, forward strand.
GTAGAAAAGATAATTCTTCATCTCAAACTCCTCACGGGGAGAAATCTGAAAATGTTCATCCTGTTAAAGGTGCAAGACCTACATTAGAAGATAGTGTCACAGGTTCTCAACTAGGAAGATCTGATACTGTTGAAGACGGATCTCTTGTGGCAGAAAAAGGCACCAGTTCCGATCTCCAGATGCATCCTCTCTTGTTCCAGGTCACTGAAGATGGCAATGTGCCTTATTATCCATTGAAATTTAGTTCTGGTACTTCTAGTTCATTCAGCTTCTTCTCAGGAAGCCAACCACAATTAAATCTGAGTCTCTTCCATAGCTCACAGCAACAAAGCCACATTGATTGTGCTAACAAGTCCTTAAAGTTGAAGGATTCCACTTTAAGATCTGGAGGCATTGATTTTCATCCACTTCTGCAGAAATCTGATGATACACAGTCACCAACAAGTTTTGATGCCATTCAGCCTGAGTCACTGGTTAATAGTGGTGTGCAGGCTATTGCCAGTAGATCTTCTGGCCTCAATGACAAATCCAATGAACTTGACTTAGAGATTCACCTAAGTTCTGTATCTGGAAGGGAGAAATCTGTGAAAAGTAGACAGCTAAAGGCACATGATCCTGTAGGGTCCAAGAAAACTGTAGCAATTAGTGGAACAGCGATGAAACCTCAAGAGGATACTGCTCCTTATTGTCAGCAGGGTGTTGAAAATCTTTCAGCTGGCAGTTGCGAGCTTGCTTCAAGTGCTCCTTTGGTTGTTCCCAATGATAACATTACCAGATATGATGTAGATGATATTGGTGATCAGTCTCATCCTGAGATAGTGATGGAGCAGGAAGAGTTAAGTGATTCTGAGGAAGATATTGAAGAACATGTAGAGTTTGAGTGTGAGGAAATGACAGATTCCGAAGGAGAGGATGGTTCTGGCTGTGAACAAGCTCTTGAGGTTCAAAATAAGGTATTTGGTTTATATCTTTTCAGTTTGCTTTTAGTTTTTGTTCACGCGTGTCTCTCTGTGTGTATTTACATATTACAAATTTTATAAATGAGAAAAAAATACATTTTTCAAATTTTTATAATAGGGAGAATAAACATATATCTTCTCTTGTATGTTATTGCTACTTCAATCTTCCAAATCAAAATAGAAACTGAGACTTATTTAGTTTGAGAAAACATTTTTTGTTTTCATTTTTAATTACAAAAACATTTATTCCCTAGTTTGTTATACAAATCTTTGAAAATAAAAATAAAATGAAAACAAGCTAGCATTTTTGTAAATAAAATTAAAAACAACAACCAAAAACATTTTTTTCAAAGTAAATAGGGCGGGATATTTGTTTTCCAAAATTTATGTTGAACTACCAATGTTATCCTCTTTCCTTAGCTTTACTATTAAACTAACTAATTTTATAATTGAGTTAAACTCTTTAAAAGTACTTTACTTAACTTTTTGTTTGAGCCCTACATTGAGAGGTTATATAATTACAAATCGCTCTATTCAAGTATTTCTAAATTTGACTTGTTACCTGTTTGTCTCTTGTGGAGCCTTCATCGGATGGTAATTCATTATATAAATTTGAGATTCACATTATTCTTGTCAGTCTCTCAGCTCCGTTGGCTGACCCATATCTAAACTCTAAATAGCCAGTTGATTCATTGGTTACATGCAATTTTTTCTCCCTGCTGCATGAGAATTTCAGTTTTTTCTTTTCCCTAATTTCTTTATGCATCAATACCTGTGTTCTTCATCAATCTATATTACCTATTCGATTTTGTTGCTTTTTGGTTCAAGACCATCTGATGCATTATGAACCAGTATTATTAAATGGTAGAACCTTTACATTAGTTAGTGGTTGTTCATTGTAGTCCAAGTAAGATTCAACAACCCACTATTTTTCTGTGAGGCTAATTCATATTCTCTGCTAATTTTTTTATTTTTTCTTTCTTCCCTTATAACCTTTCTTTTAACTTGTTTTGTTAGGAGGTCCCAATTTCTTCTGAAGAAAATGTTGTGAAGTATATGGATTGTATGAAAAAACCGTGTGAACCAAGGGGAAATTATGGTACTGAAGTTGATGGTGGCCTCCTTACAAATAGTACTGCACTAAATATTGCTTTGACTAATGATGGACAGGATGACAGAAGTAGTTCTTCATGGCTAAGTTTAGACTCATGTACGGCAGATAATCCTGTGCTTTCAAAGGCCATACTTCAACAGAGTACGATTGGTGAAGCTTCTGCTTCCAAAATCTTTTCAATTGGTAAAGCTGTCAGAGAGGAGAGACATACTGTAGACATGATACAACAGCCAAGTCTAGGTCCTCATGTGTCTATCACTTCACGAAAACTCAGGAAGCGTTCTGGCAAATCAAATGCAAATTTAAATGTAGGATTGACTGTCGAAAGATCAAGCCGTGATGGTAATCATGAAAATGGTTGATTAAAGTATTCTGGCAAACGGGGTTCAAATTGGATTGACTGTTGAAAAGACGAGCCATGATGGCAATCTTGATGGTTTGATTGAAATTTTCTGGCAAATGAAGTGCAAATAGGATTGACTTTTGCAAGTTCAATCCATGATGGTAATGTTGAAGTTTGTTGATTGATGCACCATCTGAACTTAGCTTGCTTTTGTTGTTCGTGGCGGTAGCTTTGGCATCTAATATTTGTTGCTATTGCTGGATGGCAGTTAACCAGAGCTTAGGAGGGACAACCCTCTCCCCAAGGTGGTCTTCTAATGGGGGATCCTTCATGTTTTCTGGGTGCTTCACCAAGAATTGAGACTTTAAATATGTAGAATTACTCGCAATGATTGAAGTGATATTGTCTCTGTAAATATATTGTGAGAGAGTCATGGGCAAAATTGGCCTTGACTCTTCCATAATCACTAGAGATCATGTACAAAATTTTTGTAATGCGGGCGTCCATTGTCTCCTAGTTCTTGGTGGAATTGATGAACTGTATAGAGCTAACTATATATTCTTCACTAGTAATTCTGATGTCCCAACAAGTAATGTTCAGGAAAGTGCCAAGGACATGTGGGCTAGTCATTCTTTGGACTTGCCTTCGCCTGCACAGTGCACACCTTTCTTTGGCATCACTTTTGTTAAAAGTAAAATATTACTCGTTGCTGTTATTTTAAATTTCTCAAGTTCCGTTAAAACAACTTATTCCAAGGTCTTAACCAGCCATAATAGTAACAGTGTCTATACTTTAGTATAAATTTTTAACATCTATGAAAATTGCAATCGAATCTAGATATTGTATTAGTAGCAGAGCTTAAAGAGGGAATCCCCTCTTACTCAGCAAATAAGAAATACATGATAAATTTAGAATAGAAATGAACTGAGATAAGCGCAGAAGGAATCACCACTCGAACAGCCGCATATACCTTTGTCAGATGCCACTCAGCACCACTCATACAAAGCCACATCAGAATTTGGCCCCACAGTAGTTACCCTTACATGGCTTTCTCTCCTCAAAATCGTTATCCCGAAACCTCATCCACTTCCTCTCATCACCTCCACTCATTTCCCACTTGTTACTTCCACGGCAATAGAGAATCCTAACCCAACACAACACACACATTAACACAAGGAGAGGATAAGACCCCCCCTCTCTCTCTCTCACAAACAAAAGAAAGAAGAAAAAAAATCTCAAAATAAAACAACCAAACCACACACTTCACACCCTCTTCAACATCCTCAGCAAGTACAAGAACAAGAAGAAACAATGTCTTGCTCCAATCTCACAATGTTGGTGTCCTCAAAACCTTCCCTTTCCGATCCCTCCAATCTCTCCTTCCGCTCTGTCCTCAACCCTTTTCAGCTCCCTTCACAAAACCCAACTTCATGCACTCCTTCACGCTCCTCAACCACCCAAATTCAGTGTGGTCTGAGAGAACTCAGAACCCGCATTGATTCCGTGAAGAACACTCAGAAAATCACCGAGGCTATGAAGCTTGTGGCTGCAGCCAAAGTGAGAAGAGCTCAAGAAGCTGTTGTCAACGGAAGACCCTTCTCAGAGACCCTCGTTGAAGTCCTCTACAACATCAACGAGCAGCTCCTAACTGAGGACGTAGACATCCCTCTCACAAAGGTTAGGCCTGTCAAGAAAGTTGCACTTGTTGTGGTCACCGGCGACCGTGGTCTCTGCGGCGGTTTCAACAACGCAATCATAAAGAAAGCTGAGGCTAGAATCAGGGAATTGAAGGAGCTTGGCTTGGAATTCACTGTCATAAGTGTTGGCAAGAAGGGTAACTCTTATTTCATCAGAAGGCCTTATATTCCGGTTGACAGGTTTCTAGAAGGTGGCACACTTCCAACTGCTAAGGAAGCTCAGGCCATTGCTGATGATGTTTTCTCACTCTTTGTGAGTGAAGAGGTTGACAAGGTGGAGCTTCTATACACCAAGTTCGTGTCGTTGGTGAAATCGGATCCCGTGATTCATACCTTGCTTCCTCTTTCGCCAAAGGGAGAGATTTGTGATGTGAATGGTGTGTGTGTTGATGCTGCTGAGGATGAGTTCTTCAGGTTGACTACCAAGGAAGGAAAGTTGACTGTGGAGAGAGATGTTGTGAGGACTAAAACCGCGGATTTTTCGCCAATTTTGCAGTTTGAACAAGACCCCGTTCAGATCCTTGATGCACTGCTGCCACTGTATTTGAACAGCCAGGTTCTGAGGGCATTGCAGGAGTCCTTGGCGAGTGAACTCGCCGCCAGAATGAGTGCCATGAGCAATGCCACAGATAATGCTATTGAGTTGAAGAAGAACTTGTCCATTGTGTACAATAGGGAGCGCCAGGCTAAGATCACTGGTGAAATTCTGGAAATTGTGGCTGGTGCCAATGCCTTGCAATAGTGCAATTTGTAGGTATTGTTTACTTATTATAATGATGGGTGGTGGTTGCCCTTTTCATTTTCTAATGTGGTTATCTAAGACACTTGTGCAATTTTTACGCTTCTGTTGAAACTTGAATGAAATGCGCAGGCTTTGTGCAATAGGAAAAATGCGATCAAATCTGAAGCGGACACTTTTTTTTTTGTTATGTTTTTTTTTTTCCTTCTGAATTATGTATGTAATGAATCAATAATAGATCTATAATATAAAGATTCAGAGAGTTATCTCTGTTGATTTGATGCACCATGGGCATGGCTGTCATTTCACATGTTATTACACATTGTTCCACTACATTGTAGTGATTATGTTTGATACTTATGGGAATACATATATTATAACGGGTTTGTATAAAGTGACCTCTGAACCACGGTGATCCTCAATTGTTTGCTGTTAAATATATTTTTATAATGAAACTAAGTACTGAGCATGATGACACAATATCATAGATATAAACTATGCATATATACAAGCCTGACCAAAAGTATCACATAGATGAAAAACAACACCCAAACACAAGCAAGTCTCATATTACCCGAGTTTTGGCATTGAGTTCTCTTATATTTGAACACTTCTAAATATCAAACACCTCATCAACAACCTTAATTTCTCCTTCTCTCTCTCCATCGCATTCCATTATCTATCATATCAATATTTCTCTCTCTATTTCTCTCAAGGTGTCGTCAATTGGTTTTGCATGTTCAAAGACTTTTTTCCTTTGGCGCTCAATATATACCATAAATACATCATTCCTTCCCCATAATACTTAACCTCGATAGCTTTTTAGCTTTCAGAAATCTATCCTTTAAACCAAGGGTCTCTCAAGAGGGTTTTGTATGTCAAAACAATTAGAGCAAGTGAGAAAGTAACTTCTTATATTGTAGTAGTGCATGTAATTTGTGTCTTGTACTATAAAATAAGTGATAAATAATTGAAAGCATTCTATTCAGATGCTTCCTTGCAATGAAGTTATGTAGCTGAAAAAGTCGTTGGAGTTTCGTTTGATTAATCAACATATGTACTTATGTAGCTTAGAAATGCACAAAGATGGTTCAACTCTAAAAGGCCATCTTAGATGCGTCGAATTCATGTTTGATCTCAGGAGATTAGCAGTTAGAGCATAAGAGTGCAGAAATTGTTCTAGAGCTTTTCGAAGGAGGTCTACAACATACCCTTTTATGTCCTGTTTTATCCTCTCAACTTTGTTCTGAATTCTAAAGCAGAAATGTTTTTTTGTTCTTGAATAATATGATGGGGCTGTAGGGGAATATAATACAGATACAGAGAACACTAAGTCTGAACAAATTACTTGCAAAAACATTAAGACATGCACAATTTGCCATCTGTATAATAAATCCTGTGAAAGTAATACGAACCCTGTGCCATCCATCTATTGACATTCAAATTTAAGGTGCCATTATATGGAGAAACTTTCTTTTGAACACACTATAGCCAATTAATCAATCAACAACGTTTTGTTGAATATTATTCCGCATGCAGCACAATATGAAAAAAATTCACTACAATTTGTAGATGACTTCACATTTATTCTCTACTAATATGTTAATCTTAGTATCTATTGCAAATTTTCTCATTCTTGCCAATATTATCTCTATTAACTAGATAGGACTTGATGCGAAGTCAATACGATCCCAAACATATTCAAAATTTAACCGATCATTCAATTTTTTTTCAGATGTTGATTTAATACATATTTCCAAATTTCATTGAAAATAGAACAGCCTTGACAACCAATCAAGTCAGGTTAGTCATATAATATGATGATTAATGCAGTAAAAACACATGATATTCAGTTGACTTGGGTTGCCAGTAAAAGAAAAATATTACTAAATCCAAATTCACCAGATGAAACAGGTGCGTACTAATAAAATGAGATGCACTGTCCATTTTTTCAACCAATTGTTTGATTATTAGTGTTCCGGTAAATGATCATCTGACTGGTTATTCTATAAAGGACTCATTACACGTTATGACTATGTTGCTGGCCGTTAAAAGGATATATAATATTTTAATCGACATTAATTCTGAATCGATAGATAAATTTAGATTCCAGCGTTAATAGTTTTCTTATAAATCAAATTGTACACTAATATAGCAATATTCAGTGAGGTGGATGTTTAAAGAAAAAAAAATCCAATTGTTATGCATGGAATATTCCTTAAGTATTAAAAAATAAAAACAAACTATATATTTTTAGAGAAATAAAAACAATTTAGGTGTCATTTTCTGTGTATTTGTGTCTCTCATGCATCTTCTCCACTTCAATAAAATCTATATATTTCTTTAGGTTATATTCCAGTAAAAAAAACAAGATTACAAGAGCAAGTTCTGTAAAAGAAAGATTATACGAGCAAGTGCATGGGTGGTTGTTCTTTCATATGAGCAACTGACAAAGAAATTCAAATAGCAATTTAAACCATTAGAGAGCATCCCATCATGAAAACAGTAGAGCACATTGGTGGAAGATTCTGATATTCTTCAATTTTAGCGGTTGGTACAGCAATCAACAATCATTATTTAGTTGTATTTTTCTTTTCTTTTAGTGTGGTATTGGTAAGTTATGGAGTTTATCTGAACACTTTAAAATTGTTAAATTAGAATAATACTTAATTAAATTTCTTAAAATAATATAAAATAAGTTATGGAGTTTATCTGAAGTGACTTGATTATAGATGTCCTAAAGATGTCTTCCTAATTTTTGAGTAACATATTGATAATTGTTTTTAGATTGAATATTTGATATGACTCAAATTAAGTAATCCTAACTCACGAGAGATAAATTCAGTTTGCCTAGTTCTGATTTTGATTTTTTTTCCCTTTCTTCACTGAGACCGAAAGCAAAACGGGGAACCGGATTTCACTTTTTCTGCCTCACCTACTTCATGTGTTTTTATTCAAAGTTCAACTAAGTCCGTGGTCGTGATTAAAACATCCTTTAAATTAATGATCCAAATGAAGAATTTAGCACAAACCTCCCCACCAAGATTCCTCATGTGGCACATCCTCATTGATTTCTTGCTTCTCACCCTTGCATCCTATCAAAAACTCCAACAGCTAACACTTTTAATCTCCAACTAATCACATCTTGGACCGTGTTACTTGGAACCAAATCTTTTGTCAATTTAATTAACAAAACAAATTGATACCTATACATATATATATATATATATATATATATATATATATATATATATATAAACTATTTAATTATAATGATTAGAATAAAATTAACGCTTCAGATTATATATTTAATTACAAATTTCACATGATCTTAAGTTTAAAAGGAAGAAAATCACATGAGAATTATAATTAAATACCCAATATGAACTGTTAATTTTAAGACGATATATAGGTAGGGTTTCTTAAGTACTTTTAATGTTATTTTCTAATAAGAAATGAAGTTTTATTCCAATAATCTGCCTAATAAAAATTTACATTAAATAAATATCAATACAAGTTAAAGAGGTAAAACTCTAAATCAAGTTAGAGAACGACGTAAAATAACACTTAAAAGTATTATCATTTTAACAAAAAGTTCTCCATGAAGAGTTTTTCCTTCATACATTCTCCCAGTTGAGAACTCTTGTGAGAAATGAAAATCTTTAGTTTCAATTATTAAATCAAAACAAACCGTTTAGATTACACATTTAATTACAACTTTCATGATTGGTTAAGAATCTCACTGACTTTTGATTAAAAAAATCAAACAACATTTATAATAAAACACATTATATAAACTAATAAGAACTTTAATTTAATGATGATTATAATAAGATGTTTTTAATCTCCCGAAACAGAATTATTCTTGAGTTGGCAGTGTTTGATAATTAACGAACATGACAAGAGACATTGAACATTGGACACCAACATTCGATCGTACATTAACCACTCAAATTATAAGTAATTTTGCACCGTTGGATTCGGTCTCGAAGTGTCGTTACTTCCATGAACGAATAAATGTACATTGCTCTGAGCGAACAGAGTAACTAGCAAATAGCACCACTTGACATATGTCCTATGTGTGTGGCTCAGACTCAAATAAAAAAACACTTCACACACATTGACACCACTTCAAGTGCATGTATCATCATCATCATTTTCACTATTTTTTATGTTTTGTTAATTTGTTTCTCGTTTTTATGTAATATTATTTTATCTGGCGCGCAGATTCAGAGGCAGTTGATTGGTTTTGGATCATTGAATTATTAGCACAGTAAGCATTGATCAAATGCTCAAATCACAACGCAAATAAAAAGAAGGAACAAAGTGGAAACGTTGTTGTTGGAAGTGAAGTGATTATTATGGAGATGTCTCTGCAGCTAAACTGCAAAACGGTGTTTCCCTACAGAGGCGGTGATTGTGTTTCTGGCGTATTACCTCGTCGTCATTCAGTAACGTTTACGAGTGGTTACATAGTAATTATTATGCTGGGTTTTTTTTTTTTCATCTTACTCATGTTTATGTTTTATGTTTTCTGCTTTTTTCTTAAATTGGATTAATATGGTGGTGAAATATCTGAGTATGTTTAGTTAATTAATTCATTTGTTTATTTTGGTTTCAGTGTTCACCGTGCAAAGCAGGTTGGGGTGTTTCGTTCTTCCGTGCCAGTGCAGGTTTGTAATTTGTTGTGTCGTGTTATTAAGATTACTCCTTCGAATTCATGAATTCCCTTTTCTATAAATGAGTTTTTTTTGGGTAGATTTTTCTCGGAAGAGGCAACAGAAGAAGGTGCCAGTTGCAAGGACCAAGGGCACTGCTGGAAAGGGTTTTGTCCCAAGCAAAAAGAGTACAAGAGTGAAGAAGGGAGACACGTTAACTTCAGTAGTGAGTGAGGTTTCAGGGGGTGATAAAAAGCAAACAGTTGATGTCAATGTTGATGCTGATAAAGAAGGGGAACTTGAATTCTCCCAAGAGGAGAAGTTTGAGGCTGTAGATAGAATTGACGAAATTGTCAGGGATGTGGGGGAGTTATCGTTGTTAGATGAGACGGCGGGGGAGTTATTATTGTTGGATGAGAGCAATGAAGCTAATATTTCTGTAATTGATGAGGATGATGAGGTTCTTGAGTTGCGGAAGGAGGAGATTCCTTACAATGGAGGTGTTGGGATTGTTGAAGGTTCTTCGGAAGAAGGTTTGTTTGACCGTGCACGAATTGATGAAAATGTTAAAGAAACAGATACTGATGGTGAAATAACTGAGGAAGCTGTTGAGGAATCAAGCAGTGCTGCTGATGATAGAATAAATGAGGAAGCTGCTAGGCTGTTGAAGTTAGAGTTGGAAGCAAATCAGCGCAGGCAGGAGATAGAGAGGATTGCAGAGGAAAAACTTTCACAAGGGATGAAGCTGTTTGTATATCCTCCTGTGGTTAAACCTGATCAAGATATAGAACTTTTCCTTAACAAGAACCTTTCAACACTAAGTGAGGAGCCAGACATTCTGATCATGGGGGCATTCAATGATTGGAAGTGGAAATCTTTTTCCATTAGGTTGAATAAGTCACATCTCAAGGGAGATTGGTGGTCTTGCCAATTATATGTGCCAAAAGAAGCCTACAAGGTAGACTTTGTGTTCTTCAATGAACAAAATGTCTATGACAATAATGACCAAAAAGACTTCTGCATACCCGTTGATGGAGGAATGGATGCATTAGCATTTGAAGATTTCTTGCTTGAGGAGAAACGTAAAGAATTAGAAGAACTTGCTTGGGCACAAGCTGAAAGGGAAAGACAAGCTGAAGAGCAAAGGCGAATGGAGGCAGACAGAGCTGCAAAGGAAGAGGACAGGGCACGGGCGAAGGCGGAGGTTGGAAGAATGCGAGAAACATTGCCACAATTGTTGAAAAATGCTGTAAAGTCCATTGATAATGTTTGGTATATTGAACCTAGTGAATTCAAAGGCAATGAATTGATCAGATTATATTATAACAGAAGCTCAGGTCCTCTTGCAAATGCTAATGAAATATGGATTCATGGTGGGCACAATAATTGGAAGTATGGATTATCAATCGTTGAAAGGCTTGTCAAGTCTGTTCTAAAAGGAGGTGAATGGTGGTATGCTGATGGTATGCTGTTTCATATCTATTCTTTGTCTTTGATGATAATTCATTTCCTTGAAATTAATCTTTTACTAGACTTTAAAAAAGGTGTATGATTAGAAAAAAAAACACGTGCTATGATGAGACATGCATGGAGGTGGAGTTGTTGCATCTCTTCATTTATAATGCGCAAATCTTTGCCATCTGATGGAGGCCTTATGCTATAATTGTGGTATTTGCTGATACATGATGGTGATGCATTAGGTGAATGGTGTGCCTTTGCAGATGAGATTCAGACACGTGATTCTGAAGTGCCTTTCTTATCCATAACAAAAAGCAGTATTGAAGTGGCTTGATTTTATAGATCTGTCATGTCCATCATTTAATTTAAACATGAAAAGGTTGCTATTTAAGGGACAGGGATATTTGTGTTTATGTACATCATTTTATTTGAAATATCTTACAAGAATTACGAATCTTGAACTTTATAAGTTGCACAACCATCTCTAAATTCTGACTCATTGCTTTGGATTTCTACTATGTCTACATACATTCAGCTGAAATTTCATAGATAGATAGAGGCAAAGAGAGAGATAAATTTCTTATACAAAGCATTAGATGTCTACTACTAGAATAGGGTTTATACTCATGTCATCTACTCTTTAAACTGTTTTAGATCAATGACTGTTTGATGGTCAGCAAAAGAATACTGGTTCAGAAGATGGATAGAAGCTTGATCTCTCCTTTAGGATTACTTTGAAGTATGCGACACCTTTTGTTGATCAATTTTTATATTTTATGCAGTTGTTGTACCTGACCAAGCTCTTGTCCTGGATTGGGTCTTTGCTGATGGTCCACCTAAGAAGGCAGTTGTATATGATAACAATCGTAAACAAGATTTCCATGCCATTGTCCCTATGGCTATACCTGATGAACAGTATTGGGTTGAGGAAGAGCAGCAGATATACAGAAAATTTCAGGAGGAAAGGAGGTTAAGAGAGGAAGCGATACGTGCAAAGGTTAGTTCTTGCTTGACATGACTTCCAAATGGTAACATTCAGGCATGACCTAAGATACTTATCAATCATAAAAATAAGCTTTTCAGTTGTCTGTTTTCTTTCTTGTGTTACTTCATGTAAATATATACAGAAAAATATGGTGTATTCTTATAATGTAATCTTGTCATGGAGGATAAGTTCACCTTTTGTTAGGAATGTAGTTTTAGATTGATACCTATAACTGTTTACCTAAATACTACTTAAAGCATTTACTTTTTCTTTAACAGATATTCAAACTAATAAATACTCATCTTGTTGATTTGTTCCTATCCTTGTTGCAGGCTGGAAAAACAGCACAGATGAAAGCTGAAACAAAGGAAAGAACTCTGAAAAGATTTTTGCTTTCTCAAAAGCATATTGTATTCACTGACCCTCTTGATGTTCAAGCAGGGAGCACAGTGACAGTATTCTATAACCCCTCCAACACAAATCTGAATGGCAAACCTGAGGTTTGGTTTAGATGTTCATTTAATCGTTGGTCTCACCGTAATGGTCCATTGCCACCTCAGAGAATGTTACCTGCTGAGAATGGCACTCACGTCAAAGCCTCTGGTGGGTTTCTACCTTAGTTTACATTTGAAAGATGATTAGACTGTAGACCATAGTATTCTAGCAATTAGTAATATCAAGGATATTGATGACTCTTTGGTTGCTTAATTTTGATTTTCTATTCTTTATTTAGATTTTGGTTAAAGGATGCTATTTCTGAAATATGGTTTGTCCTCCAAATACATTATGTTACCACACTTTTGATGTCTGAACATATAGGATGCTATACTGCTTAGCAGATTACTGGTCTTTATATTGAATGCATTGTTCTGCTATCAATTTGTGTTGTGTGTATGGAAAATACTGATAAATACTATTTGAATCACTATAGGAGACAAAAAGTGGCAACAGGTGTCCAGAGCCTGTTGATTCAATTTCATATGGATTTGTGCAGAAAAAAATTGATATGCTACTGCATAGATCAAAGATAAATATAATGATGCAGAAAATTTTGTGAATGCTTGCATGTCAAAAATGTTATTTTGTATACCATTACCCTTTGCGTGTCCTAAACTGTAGTCTGGCCTTTGATGTGATGATTGAGTTTTTGTTGTGACAAATGTTATAAAGAAATCTGCAAGGGGTTTATAATCTGTATCACTTATGGTTTGTATTCAGATTCCATGTTCGTGGATCTTGTATTCAGATTCCATTCAGATTTCATTATAGTTTTGTAAAGTTGGTGTTGTGCAACTTCATCCAAAGTATAATCACTTTGTTCTCTCCAGGGAAAAAGGCATTTGGTCCTGAAGAAGTTTAATGATTTTGTGTTTCTGCAGTTAAGGTTCCACTGGATGCATACATGATGGACTTTGTATTCTCTGAGAGTGAACATGGTGGAGTTTTTGATAACAAATTCGGAATGGATTATCACATACCAGTTTTTGGAGGTATTGTAAAGGAACCACCTTTGCATATCATCCATATTGCTGTGGAGATGGCCCCAATTGCAAAAGTAAGCTACCCTATTGCATGTATCTTATCTTAAATTTATTTACAGACTTCTTTTATTGCCAAGCCTGGCAAATTGTAGGAAATTAGAATTAATAATTTTTACTATTTGTCATGTGTGCTGTTCAGAAAAAGGTTTTTACTTGTTTCTATGTTATGCAGAGGCTATTTGTGAATTAATTAAACACAATTTTCTGTTTCTGATGGTATTCATGTTTGCAGGTTGGAGGCCTTGGTGATGTTGTTACTAGTCTATCCCGGGCTGTTCAGGATTTAAATCACAATGTGGACATCATTCTTCCAAAGTATGACTGCTTGAACCTTAGCAATGTAAGTTTTTTATTCCTCTCCCTGTTGCTGTCATACTTATATTAAATCTTATACTCTGCATTTAATACTGTGCAGTGGATATATGATTGTCTATTCCTGCTTAATTGAAATTTTTTCTGGTCTCTGCCTAACTTCCTATTGAATACAGCATCATGTTGTAATAATCATTGCAAGTGATATAGTTTGATATTCAATATGAAACTGATCAATAATCTGGAGATTAGGGGGGGGGAGTCAAATATTGTTTGAGTGGCTTCTGTGTGGAAATGGATGGTTTGTTGAGAGCGTTTCTTCACATTTGACTGCTGAGCATCAGCATCATTGGCATGCATGGCTCCCAATGCAGGTAAAGGATTTTGACTATCACAAAAGCTATTCCTGGGGAGGGACTGAAATAAAAGTATGGCATGGAAAAGTTGAAGGCCTCTCTGTCTACTTTTTGGAGCCTCAAAATGGGTAAATACTTTGATTCTCCACACTGTTCTCTAATGTTTGTCTATTAAGTGTTTCTTATGTCTGAGCCTCTTTTTCACATCAACTCTGGACCCTATCAATTGATTGATTATTATCCGAGGTGGTTGACGTTCCAGAATTTTAGGGAATGAGTAGGAAAAGTGGTAGTCGGGCAAATGTAAGCAACTTTCTGGGTAGGCTTTTAACATATTTATGGAGCACTTATTAACTAAGTACCAAACACGAGGCCAAAATATTTCTGAGCTGCATGAAGGTTGTGTTGGGTAAAGTTCATAAGTTCCATCATCCAGCATTAAGGTAGGCTTTTAACATATTTATGGAGCACCTAGTAACTTAGTACCAAACACGAGGCCAAAATATTTCTGAGCAGCATGAAGGTTGGGTTGGGTAAAGTTCATAAGTTCCATCATCCAGCTGTTAAACCCAAGTATTACTCTCAGATATAAACCCAAATTATATTTGAATTTCAACTGCAATTTTATCTCTGTGAATCTGTATTGAATTGATAACTTTAGGTGTATTATGTTTGACATTGAGTGCTAAACTGTATCTTCATTGTGATTATCTGCAGATATTATTTCCCATATATGTATATCTTTTTTAATCAGTTGTCGTATTTTTTCTTTTATTTAGGGTAACTGCAGTTTTACTCTTTATGAACATTGATATTAAGCTGACTTGAACGTTTTCAAATGTTTCATAAATTGTACTAAGCTTCACAAATCAATATTCTTTGCTGCAGATTCTTTCAGGTTGGCTGTGTATATGGTCGTGGGAATGATGGAGAGAGATTTGGTTTTTTTTGTCATGCCGCTCTCGAGTTTCTACTCCAAAGTGGATTTCATCCTGTAAGCGATATCATTTACAGTGACTGAACTGTTCATTTTATTTTATTTTTTATTGAAAGATGTCAATTTTTAAAATTGCGATCAACATTTCCTTTCCTGATGTAAGAGTGAATGAAGAAGTGTCTATTCTTTGGATGCTGTGTGCTAACTCAGCATTTTCTCATCCCACTAGACCCAAAAACATGATATGCATGCAATTTTTCAAGTGATCAGCTTTCCTACTTGGGCTAGCTATTTCTCTTTCTGATTTATTTAACATACCATTTATATAAAGCAAGTGATCTCAGGTTTAACAATGTATTTTATCACACCTTTTGGAATAAAAAAAATTGTCACCAAGGATGTATTTTAATTGGCTCTAACCAATGGGCAGGATATCATCCACTGCCATGATTGGTCAAGTGCTCCGGCTGCTTGGCTATTTAAAGACAACTATGCACATTATGGTCTTAGTAAAGCACGAGTTGTCTTCACAATTCATAACCTTGAATTTGGAGCCCATTCCATTGGAAAAGCTATGGCACATGCTGACAAAGCTACAACTGTAAGTGCTGATTATTCCCCCTTCATAATATAAATTTTATAAAATTGGGACATCAGACATCAGATACAATTTGGAGTTTATACAGAATCAGTAATTTGAAATGAAGAAGCTGATTGTGATTTTTACAACTTGATCATGCATATTTGGCAGGTCTCCCCCACATATTCAAGAGAGATTGCTGGTAATCCTTTAATTGCTCCTCATCTTCACAAGTTCCATGGTATAATAAATGGAATCGACCCAGATATATGGGACCCGTATAATGATAAATTCATTCCTGTAAGTAGACATATATACAGATGTTTCTTATTCTTTTCTTACATAGGTCCTACAATGGCGCAGTTATCAAAGTTAAGTCCCAACATTGTGGCTGCTTATAAACTGTGTACCTACTAGAAACTAAAGCTAGATAAATGCTGATGATTGGTGTTTATCTTCACCTTTTACTTCCTTTGGATAACCGTAATGACTGCTCCATCCTATACTGGTTCTTACCAGTGCCTTTAAAATAATGCAACTAATTAGGTGAGCATACTTGCCTCATGTTTATTCTGTTAAGTTGCGCTTGAGTGTTTGGGATGAATCATCAATATGAAGAACATATCAACTGGAATATTGATATTGCTTAATTGTTGCAATTCCAACAGTGCACAACTGCATACATTACCCTGACCGAGTTTAACATAGAAAAGTTTTAACTAGGACTTCTTAAATGCAATATGCAAATGGATTGAGGGATTCTTTTATTCAGTTGAGTTCATTAATGACTACAATAAGTCATTAGCATATCTCCGTCCCCTTATAACCCATGCCTGTACTTATCATATAGAAGTTTTTTATTTAATTTCCACTAATTCAATTATGACTTGTTCCAATATCACACTATTCCAGGAATCATACTCATCAAAAAATGTTGTTGAAGGAAAAAGAGCTTCCAAGGAAGCCTTGCAACAAAGGCTTAGTTTAAAAAAAGCTGATCTTCCTTTAGTGGGAATTATTACTCGATTGACTCATCAGAAAGGAATCCATCTCATCAAACATGCCATATGGCGCACCCTAGAACGTGGTGGACAGGTATTCCTCTATTTCTATTTTATATCAAAGTGTGAACCAGCAATGCCATAGTTGCCTGCATAATAGCAGTATGGGATGGTAAAATTACAAACATTTTTACTGTTGTTTTTGTTATCATTATCAAATCATTTTGTGGATATCTTTCAAGCATGACTTTTTTAGTTCAAGATTTTTGGCCAAGTGGTTACCGGACAACTGATGTGGTATTAAATATTCTTTGATAAAGTTGTTTGATCTCAATCTACATGACCCTTGGCAAAACTAAATGTATAGGATGTATGATATCTTAAAGGCAAAATTGCAAATTTGGTTCCCAATTTGTCTCAGAATTCGATTTTGGTCCCCCTATAATTTAATTCACGAATTTAGTCCCTTAATTTTTTGCAATCTCCTTATTTCAGTCCTCAATCCCCGAAATTGAACGTTCATTGTTAATTGCTTACCTTGACCGTTACGTGTCGCGCTTTTATTGGACGTTGACCACCACGTCTTGTGATTTTATGGGAGGTTGACGTTAATTAGGTGCACAAAATTAACGTCCAATAAAAGTGTGACATGTGGCGGTCA
Source organism: Glycine soja (assembly GCF_004193775.1). Lineage (NCBI taxonomy): Eukaryota > Viridiplantae > Streptophyta > Magnoliopsida > Fabales > Fabaceae > Glycine > Glycine soja. The sequence goes on from NC_041016.1 coordinate 8,473,985, forward strand.
ACGCCCAATAAAAGCGCGACACGTGATGGTCTGACAATTAACACTCAACGTCCAATTTCGGGATTGGGGACTGAAATAACGAGATTGCAAAAAACTGGGGAACTAAATTCGTGAATTAAATTAGACCAAAATCAAATTCTGAGACAAATAGGGGGACCAAATTTGCAATTTTGCCTATCTTAAACTAGGAACCCACCTGGACTCTATACCCTTCTCAAATGAAAGTTTTATGCTTCAAATAGGTGCTGATAATTTTCACTATTAGCCAAGGGTAAATTTCAAAGTCGGGCATTTGAATTTGTTCGTAGATTTTCTTGTTCAATTTAGAAATTGTTTACAAATGTTGCATTCATGTAGACAAATCTTAACTGTGAAAAGATATGCAGGTTGTATTACTTGGTTCAGCTCCAGATCCTCGTATCCAAAATGATTTTGTGAATTTGGCCAATGAATTGCATTCTGCTCATCATGATCGTGCTAGACTTTGCCTTGCATATGATGAGCCTCTTTCACACTTGGTAACTTATGAAACTGAAAAACCTTCAGTAACATTTTACCCATTAAATATACAGGTGCAACATAATGGGGCTCTACTGACTCATTTTAATTTCTTTTGTTCTAGATATATGCTGGTGCTGATTTCATTCTAGTTCCTTCAATCTTTGAGCCATGTGGACTCACTCAACTCACAGCAATGAGATATGGTTCAGTACCTGTTGTTCGAAAAACTGGAGGTCTCTACATGCTTTATATTTACTCTACATTATAATTCATTGAAACGGCATGGTTTGTATGCAGACTCTGCTTGATACATTGACCATTAACCTATTACATTTATATATGGAATATTTTTTATCTTTTCAATTTCTTTTGTTCATTCAACTCTGTTTTGGTTCAGTTGACATTCATCAACACATAATTTTGCAGGACTTTACGATACAGTATTTGACGTTGATCATGATAAGGATAGAGCACAAGCACAAGGTCTTGAGCCAAATGGATTTAGTTTTGATGGAGCTGATACTGGAGGTGTTGATTATGCTCTCAATAGGTGAGTTATGTGCCATATGATGGAGGCTATATTGTGAAAAACCCAATTTGCCAATAACATAACTCCAAAAAATATATTACAGATTTACAGTACGTTGATTTGAGTGAAAGGGGCTCACATCCCTTGAGCATGTGATTCTAGTTTTAATCCTCTGAACTTTATGTTTGTAGAAAAAGTACAATCGAGACTAGAGAGGGTTGTTCTTTTTTACCACCAGATCATACATGGTAGATTAGTCTCTTATTTACTAGGTGAATAGATAATTTGGAAAACCTCAAAGAACAAAATGTAACAGCCACTGAGCCAGCATAAATAAAGCAATTAAACGTAGTGATCTGTGGTAGATTTTAAAGTCTCAAAGTTTGGCCATGCTAAAAGTCTTTTCAAAATCATATTTATTCAAGACTCAAGCCCAGCTAGAGACCATACTTAAGGGTTAGTGGCATCTTAATCTGTTGCATGTATATGATTGATATTTAGTGGAAAGAGGATTTTCGTTTCCCTAATACTGTAAAAGGTTTTGGGGTATCCCAACATTGTATATTTTCGTTTCCCTAATACTGTAAAAAGGTTTTGTGGAAAGAGAATTTCTTACATTGGAATTTTCATTGGGAAAAAGGGTTGAAAGTGGCTTTGACATGGACAGAAGAAACCAAAAGTATTATGCATTTTTCAATATTAAACTGTTTTTTCTTGCTTTTTTGACACTATTGCACACACAAGATCTTGTGTATCTAAAGTACTAATGTTTCTTGTTGTAAAATTAATTTTATGGACTCTTTTATCAGGGCAATATCAGCATGGTATGAAGGCCGTGATTGGTTTAACAGTTTATGCAAAAGGGTGATGGAGCAAGACTGGTCTTGGAACCGGCCTGCTCTTGACTATTTGGAGCTTTACCATGCAGCACGCAAAGCAGAATGAGATTTAAATGAACAGAGGAAGTAAGATGCATATTAAAATTCATTCCTTTTATACAGATTTAGTGGTAAGCTATTAGTCTTTAGAATAATTTAGTTGCAATAGCAAATCTTAGTGAAAAATGCCGCAAGGTGACATCAGTTTGTAGAGACATTGCAGAATACATTGAAAAATAGCAAATATTAGCTTTACATGGTTTTAGTATGTTGTTAGAGGTCATGTTTTTAACTTGTGGAATACATTGCAGAATAAATCGAATTCTGCAAGTTCTTTTGGTGCATTACTGATTTGAAAATCAAGAACAGAAAAAAGAGCCAAACTTTTTTGTCTTTTGGTAATGACCAACACCTACTTCTTCGACAGGGTAGAAGGAAAAAAAAGTATTGGACATTGTATTATTATTAAAAACTTATAGTAGGACTTTAACAATCTTCGACCAAGTGCTTAAAAAAAAATAAAAACTTTGACCAGAGTGATAAAATGATCGATGACGGATTTTTATATATTGAACATGAAGCCATTGAATTTTATATGTAAATGTTCACAACTTTAAGTGATAAAGTATAGTGCAACCGGATACGAAGTGATATATATGATCCATGGAGGTTCCCTGAGATTCATCAACAAATGCTGAAAGTGTAACTTTTCTATGGAAAGTCTTTACATTGAGATTTCATCAAAGAATGCTGCAAGTAATGCGATAGGAGGGACTTTAAACTCAAAATAAAATGGTTGAAAAATTAAATAAGATGGAGTTAAACGTGTATTTTATAAATTATAATTTTTATTTTACTTGTGTTAATACTATGATGTTGATATTTGGATAACTATTATATAAAATATAAAAGAACAAATATGATAATTAAAAATATAAAATAGATAATTATTAGAGGTCAAAATTAAAATATAATAATTTATGTTTTTATCATAACTAATCCAACTCATGAACATCTATATATCCCATGGTGGACAAAGCATATAAGCATATTGTCTGTTTTTATTGAGTGATGGCATAAGGACATTACATGGTATACAACTATCACTACATGATGTTTGATGAATCATAAAAAAATATATAACATCAACTTGTAAGGTGAAAATAACGTGGGATTTCCGACGCGTCCATTAGACAACTCTATAGGCGATGATTGGGGCAATTCAAGGGTTGGAAAACCAAAACTGAACCTGGATTTTCGCCTAAGTTGTAGAAAGAACGGGCAAGAAGGATTTTGAGGCTAATCATCCTGAAGTATGATTTCAGCCTCGGCCAATGGAACCGGAGAAGTAGCTTCAATGGTGGTTGAGAGAAAGGGAAAGGCCAGAGAAAACTTATACCATAATATGAGTTGAGAGAAAAAATGAATATTATTCATCAAATGTGTCAAGTACATGACTATTTATGTAGTTGTCATTACATTATCTTAACAGAAAATAACCGTAACTTGATTAACTAATTTCTAATACTAGTTGAAGATGATGTCTCGAAGAAAGCTCAAATATGCAGAAATTTCTCCTTTGCTTCATTACTCTTCTTTTTTCCATGTTGTTGATGCGTGCCTATTTAAGGAAGAAAGATATTCACATTAATTGGAGTGCTTCGATTGATGGAACAGGGGCAATGCAAAAAAAAAAAAAAAGCTTTAGTTCTTTTTTCGGAGTAATTTTGTTTTTTTGGTACTATTTTGAACGTTGCAGAGCTTTGGGGGTAATATGGTGTTTTGCTGGAGTAATCTGGCTTAAAAATTGTGAGACACAACACCCATTATTGGGAAATACCTAAGTCTCACATGTCTAAAAATAAAGTCACATTATAAATGAGAAGCAATATTCATCTCTTGAACTAGTTTTTAGGGTTGAGTTAAGCCTCTCACATTATCATTTATTGTTCACGCACCAAGAGTTACCTTTTGATGTTTTAGGGTTGAGTTAGACCTCTTACATTATTCATTCTAGCACTATTAACTTCATCAACTTATGGCTGAAGTTTGGCAGCATTCAATGCCTTGAAGGTTCTGTTCTTCGTCATTGTCTATCTGTCATAATTTTATTTTCCCCACATGTTTCCTCCTTCAAAAATAATGATGTTCAAGACATAATTGGATACTAAATGTAGACATTTCTTCCGGAGGGATTCAAACCTTCATTCATCACCTTGTGGAACCAATCCCTTCCCCTAGACCCAACCCTCGTTGGTGCCTTAATTTAATACTTCTTGAATAAACTTTTGTAAGTCTTCATTTGATTATTTCTCATTTTCTCCAATAGATTTCATGAATCTCCAAGGATTTGCATATTCTGATTCTTCCTAACATTACTTCATGTAGGCTTCAAGCCTTCAATTATATATTGAGTGGCAAATATTACTTTATACATTACAACTTGCTGCATCTCCATGTTTTCATGTCTTTTCTCCTTTTTGTTATTGTCTCATCTTCTCATTTCTTAGGTATTTTTACCTAATAACAAATATCAAATAATATCAAGATTTATTTTTTCTATCATCACACAAACAATCCAAGATTGACCAAAAATACTTGGCACAAGAGATCTCCTTCTAGACTATGAATGAACACTAACATGAAGAATCTTCAACACACATTTAATCTCATTTAATCTTAATAATGGGAAGAAACAAATAACAGAACATGAAATAAGCTAGCTACTAAACTATTACCCCTAGAATTAATTTCCATTTATAAGAAAACGTTGTATCTAAAAATCTGTATAATCAGAAGAAATATGGGAAATGTTTGGTTTGTCAAAATATTTTTATTTTTATTTTACTTTTAATTATGAAAAAATATTTTTGTGTAAGAAATATTTTGTCAAATGATATTTCCTTATTCTCCTCTTTAATTGACATCAACCAAAGCTGACCAAAAACATTAAAAATGTCAATGAAAGACATTAAAATAAGAATTTAATAGCATTGCACTGTTATTCTGTTAGGGAAAAAGTTTATTGTACTAGTTAAATATTTCTTAGCATATTTTTAACATAATTATTATAAAAATTAATAAATTTATTATACATCGTAGCTTAGCTTATTATCAAATGACAACGTAAAAAATCATTTTAGCACATTATTATTTATTCTTAAAATAATACTTCATCCTTTTCAAAATAATTGTTACTTTAAATTTATTTATCTTATAAAATAAAATAAAAAAGTTAATAATTTTATCTTCATTTCTTGTTATATTCTCTACATGAAATGAGAGAGAGCCAGCATTAATAGATTAAAAAAATTAATCAAATAACGTTTGAGATTAAGGGATATCTTTAAAGATGACGAATCGAAGTATCTATTTCAAGCTCATTAGGTAATGTGTTCATGCAGGTCAGGACAACCCATTTTTTTTATGGGTTGCATATGGGTAAAACTTCCTACATTCCTACTATTACTTGCACTTTTCATTGCATAATAACAAGCTCATTCCAAACTGCAATTTGTTGACCTAGTCTAACCTTTCGAACATGGACAAATTGGCCTATTTTTTAAATCAAAACTTATATAAAATTTACAAAAAAAAAATAAATAATGAATAATATCAGATCAATTAGGTTCAATTGTTATTGGGCCTAGCAGCTTAGCCCATCATACTAGGTCAATTTGGCACAATATTTTTGGACCTAAAATTCAAGAGCCCAGTCCAACTTTATTTGTGGACTGTTTGGACCAGCTCATCTGGCAGATTCCATTTGTCATCTCTAGATATATTTAACCCACAAAGTCTTAAATGAGTTGTCTAACACTCTAACTTACCTTGAGTAAAATGTGAGAAACAAACTAAGAACATTTGTACAGGATTACCTACCATATTGAAGTTAAGAAATACTAGTTCATATGTTCCACACTCTTTAATACTTGTTTTTCCTTCTTGACACACCCTCTGTTATTGAATAATGAAATTTATGTGACTCTTGTTCCTATTTGATGCAATAAAACTCACATAAATTTAATCTAACACATAATAGTATAATATATGGGAAAAAAATGTGTTTTTAACCGTCTTTATTCAAATTAGTGTTTTACTGAGACATAAGTGAATAATAATTATCATAGTAAGAAACAAGATAAAAAAAGTCAAATATAAATTGATCTGTCAAAGTACATGTAGTATTTTGGACCACCAAATTACAATAATTTTAATTAATGCGGCTTCTGATAGAGAAATATTTCCAAAAATATGTATTACCTGGAAAGTGCTTTAATAATAAAAGCAAGAGAAAGATCGGATCTTGTCACCTAGACCCCTACTATAATACTAGATTGTCAAAAAAGAGATGAGGCTTTAAATAGAAGCAAACTAAACGTGAAAGATAGATTTATCTTGGTCACGTTAATTAAGTCCCTACCACCCAAAAAATAAAAGAGAAAGATTAAAACCAATTTCCAGCTAACATTACCAAATTAAAGTCTCACCCCACTCCAAGAAATTGATCATCACGGACACGCGGAAAAAACTTTCATAAGATGAACTAGGTTCCAACGATGGTTGCTTGCTACACCAAGTTAGAAGATCCCGAGACATCTGCAAAAGAAAAACCTCAATTACTGATATTCATTTTTTTTTGTTTACCTTAGCAACTGATCTTGAACTATAAACACTTACAAGTTTTTTTTTTTTGGTTATAATTGATTTGGTGATAAAAGAATAAACAAAGAAGAAAAGATAGTGAGTTTCATGCTAACAAAAATACTAATAATTAAAAATTAATATTTACTGATAAAAAATTAAAAACACTTACCAATATATTCACATAGATAATCATAAAACTTAACCACATAACTTTATGCAAGCTTTAAATTGTTATTTAACTAAAATTAGAGTTTCATCTCTTATACACCTTTTTGTTTTACTACGTTATAGATATAAAGTATAACTGATTTAAGCAATAACTAATCTTCATTAAAGAATTTAGTTGATCATTTTTAGTAAGATTTTTAACCATTCTCTCAAATATGTTTCTTTTATCTATAAAACTTAATCTAATTTTCCTTAAATATCAAAGTGTGATACTTGATACCTCGAGTTGATACTTGATGCCTCATATTGACCTTTGATATCAATAGTTATCATCTAACCTATTCAAATGAAAATTCAATTTTAATAAGAAAACAATACTAGAAATAGGTAGTGAAACAACCTTTAATGTGTTAGCTAGCTGCCAATTGTTACAAGCCATGATCAAAGTTTGCATGTGATATTGGCACGGCTCAATCAAATAAGAGAGCTTTGAAATCATAAAGCACTGCCTTCTGATTGAACCGTACCAATATCTCAGGCCCTTAATTACATGTTTGAAGTTATAAGAACCAGCAGCACCAATGTTGTAGAGAACCCCATCAACAAGTTCCTGCACTTTCTGAAGAAGAAACAAAACAATCATTCATTCGTTAATGAAACATATATCATCTGTGTGACGAGAAAAGCTTATCCCCAACATGCATATTCATCTATCATCACCAGAAACAATAATAGAGAGAAAGAAGAAGCTAGGAAATTAAAAGGGCTAATAACATAACGTGAGTGTGGATATTAGAAGTGTATGAAGTAGAAATTACAAAGTGGTGAAGAGAAGGAAGCATGTTTCGTTGGAGTAAGTATATGTCCTGTGAGATTCTTAAAATTTAATGGATGAGACAGGAGGGACCGAGGCAGAGACACAAATGCAGAGACTTAAATAGAGTGGCATTAAATTTGCCAACAACCCAACAGCGAATGGGAAGTGGTCACATTAAATTCTGAGGAAAATGGAGAAAGGCATATTTTGAATTAGTAGAAGAAGGGTCAGTGAGACAAGATCGATGTCGTTGTTGAGTCTAGCTTCAAGGTTTTTATATTTATTATGAACTCACAAGATAGATAGTTGGGTATGGTGCTGCCAACCCACATGCAATGAAATGATATTTGAAATTCAAATAGAGCCTTAGCCTTTTAGAAAGTTTGTGTGGTTGGTTTGTTGATTGATGAGTATTGAGTTGTCTAGCTCATCGTGCTACGGATTTTGCATTGAACCCAACTTAAATTGGAAGCAAATTTGGTGTTTCTCATGGCCTTTTATTTGTACAAAGTCTGGATTCGTGAATATATCAAACACTTTCTTCCACATTCAAAGGCAGAGATACCTGTAAGTGGAGTTGGTTAAAAAAAGAAACAGTCTTTCGGCGTAAATCCATAAAAAGGAACCTCGCATGAAAGTATATATACATCATCATTCTTATTTTGTGCTTTCTTTGTCCAGAATTTAAAATAAAAAAATCCATAAAATAAATCCACGGGATTTATTTAAAGAAAATGGTGTATGAATACCAATGTGTTACTAGATACGAAAAGTGTTGCATGCGTAAGTGATATATATAATGGGATAAGCAGAAAGAAATTAAATGTATATACTATGCAGATGTGGATACATCATTACCGTTTACTTAATGTCACTAACATATTGTAAAGGATTTCATGATATGGTTTTTTCTTGTCTATTTTCTTGAATACATACACCAGGAAGTTATTATTATGATTTGATCTAGACCGGAAATTCATTGGATCTTCGTGTGGCTTTTTTACCCCATAATTATGATTTTAAAATATCTTTCTCTAGATAAAATTTACTGTATTTTCTAATATATGCTTTGATTTGATCGAAGGTGTTAAAAAGTCGATTTTGAGGAAATTGACTTTGTAATATTGCATTTTATTTTTTTCTTCTAAAATATTTTGTTAGATTATTTTTTCAAAATTAAATTTTTAATGTTTTTTATGTTTTTTTTTTCTAAAAACATCAAATAAAAAACACAGACTGCAATGTTTGTTTTGAAAAAACTAATTTCTCAACGTGATTTAAAAAAAGAAGGTAAAATGTGATGGAAAGTTAATAATTTCAAAATCGACTTCCTAACACAAACTCAGTTTATATTATGTGTGTATTGGGAAGTCAATTCTTCTAAACCCAATTTCTTAACAAATTTATAAAGTGGCACGTTAGGGAATTAATTTTGCACTTGAGATATTTTTAAAAATATAATATTATTCTAAAAAAAAGCCTTTGTATATATAGGTAAAATAATTGACTTTTTTTTAATTACCTGTAGAATATTAAACAAAATGATTCCAATATTTGGAAAAAGAAAAGAAAGAGAAATTAATTAAGACCCTACACAGATATAGACATAGAACTAACGATACAGGAGAAAAAAATAATTAGTTGAAGGGGGTTGTTAAACATTACTCATTTGATATAATTGTGGTCCCACCCAGTTTCACATAAATTCCCTTTGGTGGTAGAACCACGGCAGATAGACATGGTGTTAATTAGTTCCCATGCATGCCTGGGACGGGACCTGTGCTGTCACAACTTGCCTTGCCTGTAGTCTCTCCGCGACCAATGCCCATAAATGTGCCTTAGATTGCTACGCACAAGTTTTAGATTTACAATTCCATCTAGTGCATTAACATAACAATTTTAATGAATTTTGATTAGCATATTTAGGAGATTCAAGAAAAAGATTTTACTTTTAAAAATGTGTTGATAAATAGTAAGTATTTGAATTAACAATGATTGAAATAAGTACTAGTAATAACTTGTGTGTTATTATTAAGTAGTTCAGGATTTGAATTTTAATTAGTACTTATATATGTAATAGATATTGTTAGAAAAAAAATATTCATTTTATATATGTTTATGATTTTCAACAAAAAATTATCATTATTTTTGAGTGGAATAACTGGTATCAATAATATCATGATAAGGAAAAAAAATAGTAAGTCTTTGATGCAAACCTTATTCAAAATTTCTTTAATTCTCCTTTCAAAAATTGGACTAAAGTTTAACGCTTTTTTTTTCTCCACAAAACGACAATTTAAGCTTTGTTTAGCCAAACTTCGTAGTAAAAATAGTGATCATTCATGTTAGAGTAAAACAATCTATGCTTGTTTGTTGTGATTACTTTAAGCTTCGAAGAATTTGTGACAAAATAACATACGATGGAGGATCAAATCATTGTACCATAATCCGGGGCAAAAATACTGCAGCAAACCAAATTATAAAGTTAATTTAATCATCACAAAACTTTGATCTTTCAACATTATTACCCCTTCGAGTCTGATAATTATGCATTAATAGATTGCAACTTGGCTAAAGGAATAAAAATGAGTCATTCAAATTAAAATTAAACCTCAATAAAAGTATTTTAGAAATAATAATATTAAATAAGGTAAAAATAATTTAAAACAAAAAAAATCTTATATTTGAGGGAAAAAAATACTCCTTCCATTTCTTTTTTAATTGTCAGATTTTAAAAAAATTAAGTGTCCAACTTAATTTGGTTTGTTCCCAACTTTTTGGATGTCAACACATTAATGTCAAACTTAGTATGTTCTTGCGCTAAGTGTCATTGCACGAATCAAACTCTTGAGTCTCTCAAGTGCCCTAGTTAAGTGCAAGGGATTGGTACTTAGTGCTCCAAATGTTGGCTTTCTAGAATCCGCTTTGGCCAATCACAACAAACATGTGCTTAGCGCACAAAAAGGGGATATCTATTCCTATTTTTCATTAAGTGTGTATTATATGGCGCTTAATGTAGAACAACAAAAAGATGCTCTTCAACTCTAATCCTTGCATTAGGCATGATTAAAGTTGTGCTACGCGCTACTAATGACTTTGGGCCTTCAAGTGGGTTTTAAATCGGCTTCTTTATCTTCTTCAAATCCTACACAAAACAACATAAAAGTTGTAAAAACTAAATAAAGTGGAAAAAATATCTAATCCTAATTACTTAAAAAAGAAACATTAAAAAGGGGTCAAACAATTAGGTTAAAAAAAGGAGAAGTTAATTGCTTAAACATGAGAAGAAAAAAATGTGAGTTTAAATGAAACTTATCAAATAATAGATTGTTATTTTGATAAAAAAAATTCGTGTCATATTATTTTGATAAATACTACCAATTATTTGAGACTAAATAATTAATTACTTTGAATCAAATAATAAATTGTTTTATTGTTTGCAAAGTTTGGATGCTAAAATAACAAATTATTTATTTCAAATAATAAAATATTTTGCTATTAGAGAATGTTCACCCTTCCAAATACTAGATTATTTATTTTTAAAAATAAATCATTTGGGATATCAGAATGGCATTAAGAAATTTTAGATCAACACAACATATTATTTTAAATGATTACAAAATTATTTCAAAAGTAAGAAATTGAGATTTGTGATATAAAAAAATCTAAAAAATTAGTTCAAATCGTTTCAAAAACATTGTAAATCCTTTTTAACCAAAAATTGAAACTTGCTAACCATAAAAAAAAATTCAAAACATAATTTAACATTAAAATTATTTGCAGAACTAATTGAGTTTGAGTGTGACCAATTCAAGTACCCTTAAACTTGTCAATCTAACACCAAGCAATATGACCTTGTGAGATCTTTCTCTTTTATTTATCGTCGTCAAAATTATATTGTCCGATCTTGTGCATTGTCATTCACGCGCAGTTGTGTTATAAATTAATGAATTAATTAGCTCCATCATTTTATTAAAAAAGCTTACAAAACCCTCATACTTATGTTGAGAATAAAAGAAAGAGCTTTTATAAAGGTTTTGAGAAACCAATTCGCTTGGCCTTTAAAAGGGGTCAATTATGGATGATAATGGAGCCTTCAATTTAATTTGTGTTCTGCAGTAGGGCCCTATTTTTGCTTCATCTTCAATTTTCCATTGATAAGTTCCAAAGTAAGTGAAGAAAAATAATTGTTTTGTAAGTAAAATTTTAGGACTTTTAAGCAAATGTTGTACTATAAGGACTACGTTGTAAATTTGTAAAATTCATTATTTCTTTCTTTATTGATGAATTTATTTTCTCTAACAAGAACAACCCCATCAACATTATTATTCATAGAATAGCTATGAAAGTGGTGGATATCAGTCAAGTGTGGTTGCCTTGCCTAAGCCCAACCTTAGTAATCGGTCTATTGGCTCTATATATATGTTGGAACCCTCAGCCTAGTGAAAAGCTAAAGTTTAATTGTGATGCTGCTGTCAACATGAATGGTATGGCTGCGTGTGGTGTTCTTAGAGACAACTGTGGATCTGTTACCTTTTACCTTTGCCTTCACTCATGCAGAGTTATGGGCACTTGATATTGGCTCCAAGATTGTTGTCTCTAAAGGACACTCGATCAAACTTCCTTGTTGAATCTGACTCACAGGCAGCTATCAACCTTATTCAGAAAGGGTGCTTATCCTCTCATGAATGCACCCAATTTGTAAATGGTATTCAACTCACTACAGTGACCCATGATATTCATTATTGGGAGCACGTTTATAAGGAAGCCAATGAAGTGATAGATCTACGTCATTCTATAAAATCAATCTTACATCAAATATTTTTTTTTAGAACTATCCTTAATCAATATTTAATGAGAATAATGTATAATAAGAATAAATGAGAAATTAATTAAAGAAATAAATAATATATTAAGAAATTACCTTATATTTTGTATGAAAATCTATAATAGGGGCACCCTATTGGATGAATTTGTTGGATTTCTTTTGTAATTTGTGTTGGACTGATTTTAATGTATCTTTTTTTTATCATAATATTAATTGTTAATTTATTAGCTTTTTTAATAAAAAAGATTTGAATATATAGTCTTTTCCTTCCCACATACCTTATGTTAAAACGTGTTTGTTTTTCTTTCTTAATAAAATGATTTTGTTTTCCTTTAAAAGAAAACTAATATTTTTCATAAAATTCAATAAATTAATTATATTTATTAAGTTCTGTATGAAAATCTTTATTGTCATTTAATATTTGAAAGGACGAGAGTAATATTTTACTCACTGTGTCTTCATGTACATAATGTATGAGTGTGTGTTTTTTTATCTTTCTAAATAGTATTGTATACATTGTATAAACATTATTTTAAAGTTGAATTTTAATTATGTCTGTTTATTTTTTTCCCCTATAGTTACAATAACTTACTTTATTTAGTTCGTATAGTTTAAAACATTTCATTTTAGAATCAATAACTATAACTTTTTTTTAAACTCTTTAGTTTTTATTGTCTAAAATCATCTAATACTGTTATAATTGTATCTTTTAAAACTGCTGCAAAACTTTAAATTGGCGATGAAAAATTGCTAAAAAAGTTGGACAATTTTAATTTTGTAACCCTTTAAAACGATAAGGAAGTAACGACATTAACAAAATTTAGACAATAGGAACCAAAAGTATTAAAAAATTATAACTAAAATAGAATATTTTAAACTATAAGAATTAAAAGAGAAAATTATGCCTTAGAGAGGTAAAAAGGTTATTAAACCCTTAAAATAATAATTTGTACTCTGTCTTAATTTCTATTTGTCCAACTGAAAATACACCTTAAGTTTATATACATAATATTGTTCTGAAAACTGATCAAACCAGACTCGGTGGTTTGACTGAGAATCGATTTGGTGGGTAGAGAGTTTGTTAATTCCAAAAAGTTGGTTCATCTCAAAAGAACCTGTAAAGAATCAATCCAAAACTTATTTGAATCTATAAACTTAAATAGAAAAAAATTATTTTCCTTTTTAAATTAATGTTAGACACTGTTTTTTATGAAAACATATTTTATACGAATAAATAATACTGCTGTGAAAGATAAAATTCTAAATTGAAGTAAGGATCGAATTAAACCAAATTTAAAAGATTAAAGATTAAATTAATTTTATTTTAAAGATAAAAGATCAAATTAAATGTAAGAGATAAGAAAAAGGACTAAAATATAATTTAGCCAAATATATATTAGCATTATCAATTAATTCAAATCAAAATACATAATTGATTACCGCAATTAAATAGTAGTATATCATAATTAAATAAATTATTTTATTCTTTATTTTGATCACTTGATAAATGATTGCTTTTATTATAAAAAAACATTTCATAAAATTTAATAGACTGATTGCATAATTTATAAAATAAAAATTTAAATATTTAATGGTTTAATTAATTGATTTAATAATTAAACTAATTACTATAATTACATATTTTATGAATTAAAAATAAATAAAAATCAATGGCATTTTGATGAAAATATATAGAATTGATGTAAGATTGCCACGTAACATTTGTCCACAAAAATTTATCTTATAATAATTAAAAATTCATTCGAGCAACATATTTTTTATTTATATTTATTTCATTTTTCTTATTTGATTTCTATTACGTAAAAACTATTAAAGAATATTTCTAATATAATGAAATAGGCCGTGGCGTGGATAATTTACCTGTGATTTCATATGGTCCCTTGCTAGTTTCTTAACCTAAAATGCAAAAAAACTAGACCTAAAAATAACACAACCGAAAAATATGAAAGAAATTTTTATATATAATTGATAATAATCTAAAATCTAAAATGAAAAAAATATGCATTTAGGTGTCAGTTTTTGAAAGAAGGTTGCAACACAACGAAGCTTACTTGTGAAAGGGACGATTCGAGGCGTATACAGAAAGTATAAGTAGACGTTCCGTGTTGGACTCAAACAAAACAAAACAAAACAACATCAAACCAAACCCTAGTTTCAACTTCATCTTTGTTTCATTTGATTCGCTCCCAGACAGAGACATAGCCTCTTTCTTTCGTTTTGAGAAACAAACCCCTCGTTTCAATCATTGATCCTTTTCTGTTAGGTTTGTGAATTTGCTTTTGTTTTTGTAAAACTTTGCACCTCCCCCCTTTTGGATTTCGTAGTTAGGCGAAAATTTTAATGTTTCCGTGTTTCAAATTTGCAGATACCAGTTACTCTTCCAATTTCGTCATGGCCAAAACCTCCTTCAAGCTTCAGCATCCTTTGGGTACTTTTTTTTCCCCTTTAATATTTCGTTTTCTCTAATTTGTTATATAATCTGTTGGGAATCGAAAGATTTTTTATTGGCCATGCCTTTTGTATTGTAAAAAATAAAAATTTGAAATTATTGGGGAATGACAAGGATCTTTTTAGCTTTTTATCTATAGGGATAGAAGGATGAACGTGTTTACTATGTTCGCGTGAGTGTTTTGTTTTGAGATTCTAAAACCCTTGGTTCATTGGACCAAACTAATTGCTTGGTAATTTTTTACGTGTCAGAGAGAAGGCAGGCTGAAGCTTCTCGCATTAGAGAGAAATATCCTGATAGAATACCTGTAAGATTGTACTCTGTTTAGGTACCCTGTTTATATATTTATTTATTCTTTTAAAACTCTTGTTCATATATTGCAATTGTGTGCAGGTGATTGTGGAGAAAGCTGAAAGAAGTGACATTCCAGACATTGATAAGAAAAAGTAATTGATTTTCTTACTACTTCTGTCCCTTTTGATTAGTTTCCAGGCCTGATAATGTTGTTTTGCTGCCTGAAGTTTTAATGATTTTGTGGGTGGGGGGGGTACTGATGTTCATATAAAATACCGATCAAGATTTAATGATTTTGTATTGTTAAAGCTATGAAGCATGTTTGGTATGAAGCTTTTTGTACGCCACTCATAACTTCTTTATCAAATGGCATTTGTAAAAGATTAACAAGTGAGGCCAGAATGTACTAATGGTATTCTTATTGCAAAATCTACTTTACCGAAGTGAGTGTATATGGCCAAGCCATAAGTTGTTGGTCACGGTGGAGTGGCCTAATTGGCCACTGTCACTAGAGCCTTGGATGCTACTGCTTGATCTTATTAAGATTAGTTTGAAGAACAATTAATAGAATACAAAATGTGGTTTGTTAATACTATAAAACAAAGTCTCTGTTTAGGGATGTCTGGTAATTTGATTCTGGAATAGGGCATGCTGCTTATGCATGTGCAGAATGACTATGAATATTGACGGTTGTTTTTTCCTAATCTAATGATCTCTTCTGAGCTATCCATCTGCGAAGCTGCCTCCAAGTGAGATTCTAGTTTGTGTTTTGAGTTTGTTTTGAACATTGAAGCATATAAGCTAGAGATAAGTATTGAAAGATGGAGGACCAGACTTAGTTTTTCCCCCCATATTCCATCTATAAATATATTTATTTTGATCAATAGTTGATCTGATTCTGTGCATTAGTGGTTTCTCAATTGGTTCTCTTGTTGTGATGATGTAGATACCTTGTCCCTGCTGATTTGACTGTTGGCCAGTTTGTTTATGTTG
This sequence comes from Glycine soja, assembly GCF_004193775.1. NCBI lineage: Eukaryota > Viridiplantae > Streptophyta > Magnoliopsida > Fabales > Fabaceae > Glycine > Glycine soja. The sequence continues at coordinate 8,490,110 of NC_041016.1, forward strand.
TTCGCAAAAGGATTAAGCTCAGTGCAGAGAAGGCTATTTTTGTTTTCATCAACAACACTCTACCTCCAACTGGTAAGTATCCAGTCATGCCAGATGGTGATTTTTACCTTTATAGCAATGATTTTATGTACTAAATTACTTGTTGCAGCTGCATTGATGTCTGCTATTTATGAGGAAAATAAGGATCAAGATGGCTTTCTTTACATGACTTACAGTGGAGAGAACACCTTCGGATCCCATTAGGCATAATGCATGTTAACTTCTGTAAATAGCTCCCACAAATCTGCACCCAATTGTCAATGCATGGCCTTTTGAATATTGTTATCCTTCACTTCTTCGACTATGTTATCTTTAAATTATAATTTTATTACCACGCATTTTGAATTCTGTGTTGCTTGGTTTCAGTAACATCTACTTTATGTTACCACTCTCCTACTCCAAATCTTCACTGGATAAATTTATATTTGGTTACCACGCATTTAAATTGTGTTGCTTGGTTTCTGTAACATTGATATACTTTGTGATGGCTAATTTTTGGGCGAAAATTATAGAAGAGCACTATTGATACAAAGATTTAGTGTAGGAAAGTGACATTTGCACAAACACTTGTTCTCGTCAACCCAATGAGATGAAGATATTATCCTGTTTTGTGGTGAAGGATAAACTTAGATTTTTAAACCATTTTTTATGAAGGTTATATCAGACTCTTAAAAATCACTTTATATATAAACAAGTTAGACTCTTTATAAATACCTATTTATATTCCCGTCCTATGTCAAGTTGTAGTGATTTTAATTATAGTTTATAATTTGTTTTACATGAAGTTTTTTATTGGTCTATTTTAATGTTTTATCATATATAAAAACTTTAATATTAAATAGGCTAATTAGTCAAGTTGGGTTTTAAAAAAGGCTAGGACAAGCCTAAAAAAACTATTATATAGGCAATAAATCAGATTTGCGCCTTAAAATTTTTAAATACACCAGGCTTATATATAAAAAAAATTGTTAGGGTCGGCTTATTAATTCAATCCTCCATTGAAGGTGAATAAGCAAGATATCAGGGTTTACTAATGAAGCTTCAATTAAATTTGGTAAATCATAAAAATGTTTGAAGCTAAAATAGATGTTTGTTCCATAATAAATCCTGTTGTTAATATTTTCTTCTCGGTCTTTCTTCCACAAGCCTGAATGTGATATAGTTCCAAAGGTTGGCAATTCCAATAAAATTCGATAGACTTATTGGAGGGAGGGTTTCCTTGGTGTGCGCTCCAGTAGGAATTGAACTTATGAATTTGTCAATTATGAGTGGCTTTAACTATTCAGCCATGGATGCTTAGTGGGAATCCTCATCTGCCAGTGCACATTCTGATCGATCCCGTAAAGCAATTTAAAGAAAAACTGATCAATCTTGATTAAATTTAATGGTCTCTGAAATCTACCTTACAACGAGGAATATTGGGCTCCAATCATCAATCGTGCAGCGATAGGACCAACCCACTAATCCTCAAGTGGGTTTGCTTCTGAACAAGTCACTGAAGTTGTTTTTCTTTAAAAATAATAAATAGAAAATGAAATAAAACACATTACCATAGAAAATGTTTATCGAAAAATAGAAAGAAACTCAACTGCTATTGCAGTAGTGCCATTCGGAGAATTACACGTAGATTTGGATCCTCCCAAATCCCAACAATTTGGAAGTGTTGTTTCTCCTGATTTTTTTTTTTTTGGTCCATGTGACACAAATTGAGGCCCCACTTTTAATCTTATGCACACCTATCATTGCAGTTGCTTTTGAATCTGGCAAAACCGCCCTCAGCACCCGAATTCTTGTTCTTGCGGATGTCTTTTTGGGATCTAGTGCCATCCTCCTCCATTGCACCAATACCACCCGCACCCCATTATCAGCCCAACTTGGTGCTTCGCTCGCCATGTTTCTTTCCTATGTGCCCTCAATACAATAATAAATCATTAAACCTTTGTTAGATTTGTAGAGGAACCTCGATTTTTTCATTACAAGGAAACAATGGCTTAACTAACGATGAATCAGCATCTTAAATAGTATAGTCCTAGGTACACATAGGGAAGAACTACTTGCCTTAAAAAAAAGAGTAAATCACCTATTGTGTGCTTGGAAGTCTTGAGCGTTGTTACTTTAGTGTCTAAAATTAAGCCTGGCTAAAGTGCACCTCAATACGAGGAATCAAATGGTCTTTAACAATGGTTTGTTGGACATGGTGCAGAAAGTTCAATTTTCGGCATGGACTTGGCTATTCGAAATTTGTGATTAGTTTGATTACTCCTTTGTACTGTGGAGTATTAATCCAGGGGCTTGCATCTTCAATCTGCCAGAATTCGTGGGATAGGCAACCAATGAGTTTGGAGATCGAAATCTGCTATAGTGTTGGACTATTGGAGGCTAACAACCTAAATTTGCCTCGATGGAAAGATCACGTGGTCTACAACGTGGACTCTTGTGGGGATTCATTTAGGAGGGAATTGAATTGGTCTTGTGTGGGAATTGGTCTTGTCTTGGAATCATACATTTATAATTTTATGAAAACAAAATATGGTCAAATTTTTTATAGAAACTAAAATGGAACTTTAACATATTTACAGAAATAAAAAATATATTTTAGCATTTACTATAATAGCAGTCAATCACTATATTATCATCCACATCTTTTGGAGGCAAAATAGTACACATCAAAATCAGTTGTTAAATTAAAGAGAGAGCTTTTGTACTTTGAGGATACACTAAATTTAGCATCTGATAGTAATTAACTCTGGACTTCTAGCATCAACTTCGTAATTTAGTGATGGCATTTTTCTGTTAATTTTGAAATTTACTGTCACATTTTCTAGGAATTCAGAAGACCTGCTGTGTTGAGTGTTATCTTTAGGCCAATGTAATTGTTCTAATTCACTTTTTTTTGGGTGCAAATTTTCATGAAGAAAAAATGGTGATATTTGTTAAAAATATTTCCCTTCAAAAATAGCCTTGCCGGATTTGTGAGGGGCCCGTGATTTATTGTTTGGAATTAAAAATCTGGTTCAAGGTTACAATCAGAAAACTTTAAGAAGAAAAGGGAAGGCCTCGTCCAAAGAGTGGGGTAAAAGGAATAAAGATTCCTGGAAATGTCTTCTTCTGTACTACTACTAATCAACACGTTGGGCGCTATTTGCACTCAAAATAAAAGAGGGTTACAAACGGTTGTCTCTCATCTTTAGTCATTCTCCAAAGTATGAGACATGTATCAAACATTTCTTGCTGCTGAATACTTACGAAAAAAAAAAACATAAGCCCTTCTTCTCTATATGTCTAGTACTGGTTGAATGAATTATTGTGCTTCCACAATGAAGTGTACGAAAATGGTTTAGTCATTAGAGCAAAACTTGAATTATCTATGTAAATACAATACATTTACACTAATATGCATTACACTCTAAATTGGGTTTACTATTAAGGCTACTTTTGACAAAGTAAGTCTTGTATATATGCCTTTGAGTCTTTGACCATTTGTTCTCATTTGGGCTGTTGGTTATTGTTGACCCTTGAATCTTAATGTAGGAGTCTTAGATACTCTTGTCGCCTCGATGATATCAATAGGATGGGGGTGTATATGCTTGAGGGCATATTCATAATCCAAAATTTTCAATTTACTCGTCGGTAATTCACATTCTTGATTCTTCCCATATAACTTTGGTTTCACGTCATCAGGCACTACACGTGCGTTTAAGATGACGTTACAAGTTGTAGCTTTCACGTCCATTACCAACCACTTGACGCCATAACAAGCCGTCGCAATTATAATGGAAAAATAGTGATAAGTAATGAGAAAATACTAAGAACTAATCCCAAGAGATTGATTGAAAGTAAAACAGAATTTAGCATTCAAGACGTTGTAAGTTTAAGTCATCATCTGACTCATCTCATCTCTTCAGAACTAGGTAATTGGAAATTCCTTTTATATATATATATATATATGTGTGTGTGTGTGTGTTTTCTCTGAACTCGAAAGTTTTTCCTATATTGGATTCAACACCCGCTAAAATGTTGCCCATAAGAAAAAGAGAGAATAGGATTTTCTCATGTTGCATTCTTACAAAATCACTTGATAATTGTTTATACTTTATATTTCTCTTTATAAACATCACTAATCACTTTGCTTACTTTAAAATTCATATCTGTTAAGAATCATGAACTATTATTAGCTGTAAACTAAACCGACACACGAGACAGTAAATGGAATTGCCAATTCTACATGGGAACCTGGCTCAATCAGACACAAGGATGGTGTAGCATTGGCAATAAGTAACCAATTGAAACTCAACAAAAAAACAAACACGAAAAATTTGATCTTTGTCCCTGCCCCAAGCACCCATTCCCCAAGAATGAAAAATTAAACCACAACAAATTTCTATATAACTGAAAAAAGACAAAACAAAACTGTGATTAAACCACAACAAGTAATGCAGTTCTATATTCTAAAAACTACTTACTGCGAAACCTCTCTATGAACACCGTTGTCTCAAAGCCCCCAGTTGATTAAAAAAAAAAATACGGGGATATATACACAATAATGGATGCAGCTTTTGGCACATTGCTATTTGCTACAATCGTTCATATCTAGTGGAATTCCTTCAGCTTAAAATCTTTCCCACTGATGCATACTTGTTGTGTCGTTCGTTTTCACTTGGATTTTCTCACGGACCTGGACTTCTTCATTTTCCGTGACGAATCATTCCCACTATTGGTCCACGTATATCCAACAGGAATAGCAAAAGGATCAGAATCCAAAGCCCCAGAAGAAGAACATCGTTGTTGGTGTTGGCTACTACTACTACTACTAGTACTTCTTCTCAGCCACGTGGATCTCCCAGAAGATGATGAACCCTGCCTTCTTAGTTTCTGAGGATCATCATCATCTTCTGCATTGAGCAAATGCGTTGGACTCGATAACGGCGTGTAGAACTTCTCCACAGGTTGCAGCTCCACGAACTTGGTAAACGTGACCACCACCCTCACCGTAGGGACCACCGGGATTGCCACCTACCCCACAAAACCACAACATTAAAAACATAAACTTTTTCCAGTTTTAATCACCACCGTCCGATGACAAATCAAAATCATTCACGAACTTTCGCAAAACCCACCCACATCAATCAAATCAAACCAATTATCAAGTTAATCATTTTCAGTCCCACCGGGACACACACAAACAGTGAAACACAAACAGCAGTGGTCAACCACGTTACATACCTTCACCGGAAAACTCCCCGGCGGGAACTTCGTCGTCAGAAGCTCCCGGAGCCGCCGCACCGCCTTCACCTTGTTGGCCAGAATGTCCAACAACGGCAACAGCTCCTCCGTCTTCAACGGAAACTGCTCCGTCAACCACACCGCTGGTCGCAAGCTTCTCAAATATTCCTTCTCTTTCGTTGGTGGGGCCGCCGGAGGCGGCGCCACAGCCGCCGCCGATGACCTCCTCGGCGGTGCGACGGAAACGGAAGGCAAATCCACGCTTTTTCTCCCCATTGGGACCCACTCTCGTTCTTCTCTCACAAAACTACTATGTCTTCTCTTATCAGCATTGTTGTTACTACTCAGAGGCATTCCAAAACTCGGATTTTCCGCAACGAGAAAACCGTCTTCGTCTTCATCAAGCTCCAACGGCAAAACCTGCTCACTCCCTGCCACGTCGGATTCGCCTGCAGCAACTTTCCGTGACCGGAAACTGAAAACCACGTTATGCACTTCGAAAACCCTAGCTTTCCATTCTCCAACATTTTCCATCTTTTCTTGTCTTCTCCAATTGGTTCTTCCGACGAGCTCTGCTTTCGTTACATCCATCCCCGGACGGTACACGCTGCTCTGCGAGCAGAACCCCGCCGCGTCGGAGTCGCTCATCGGAGTTCCGGCGTTCTCGAATGCGTCGAAGATTTTCTTGTCGTCGCGGTTGAGCACGAGGAGGGAGCCGGCGGGGACGCCGGCGACGGAGTCGCCGTCTCCGAGGAAGAGGAAACTCTGGTCGGCGCGGTGGATTTTGAGGCCGTCGAAGCCGGCGAGGGTGGTGTCGGCGCGGAGGTTCCCGTCGCTCTTCCAGATTTTGTAGGTGTCGGAGGGAGCGATTTTTCCGACGAAGGGAATCACGGAGCTCTCAAAGTGAAACGAGATCTCCATGTAGAAATCACGCATGCGGCGGAGAGCCGCCACGAGGCGAGGCAGGCGGCGGCGCCACTTCGCCCAGGCGGCGCGGTGGTGGAGCCGGACGAGCACCTGCGCGATTTCGGAGGCGCGCCGGCAGAGCGCCTCCTGGAGCGGGTTCCAGCCGGCGGCGTTGTGGAGGGAGATGTCGGCGCCGGCGGAGGCGATGGCCCGCGCGGCGGAGACGTCGTTGAGGCGGACAGCGAGGTGGAGAGGCGTCTCCCGGAATGGGACGTCGCGGCGGTCGAGCACGGCAGAGATTTTCTCGGCGACTCGCTCCTGAGTGAGCGAGTCGGACTCGGTGATGACTCGGGCCGGGTCGGGAACTCGGGGAAGCGAAGAAATGATTCTGGAAAGCTTTGTGTGGTCGCGAATCGCCACCGCGTAGTGAACGGGGCTGTGTAAGTACTGCTCTGACTTTATCGCCGGATACGACGTTGTCGGATCTTTGCTCGATTTCGCCATTTCTATTTGCAAATTGCGATCAAACTAAGGATAAAGAAAAAACCCACACACAGAGAGAAAAAGAGAGAGAGAGAGAGGGAGCAATGTCTTTTTCTTTTGTATTTGTAATTCTTTCTTTGGGTTCGTTATTTTCTTTCTTAAAACGTAAAAGTGTAGCTGGTTGGTTGAGGTGTTACTAAAACGTTATGTCTTTGAATTAATTGTGATTCAATGAATTAATTAACATGATACAATTTTGTTAATTTGTTCACGAGTAGGAGAAACTCTTTTTTGGCCTTTTTGGATGTGGTACTTATTGCTCTCCTCAAATTAGTTATATTAAATGTTGAGTTCGCTGAAATGAATTGAAAGCTAAAATATACTGTGGTATAGTTTTTCTTTCTTTTTTTAACCAAAAAATATTTAGTTTTTCTAAGAAGCAAAAGGCGTGACGGGGAATAATTGAATTTAGAAAAGCTGTGGTGTGTCATGTGAGTGTGACTGTAATTGGTAAATGGTAATTACCATGTTAAGATATGCTGTCTAAATGACACGGGAAGGAATGAATGAAGAAGCAAAGAAGGAAAGGATCTTACTCAGGTTCCCTTTTTGTTTGTTTAAGCACGGTTCACACTTAATCACCTAAGAAATCGCTGCTCCTGTTCTTTGCACTTTAGGATTAATTAATATAAATAGATGGATAGTAGTAGTAATTTATTATATTTAGTTTGTCGATTTAAACAGGTGTTAAAAAATATCTAGGTACTGACTTTATCCTACAGAATATTCCTACGTGCGCTCGTCCTATATGTTGCCATGTATACACGCATGTAAAAATTAACATTTAAAATATCTATATGAGACTTACGCAAATTAAAAAATGGTATTCTATTAGAAAAAGAATGCTATTCTCCCTGAGCCAGTTTAATCTAATATAGAATCATGGCAAGGCACGTTAATGACGTTATTTATTTTTCATTTTTACATTTTCCACTATGCAAGGAAATTTCCTTACTTAACATGAGATCGTAATAAGAAAATGAGACAAATACAAATATTTAAGTAATTTGGATCATCTAATTGAGAGATCAGCTGACACAAGTAGGAAGTAGGATGATAGGGATTGGGTTTGTCTAACTTACTAACTAACCCTGGTTGACCTTGGTCATCGATTGAAAAGGTAGGCTAACTTAACTATGAGAACATTTGGGAACAGCAAAGCATGACAAGGATCAAGGATAATAGGAAACCTCCAAAGTTTTCGTGGCAAATTCCAAATAAGTCTTACTTCACCACAGATAAGACAAGCAGTCACCAAATCACAAAGACATGTTAATAGGTCAGGTAACAAATCTTGTCGCTTGTCAAGTCAGAAAATCAAAACGATTCATTATCTTAAAACAAATATATATTACCACAATTCATTATCTTAAATAAGTCAAATTTACAAAATATATTATATAATTAATATTATACAGGTATGATCGAACACAATGCGATCCACCACAACAATTCAATAATATGTCGAGAACATCTTGACTTACCGGGACCATCTTGGGCCACAAAGGCATGGTTAGATTACCTACTAAATAAGATAATTAACATAAAATTAAGAACTTTAGTAAAGTAAATATAGATTAAAAAAATGGTAATCTGACTCGTGGATCCTTCACTCATTAAGATATTTTATAAAAAGGGTTAGATTTTTTAGGTAAAAATGCGTGTCAAATTATCTTTTATAAATATTCAACATGCCGAATACACATATTAGACAGAGAAAGGAAAATCTACCTTCAACACACAAGATCAATACTTGGATTGAGAAAAATTACCAAAATACACTCATGCTGATACAAATATTATTTATACATTAATTTATATTAATCATTAATTATTAAAGGGTTTGTTTTTATTTCTTGAAAAAATATTAATCATTATTTCTTAAAGGGTTTATTATTATTTTTGTTTCTAAACCTTTTAAAACTTTTTTTTTTAATCTCTTAACTTTCGTCCTTTGAAAAATGTAATAAAAAATATTTTAAAATAATGTGAAAAAGGTACAGAAAACATCATTCATACTATACACAATACATATCCATATATGATTATGAAATTATGCAAAATATGGTATAAATATTATTAATTACAGTTCTCAATTAAAAATACATCATATGTTTTATATTAGGGTGAATTAAGTTTTTAATCTCTCAATTTTTTTAGATTTTAATTTTTAGTCCTTTAAAAAATTTTATACTACTTTTACTTCTTCGTTAATTTTTCATGAGCAATTTTAGTCTTTTAAAATTTTTTTCCCTATTTTTAGTTCTCTTGTTTATTTTATATTTAAGACTATTTTTTATCAATAAAAATAAATGAGAATTAAAAATGGATAAAAAGTTTTAAAAAGACTAAAAATGATGATAGAAAATTAATGAAAGATTAAAAGTTACGATAAACATTTTGAGAAATAAAAATTATAATATAAAAAGTTAAGAGATTAAAAACTTAATCCCCATTATATTAATATATTAAGTTTAAATTTCGTTATATATACATTAACAACTACCATAACATTTACAACATATTGAATTCTGTAAGAGTATAATAAATGATGTTTCTGTTAGTGAAAGTGTGGGTTAGATTAAACAGAATATAAATGTACTGTTATAATGACCAATTTGTTTAAATTTTAAAAAAATTATTTGTGAAATAAGAATTTTTTTAAGAAATAAATAAAATTTGTTTCTTAAAAAATTAAACGAAGTACTTTAAACAAACACATTACAAACATAAAATCGGTTATTTTTATTTATAATTTTTTTTTAAAAAAAATAAGTTTAAATTAATGGGCATAATATCTTCCTTTCAATTATATTCTTCACTAAAAAATTACTGATATAGAAAGTGTGGGCTAGAATTAGAATATGTATATCTTTTTTGTTTTATTTTCTTAAAATGATTATAAAATAATATTTATAAAATACGCACAGAATATTATCATTTTTGCTTCAATCGTACTGTTTTTTTTATATTTATAAAAAAAAACTTCAATCGTATTCCTTGTTAGACAGGTCAAGTCCTTTTGGAATTTTCTTTGGTCGTGGCTGTTTTCCTACAGGCTTGACTGATTGACTCAGATATGTCATTCTGCCATGCAAATAGAGAAAGTAAAGCCAGCACTATTTGCTAGTCAATAGGTGCTGTGGCTAATTTTGGCTGCCCTCAGACTTTTTTTGTATTTTAATTGTCCAAGCTTTTTTATTTATTATTGAAAAGATGGATACTAATTCATTCTAAAGTATCTAACTAAGACGTCCATCTCTAAAAATAGATATTTTTTTCATATATTTGAAAATTGAATCCCTAATTGGGTTTTTTTTACCCATATACTTAGGGATATAATTATGTGTCTAGTGTCTACTATATTATACTACAAGAATTTGTCGCGGTAGGACTAAGGTTGCAAGAAATTGAAGATAATGTGAGAAATTTTATAATAATTTATATATTTTATTTAATAAATAAATTAGATTCTTTTCATATATTATGTGAAATATTTGATAGTTTAATATTTTTTTGGGAAGGTAAATAATAAAAACACTCAAACTTACAACTCATACTTAGATTTAAAAGTAGGGAAAAAAATTACTAGCTCTTTTTTATATATTTTTTTTTATGTTTCAGGTTTCTATTTTTTTTTTCCCAAGAGGAATGCAATGGTGAGACTCTTTCTAACATTCCCTTGTACACACTCTCTACCATTGGGTCACGTCACCCTTTTTTGTTTTTTATTCTCTGTCGCATGGTAACTGGCTCTACCTGTTTATATCTATTTTGACTTTATAATTTAATTTATTTATTTTTTGAACCACCGTGCTGCAATTTTGATCGGGCTTGCCCTAACACTTCAGGTCAAGATCCACGACCCCGGTAAGAAAACCTGCATCTGGCACCTTCAACACCGCCAAGGAAGCCACGCACACCTACTACACCGCCGCGAAGGCCAAGACCAATTTCCCGACACCCTCAGAATTCATCCTTAACAACAACATTAACACGCTTAGTCCCAACCAGAGCAGCACCCTCCACTCTTCCATATCCTTATTTAATGAGTCTTTTTAATGAGTACATTTAAAATATTAGTTAAGAAATTAAAAAAATATTTATTATATAAATTATAAGAGAACTTAAAAAAAATTATGTAATTTTTCATTTCTCAATAAAAATATTTTTAGTTTAAATTTCTTAACATTAGTGACATAAATATCAAACATCAAAGTATTAAATAAAAATATTTTAGTTCAAATATAATAATTTTTAATTTTATTAAATATTTCTTAAATGTATGTTTGACAACCTTAAATATAAAAAAATATGGGAAGAATATAATATTCATAAAAATACAACACAAAACACACTAGGTTGTTTTGATTTTGATTTCTATACAAAGTTGAATGATGACTATTTCACCGTTGGTTTGGTTAAGTAACATGGAGATTTGGTCTAAAGTTGAGATTGAAAGGCACAAAGCAGAGACCGAAGGGTGAATTTTTTTAATTTCTACCATACTGTTGGGTCGGGGGAGATTGGGACCCTATTGATCCGCATGTTCCCATTTAACAAACACAGACGCCATTTCTGGCTACCTTTCTTCTCCAGCTCCAGGGACTTCAGTTTTTTGGCCATTGATTGATATTTTGTTCATATATAACAGTAACATTAACTTTTAAGTTAGAGGAAATAGTAGGGTAGAATTCTCTTTTTAAAGTGACAACCCTATAATTTAAATCTCATGTTACAAATAAAATTCACCTAGACACTTTAGCTATGACCAATCACTGATGAGTTAAAAAGGCTGCCTCTATTTGCAAATTAATTATGTAAAAGCCTAAGGGGACCCAATGATCAATTCACACAATTCTCTTTTTGCTTTTACCTTATATCAAATTTGTGCAGATTTTCTTGTATTTTTTCAAGTGTATTATTGGATCTTTAGCCTGTAACCCAAATCATGTAGAATTCACGTGCTATAGTGGCTGAGTCAGGTAGCTAAGGGATGCATGAGCATGATGCATCCATCCTAAAGTGCATCTTTCATGTCCGACTGTAAAACTGCTCTGTGTATATGAATTCAGCTTTATCAGCCTTTTGTTTTTATAAATGAAAAAAAAAATCTTTTTTTTAATTTAATTTCCGTTTAATGGGGAGAGAGAAAGAGAGACAAAAAGCAAAGGAATCAAAGTCCTACATTCTTAGCTTTACTTGTATGTACTAGCTCTACGACTTTTCTATCAAAACTTGTTTGAATGCTTTTCTTTCTTTTTTCTTTGGAGGGGGATCTGCTCCATAACATAGGAATGAAGGACACAGTAAGAGGATCAAATCAAAGAAAGGTTGTAGGGGTGGTATTTCCAACTTCTATAATATCCCTGCTTTTTAGGAGATCTAGCTAGGAAGCTTCTTTTGGCAATATTTCTTTAGTGCAATTGTTTTTACTTGCAACTAGCTGTAGGGTAGAGTCTGTACACTGTATTTCATTCATGGCTAAGCTTTAGAAAGAAAAAAAAAAGAATGTTAACTAAAAGATTATTTGCCTAGTTTCGCTCATCAATTATGTAATAGCCCTGATGCTCATGCAGATCCTTTAAAAACCAAATTACCGTTGGATCCGTTCTTCACTTATAATTTAAAGTAAATTACACTAGTTATTTATGAGATCGATTTCATAAAATTACACAAATTCTATCTGTTTTTAAAATTCATAGCAACTTTCTTCGTAGGAGAGCACGGTATAATATTTTTAAAATAGTTAAGAGGATAAGTGTAATGTATAAGAAGGTATATGTATAAACAATTTAAGGGATTAGTGTAGAAGTAGAAAAATTAGAGAAGTTTATGTATCCAAGAAAACAAAATGAAATTTATGTAATTTTATGAAATCTTGGAGGTGAGATGTATGATTGAATTTTATAAGAGTATAATAAATGAACACATTATTAACCATTTTTAGACTATAATAATTAAAATAATGTTTCCAGTATAAAAAAAATATTTCAAATACTTATTTTAAGTTAAAAAAGGAAGATATCAAATTATATCTGTATAACTTTTATCATCTATTATATTATTTGATAGCTTTTACTTAGATCATTTTTTTTTTCTTAAAGTCACCATTAGATTGATGATTCTCTTTATATAGATTATATATACATAATTTTATATTAATTTAAAATTATTTGATATAGCATTCATATATATCAAAATCAATGTAATATATATATTTTTAAAATATATTAAAATATGAATAATTTAATCACCTTCTAATTATTCTTCAATTTTGACAAAAAATAACACAAACAATTAGGGTTATATAAAGTTACAATTTTCAACAATTGGATTAAAAAAATTTAACTTTTATATAAAATTATTAATGTTGTAATAGTTGATAAAAATTATATTGATATAATTTGATCTCTCCATATACAAAATCTAATTTAGAATCATTATTTTTTTTCTTGATGATAAATATTAATTATGTTAAGATTCATAACTAGTTATTGATAATATTTAGATTCATAAAACGGAAAAAAAAATGGTCCTCAGAAATTCATTTTAAGGGACAAATGTGGAAAATAAATTTATGCTCTAGTATAATATAATTAATTTTAATTGAAAAAACTAGTAGAAAAAGTTGTTAGTAATTCATCTAAACCCTTCGATATTCTAATAATAAATTTAGTGGTAATTAAAATTTTGTCCACCCTAAAACCACATGTCTTACTTCCTCGCGGTAGCCTACATCCCCAAAGAAAACTATAGATTCTTTGGGCCCAAGATTTTAAAAAGTCGCAAAAGCGGGCCAGTAGCTCATTAAGTTGGTCTTTTCTCAACCTGATTATCCTCTATATATTTTAATAATAGGGAGTAAACAGTTTTAATCCTTGAAAACGCGTTGTCATGTTAGTACTAGGGCACGATAATTTGAGCAGCTCCTTCATCAGTACACTGGTGTAGGCTTGGGTTTGGGCCTTACAACTTGCGGGGGTCACTTCGGCCACATTAGGCACTTGGGTTTCAAACTTGGGAACTGCTTGAGGCACCAGCATTTTTTCTGGAATAACAGTTTTTAAAAATACCAAAAATCTTCAAGAGGTTTGATTTTTCATTTCTGCAGTATCTTTTTTTTTTTCCTGCAAAATCTCACACCCTTAGTGTAAGTTGTTCTAGTTAGCTTCCATTAGTCTCCTCTTTTGAGCATTTTTTGTCTCCAATGGTGTACACGCGTTATTCAAGAGGATACGTTGAAGTTGGGTAGTTATTCGTCCCCAGAAAAGAAGAGGTACGTAAAAAAAATTTAGAAACATACGAATTTTCAATTCGTATGACTCATATGGATATCAATCTGTATGATAACTACATTCTTAAAATTCTTGCGCTACACTTGTGCATGATATATTCTTAAAATTAAAAATTCCAACAGTCTTCACTTTGTGTTAGCTAAATGTGTTATATATTTTTCCTTTGCTAGCATTAAGCCTTTTTAGGACTTTTCAATGTAGTTGTCAAATACTAACTCAAATTGTTGGTTCTTTTCACTTTCATTCCAGGAGTATACAAAATTTATGCGTGTTCTTGGTTGTTATCCAGTGGATAAAACAGATACATCAAGTTTATCTTGAATCAAATAAAAATACAAGATTTGATCAATTTGGGATGAATCTTCTCGTAAACTAAACATTTTTGTATTATCCAAATATTATGTGTGTTTTGAATTTTTGTGAAAGCGTTTTAAAACGAGTCAAACGTGATCTGCATAGTAAGGATGACGGTTGTCTACAATTTGCACTTTCAAACTTAATATATAACTAGAAAACACGTGAGTTTATAAATAAATGTTTATGATATAATTTGGAGGGACTACAAATATTTTTAAAAAATAAATTAAACAATTGTAAAATAGAAAAATAGTAAGGTTTATATTTAAGAAAATTTTATAAAAATTTAGGAGACAAAAATTGTTAGGTTATTGTGGAGAAATTTATGATAATCGCAATTAATGTATATCCTAGAAATAAAATAAGACTCTTCTAGAAAAAGAAATAAAGTACAACTTATAAGTTGATGTGATATATAAGTGGATATTAAAAAAAAATAGAATATCAATTTTTCATGAGATTTATAGTTTAATTCCCTTTCCAAATAGAATTATCTCATTATAATTACAAAATAGATCAGGTAAAATAAAGCTCAACAAAACTAGATAATAAATAAAATAAAAAATCTAATAATACATGTAGTTTAAGATCATACATTAAGCAAATATTTTGATTAGTTTATTAGTTAAGAGCTAGTAACGAAGAAAGTCTCTTCTTTTACGTAGCCATCTCCATGAGTTTCAGACGTTCATCTTTAATAAGTGGTATAACTTTTTGACAATTCTGCGTGCAATGGCTCTATCATTGTCAACTTTCATGCTTCTTGCCTCTTTCTCCCACTGTAGTTCTTCCTTATGGCGCCTCTCCTCCTCTCATTGTCTTTCACGTGATGACCTTTCCTCTTCCTTCTGCCTTTCACATCCATGCATGCTTCGCCATTTTTTTTTCTTTACTTGTTCTTCTCTCTTGATGTATGGCAAATCAACATAGCTACAGCTTTAGAATATCCTGTTCATCAAGCTCTTTTCTATTCTTTTTCTCTTGCGCTTCAAGTTCTCGTTGCGTCCTAGCCTCTTCATTTTGGAAGTTAGATAGATCAATGAGCAACCATTGTCTAGTGATAAATCATGTTGGATTCATGCATTGAGATACCTTTTGCTTCCTTTGAAACCTTGATAATTCTTCTGCATTGATAACCCTCTTGTTAGATGGAATTAGAAGGGTGTTAATCAAAGTTGTTATAGGGTGAACCCCATTATGAATGTTGGTAGTGACATCAACAAATGGTTTTTGTGGAACACCATCATTCTCTCTTGAAGCAGACAACAAAAAGAAGATTTTGTCAACCTTGCTGAGACAAAAGATTTAGATCAGATATCTGACCTTGACTTCCATATCCATAAGGGGCACGCACATTCATTCCCATTAAGGGAAAGACAGTCCACAAGATAACTAGACAGTGTTTAGCAAATTAATCTTAATTAAGCGGTTTTTGATGTCAAATCTTTGCCTCAGTTTTTGGATTTTTTAGCAGACTCAATGTAATCACTTAGTCTTCTTTATCTTTTTTTTAAAACTTCAGAAGCATCTTTTAACTTCTGCCTCCGTTTCCATATTACATGAACAGTGCTACAACAACTGCAAGCTGTATGGTAAATAATAAGCATCGTCAATGTCAGCCTCAAAATGGAAGATCCAATCACCAAAACTTTATTCATGAATCAAGAGTGTCTGTAGGTGTACGTACAAGTAAGGGGAGGAAGAGAGTGAAATAGATACATGTATACCTTAGCAACTCCTTTAGAAAGTAGTCTCCTTTCAGTTTTGGGCTTGCGCACTATTTCACTTTATCTTAACTTAATCTTTGAGTAGCCTACAATTATATAGCAAAGTTCAGAACATATTTAAATCATCAAAACTTGTGTATATTACATACTATACAAGCATTTTCCCGCAGGCATCAAGGACTATTTAAAACTTATATCAACATTATTTACCAAAAGAGCAGTAAAGCACTCAACCCATTTAATTGGAAAATAGGCTTAATTCAAGCGAAGGTTTGTGGCCTAACTCAGTAACTGTCAAAGAGATCACTTATTTTAATAATTCCGATTTGTGGTTTCAGTTGCGCAAGGTAAGTGAAGACTCTGATTTATAAGGACATTATTCTTGGTGAAAGAGCATCAACATTATTAGAGCCAAATTATGAAATATTTAAAAAAGTTTTACAGATTGTACAAATAATGCAATTAATACCCTCTTGAAAAAATAGGCAGTTTAAATTAAAGTTGACAATAAAAGAGAAACGCTAGATCATGCAATATACCATTGCAAAAAAATCTTTAAAATGAACAATAATAAAAATAAAAGTGAACATTACCAGAATAGGATGACAAAACTTGGACCTGAGAAGCTACTTGATGTCTTCTCTAACGCTCTTCAATGATCAAGATTAGACGCAAAGGACTCAAACATAAATTGTCTGCAATGTGGTATATTAAATTACATTTGAGAAACAAATTATAAATAATTATAAAAGCATAAGATATGAAAACAATTTCCAGTTTGTTAACTTTTCCAAAAAAAAAAAGTGAAAAGATTACTGTGTAGTGCAGAGTTGCCTTTGAGAGAAACTATGGTGATGGAATCTGTAATCTAACATGGTCGAAGGGCCCTAAGCCTGTATCCCTGGGGTATCACAACTCACACATTGGGTTTTCCCCCATCAACATCTATTTTTGGAAATTTTTTTCCATATTTCATAATTTGTCCATTTCACTCATTCTGCTTCTGCAATTCAAATGGAACAGGAGTTAATAATGAATATGTTTTGAGATTTATAAATAAAATGACAATGTAATGAATTGCAGATAAGTGAAATGAAAATAAAATGAAGGAGAAGGAATGTGCAGTTAAAGATTGTAATGTGCATTCAAAATGCTTTTGCAATTTTGATGCAGTAAGATTATTTATAATGTAGCAGCAATAGAGCAATTCATTAGCTGCATGTGGATTGTTCTTTCCTTTATTTCCAGTATATCGTTTGCATTCTCATTGGAGAAAAGTTACTGGACAAGCATGATAATATGATATGATCAACATTTGAGGAAACTGACTTAGGTCAGAATTGTGAAAAACTCACAGAGATAAACAAAGAGGGAGATTCTATAAACTTAAGAAAGAACTGGTATAGTGTGAAATAAACATAGTTGCAAACCTTAGTGAGAACACATATGGAAAAAACGATACTCTGTTCAAGATCGAAATGAAGAAGAGATTGTGGTTCCTGGTGAGAAACAACAACAATCCACCTGTTAATAAATTTAAAAGAAGTAATGACAATTTAGTAACTGATAAATAGCATTTGTTTCAGACTTTCCTTGAGAGAATGATATGAAAAAGTTGTAATGATAGTTTAGTAACTGATAAACAGAATTTGTTTAAGACGTAAAAAGTGTATAACAAATGGTGAAATGAGAAGAGTGTCATGTAAGCAAAAAGGCTAAAATGGATGAATCTCTGCTGAGAATCTGAGATGGCAACGTCACAACCTGTGACTCACAATTTATATATTATAAATAGATAAACGTAATTCATTTGAAATAAGTGAGTTCTTTTTAAATTTTTTAAGGATAAAATGGATTTTACATTTGGAATTCATA